>NC_141326.1:15927500-16265000 GCF_037954235.1 Aulostomus chinensis
ACAGTATCTCAGTAACACTTTGAATTTGCTCAACTTTGGCACAAACTCCCACTCAGACTCCAGGATGAACTGATTGAACCTTGGCAGTCAAAAGTCCCTGTGATCCTACAAGAATGTGAATTGAATTGTAATGCTGTTTATGGCAAAATATCACAGGGATGTGGAAAAGCATGAAATGATGACATTAAAGGTCATTAAAGGTTCTGCAAAAACACTCTTTGGGCCATTGTTGCTGACTCAGTAATACCTTGAGGGAATAATGGTAATTTGTTTTGCTTTTTTTTTTTAAATGCTCTTTTTTAACCTTTTTATTATCATAAGTCTACAGTACATGCGGTCTTAAGTGAGCCTTGAGAGACGTGAATGTAAACTGCATCTAGGTCGGTTGGCGGAGATCTACAACCGCGCGCAGTGATTCTACTTTACTGTGTATTGCTGCCAGCACTTTTTTGAGCTCATAGTGCGAATAAAGCATGTCATTCAAACACTTAGATCCTGACAGGAAAACATGTTTCTGTCTTACCCCCATTGATCCAGCGGTGACAGGAAGCACGAGTAGTATGTTATAACCTGGGTTCAAAACATTTATAAATAAAAAGGATCGAGCTACACTGTGTAATCAGAGGTTTTTCAACATGAGCAGTGAAATTCTAACTGACAGTAACGGATGTTTTTACTCTTAGGTCACGAGATCTTTAATTGCAGGGTTACTCTTGTTTCCTTTTGTAGTTACCGGACCAATGGGACCCTCATGGAAGCCCCCAAGCAAATCTGTCTGGCCCGGTCTTGCCTCCTGGCACGCCGTTTCCAAACCAGCCACAGCACCGCACCTCTGTACCTGACTCCACCGAAGGCTTTGACCTTAATAAGCCTGACCCTTATGACCTTTACGAAAAGTCCAGGGCTATCTATGAGAGCCGACGTGAGTGCGGAGCATGTTAGTGTGTCGGTATATCACAGGAGACAGAGCCTTATGTTGCATTTGATTTGCTGTCAAACAAAGAGCAAACCGATATTGCATCTGTGTGCGTCAGGTCCGGAATACGAAGAGGTGGAGGTGCACCTTCTGAGGGAGAAGACCGGCTTCGGCTTCCGTATCCTTGGGGGAGACGAGGCCGTGCAGGCTGTGAGTCCGGACGCCCGTGACAAGGCTCGTATGGGACGGGCTGGACCTCACACACATTACATCTCATACACACCATCTTAAATGCACCCTAACATCATCCTCGTGGTTTTAGATCATGACTCTGATTAGCATTCCCCCCGCTAACACACACACATACACACACACACACACACTTACACGCAAGCACACACCCCCATCTAACCCCTGACGTCCTCCCATACTGAAGAAAAGCCTTGCTAACCTGTGCAAGTGTAAACCAGCATGCAAACTATATTACAACAACAACCAAAACCAGTTTGCAGGCTAGATAAGCGTTTGATTCCACCACCTCTCTGTTTCATCCTCTTCGCCTCCATCTATGCTGCTAATATTGATTGTCTTTGAACAGATTGTCATTGGCGCTATAATAGAGAACACTCCCGCTGAGCGTGATGGCCGACTGAGACCTGGGGATGAGCTCATTTCTGTGGATAAAAATGTGGTTGCTGGGAAACCACACAAATATGTTATAGACTTGATGCACGCGGCCGCCCGCAACGGTCAAGTCAGCTTGACTGTGAGAAGGAGAGTGCAAACGCCTGGTAAGGAGATGATTTATTTATACATTCATGTTTTCATGTTTTTTTGCCAACTAAGACTGGAGAACGTAACGCGCATTTCAATGGCATGAATTGAAAACCTTCAATCTGAGTGTCAGCATCTTCTTGTTTGAGCACCACACTCGCAGACATACGTGGATTCATCAGTCTGATTCATGATTCATGTCCTTCCAGAAACTGTAAAACTTCATTAAATTTGGTGACACAACGGCTAGACCTGTCAAATGACAAGCTGATGAGCGATAACTGAGAAGCAAATAGGCTGACGAGATTTTAAATATCTAATAAGTGTGTCTACGTACAGTAAGGGAACTGCTACTTTGACTCATCCTCCAGGGGAGCCGTGCCCTGTGAACGGCCGCAGCCCCAGCTTAGTGTCAACTCAACACAGCTCTCCACGTAGCGACGCAGCCTCGGCTGCCGGCCCTGCGGTGGTTGCCATCCCCTCCGCTACTTCTCCACCAGAGGGATCCACTCT
This sequence comes from Aulostomus chinensis, assembly GCF_037954235.1. Classification (NCBI taxonomy): domain Eukaryota; kingdom Metazoa; phylum Chordata; class Actinopteri; order Syngnathiformes; family Aulostomidae; genus Aulostomus; species Aulostomus chinensis. The sequence continues at coordinate 15,929,704 of NC_141326.1, forward strand.
GCAAACCAGCGATGTGGTCATTCACCGCAAGGAGAATGAGGGCTTCGGCTTCGTCATCATCAGCTCCCTCAACAGACCGGAGAACGCCACTGTCATCAGTGAGTTGCTTCTTTCTGGGCCCTTAAAGGTTCCTGTGTACAAAATGTGTAAAACCAGGATTTACAAGAAGGATGTTCACCGGTTCTCGTTACTATATTCATTTAAGGTGCTACATGGTACTTGTTGACTTCTGGCTTATGTGTATTGACAGAAACCAAAACCTTAAAGTGATACTTCCCCCAAATGGTGTGTTTTACCTTTCAAGTTGTGTGTGGGGTTTTTTTTTCCCCCACCACATCACATCTTTGTGACTCCGTGATGCAGAAAGAGCCAGCTATGTACATTTAGATTGAAGCTGATGGCGCCTCATAGCCATGAACTCCTAACAATAAAAAAAAACTGTCAAAAAATGTCCATTTGCAAACACTTTGATTTGAGCTCACTTCAAACAAACCATAACCCTTCCAGGTTCAGAACTCATTCTTTGGAAGCTCAAAAATCACTTTTGGGGTCAAGTATCATTTTAAGAAACACTAATTTTAGTGGATTAAATAGTTCCTGACATATCAGTTGCATTTTCACTGCATGTCCACTGATAAAGTTATGATCTGCTGTTCAACAATGGACAATTAATTATGAGGGGACTTCATATCCATTAGCAATGAATGTACGAAATTAGTGTTTATATTCTTATTAATTAGTGTACTTTGATTTGAATAAGTGAGATGGTTTATGTATGGTTTTCTTTCTCTTGATTGTTGTTGAACTCCCAGTTTGGCCGTTTTGTTTTATATTGGTCTTAATTTCATGCCAGATTGACCATGAATCTGTGAAAGTCAGAAATCTGAACAAATGGAAAGAAAGAAGCTGGTATGCACACACATTGAAGAACTTTTTATGACAATATCCTTCACAAATATTTTCTCTCATCAAATAAATCCACTGCACTCAAAAGATATTCCTATAAATGTTGGATTCCTAGCATCCCCTCTGGGTTTCGTCCTACACCTAGGAATACGCATAGCCCAAAAGTGGGTTTACTATACAGTCGTCATTATAATATCAAACATTAGTTCAGGATGTAATGGTGCATGTTCAACAGACCCTCGGGGATTTTCTCTGCTTGGTGCATCCAGAAATATAATATTGAAGTGAAAACTTTCAGTTGTCTGTTTTTGTGTGAAATGTGTTGATAAAAGCCAACATGCAACGGTGGAATTTAAAAAAGGGGGCAACACTGTTTCATATTCCTGTCTGGCAAGGCTTTATTAATCCTCGAGGGGAAATTTAGTTATAGCAGCAGCATCCGACAGTTAACAGGACTGTACAAATAAGATGAGACGAATCGATACGGCTGGATAACAAAAGTAGAATAGAATCAAAAAGGAAGTAGACTAAAGATTTGGTTCAGTCTCCTACTCACTGTGATGAACATTTGATGAAGGCTGAATGCTCCTTCAGCATAAATATTTATAAGTAAAAGAGAAAACTTGAGACATTGTACTTTAACGTTGAGTTTTATCTGTACTTTTTCTTCAAAATTGGTGCTGACAACCATCTTGTTACTGGCTGTTTCCAGCTGTGCCCCATAAAATAGGACGTATCATCGAGGGCAGCCCTGCGGACCGATGTGGGAAGCTGAAGGTGGGCGATCGGATCCTGGCTGTGAACGGACAGTCCATCATCAGCATGCCGCACGCAGACATTGTTAAGCTCATTAAAGATGCAGGGCTAACAGTCACACTGCACATCATCCCGGAGGAAGGCAAGTGTTTGTGTCAAATGGAATTTAATTTTGCACGGTGAAATTTGTGTGGCACTGAATTCTGATGCATTTGTGATTGTGTGTCTTTGTATTCAACCTCTCACACGTTTTCTGTACTCTTCTGTCCATCGCAGGCTCCCATTCTGGGCCCAGCTCAGAGAAGCAGAGCCCCATGACCCAGAAACACAGCCCCCAACCCAGCCCTGTAGCCCAGCCAAGCCAAGGAGCTGCCCAGCACAGTCAAACGGCCCCTCAGCCGGGCCAAATGGCCCCTCAGACAGGGCAAGCACCTGCCCAGTCCGGCCAGACACCAGCTCAAACAAGCCAAACCATGATCTGCTCTGCTACACCAGCGGCCTCCCAGTCAGCACCAGCCGGAACCCAGCAGAGCCCGGTCACGCAGCCATCTGGCCCTCCTCCACAGCTCTACCTCCATGACGGCAGGTGAGACAGCAGCAGAGTTTGGTAGGATGAATTTATTGTCATCTTCCTGCAGTTTGACTGTGGAAACAACTTCAGTCTCTCGGTTCAGGCTGGGTCCTGCTTTGTTGAGTAACACCACTTAGCTCTTACAGTGTCTGTGAATAATTTACCTAAGGTATCTCTTCTATAATGCAGGAAACCAGTGATCAGGCCCGCCCTGTGTCAAAACTATGGAAGTGTGAGTGCATGCATGCATGAATGGGTGTGTGTGTGTGTGTGTGTGTGTGTGTGTGTGTGTGTGTGTGTGTGTGTGTTTGTGTGTGTGTGTGTGTGTGTGTTTGTGGGTGTGGGTGTGTGTACCCCTCCCAGAGCTGTGGATTTATGCCCCCCCCCCTTTTTTTTTACAAGTGTAAGAGTTGGTGATATTTCCATCCGTCTAGGTGACCCTCGCTAACTGCACACACACTAGTTCCCATACACTCGTACAATAGCAGTCTAACATCCCCATCAATGTGCAGTTTGGAACACCGCCCACGCTCAAAGGAGACAACACGTGAGGTTGAAGTGTCCTTGTGTGCTTCCTCAGACTGATTATTCTCCTCACAGGTCAGAGGTAAAAGCCAGACAGGATGTCAAACCTGACTTCCGCCATCCTCCATTCACGGATTACAGGCAACCACCAGTAGACTACCGTCACCCACCAGTGACTGATTATCGACAGCCCCCGACGCTGGACTACCGACACCCGCCCGGTCTGTTGGACTTCAGACAGCATCCCGCTGCTGCACAGTTCCCTCTGGGTATCGCTGCAGACTTCAGACCACAGGTACAATTATGCCAAAGACACACTGGTGAAGCCTGAAGAAGTTCAAATCAATATTTATATAAAAATGTATCACGTGACAGTGTTGAATGTCCGATGTTAGAGAATTATCACACCTGGATGAAGGCTCCACCAAACAGACACAACAGATATAGTCGGTAACTAGCTTGTAAACACAGAAGAACATTTAGCAGCTGAGGAGCCAGACATTTCCCTCTGGAGCTGAATGAGGCCAGAAATAGAGCCAGGAGAGATATTATACCAACGGTTACTGGGTGGAAACAAGCCAATACAAATGAGTGTTATTTTTGCTTCCTGACTGCTACATGTGTAAATAAGCAACTGAGCTACTAAAATGATGATGAAATGTCAATGTTGTACTCACAACTTGTTTCCACTGCCCCCAAGTGGTTAACATCGTCACCTCCTTAAAATAACTGCCGTTCATTTTTTGACCAAAAAAAAATTTTTTTTTTTAGCTTAAATGATGTTTCGTCTCCAGTTTTATTTGTTTTCTGAAAAACGTGAAAAAATAACTTGAGGCGATTATTTTAAGAGGGCGACGGTTACGTATTTGTGTGGAGCTGTGCTAGTGGAGGCTGTTGTGGATTTTTCATGCTGTATTTGCTTTGGATTTATTACAAGTGTCCTGCTCTTGTGTCCTTCAGGACTTTGATTACTTCACAGTGGAGCTGGAGAAAAGCGCAAAGGGTTTCGGTTTCAGCATCCGCGGGGGCAGAGAGTACAAGATGGACCTATTTGTGTTGCGTCTTGCGGAGGACGGACCTGCCATACGTAATGGGAGGATGAGGGTGAGATGACAAATGAGGCAGCTTGGAGGGACAGTGGCTGTTTTCTGAAAATAAACATAATATTTGGTTATGATAGCATTGCTATTTGATACTGATTTTTGTTGTGCAGTCTGCCCCTCTTCTTTACGACACAGCAGTAGCTCAGAGGTTAGGGGGAACGCAAACAAGTAAACATGCAAGTGACCTCACTGATAGAGTGACCCCACCCCCACCCTCCTCCACTTGAGCTGCTCCGCGGGCACAAGCAGAAGTGTTGTGTAGATAAGTCAACCCTCCGTGGATGATGTGTCTTGACAGAAGTCAAACGTGTCCTGTGTCTCCTCCAGGTAGGGGATCAGATCATAGAGATTAACGGGGACAGCACGCGGGACATGACTCACGCCCGCGCCATTGAACTCATCAAGGCAGGAGGCAGGCGGGTCAGGCTGCTGCTAAAGAGAGGCACCGGACAGGTGCCAGAATATGGTGGGTTTTCTTGGCACCGACCAGAGTGGTTAAACATCCCCCTCTCTCTAATCTTTCTCTCTCCTCAGTCTCTCACCTGAACTTTCTCACTTTATATGGAGATTAAGTGTTCTGAGCCAACATGGCATCTCCCAGCACAGTGTGTGTTTACTCTACAGCACATAACAAGCAGAATAACCCTTTCCTGCTATTAATATGTCTGCATTTTACTACCTGTCATCTCAACTTTGTGTCTGTGTGGGGGAAAAAAAAAAACATTTTGAACAAACACGGTAATAACATTTCTGTAGCTTTTTCCTACATGTGTTGTAACACCCCTGCTTTAAGTCTAATGATTGGTATAGGCTTCTACTTGCCTTCCCTCAGGAATGGTACCTCCCAACCTCTCCATGTGCATGAAAGGTGACACATTAAGCTCCCCCTATTTCTTCCTAATGGGCCACTCTAAAGACACGGTTTGTGAAAAACTGCATGTCTCTCTTTCCATTCTGATTAACGTGCTGTGTGCATGATTAAGACCTAATGCATGGGAACAGTAAACAGTCTGTGTGGGTGCGTGCGTTTGTTTGTTTGTCATCGTAAGACCGCAAAATGGTTAGAAGTGACCCTCTACGTGAAATTGAGTGATGGTGAAGAAGGCTGTGAAGAACACTCTGTGAAATCAATCTGCTCAGAGCTGCTTCGATCAGTCGCTCACACAGCCGTGAATATCTTCACGTTTCAAGCTCTGAATGAATTCTTTTGCACCAAATGAAAAATATAGAACACACGAGTTGTCCTTCATGTCTAAACGTGTTTAGATAAGCCCGTCAGCGTAGCCTGGGTGTGTGCTGTCGACACACATTTGCATGCAAGTTTGCCTGACACGTTAGCCTGTGGTGTTTGACTGTATTATTGTGTACTGCTTCTGTCTTCTCCTCTTTCTTTCGTGTCAATCCCTTCATCTCTATCCTCATGAGCATGTTTGTCTCCTCCCCCACAGACTGTGCCGGCCCCTGGGATTCCCTTTCTACAATCCACTCTGCCCTGCAGGAAGTGACCCTTGAATCCCGCCCGAATCCATTGTCTCCATCCCATCCAGCCTCAGCCCCAGACTCCCCTCATCAGCTCCCTTTAGAGGCCACAGTGTGCATGGCAGACAAGGTTCCACAGCTGACAGACCATAGCTCTATTAGAGGGGCTACAGGTGGCAGGTCCACCCAGCAGAAGTGCATCATCAGGGGGCAGGGAACCCCTCAGGGGTCTGGAGAGGTGGACTGTGCGCCAGGCGATAGACATCCTCTGGCTTTGCCTCCCAAATCTGTCCTGGGGAGGTCTGCTGATAAAAGAGAGCGTTCAAGGGAGAGTTGTTCCCCCTGCTGTGAGAGGAAGGGCCTGAACACCCAGGCGATGAGCACGGTCTGGCCCTGGGACCCATATTTGAGTGTAAATTTGAATGGAGCCTCTCTCGGCGGTGGAGACGGACACGTCAGCCTCCAGGAGAGACTGGTGTCCAGGGGTCTGTTCCCCAGAGAAGACGAGAGGGCCAGTGGCCACAGTGGGCTCTGCTGCTCCTCTAAAACTGTGGAGGATCCTCCTGCAAGGAGTGCAGCTGCCTCCCCTGGGCCCTGGAACGTCCCTGGGTCTGACAAAATGCCTGGCACCCTGAGGTCCTGGACCTCCACAGTAAGCAGGTAGAGAGGATCTAGTTTGGAGCGGATCACACTGTCTGGCTACTCTTTCAGTTCACCTACAGATGGAAAAACAGTATACTTCCCTCACTCTCACTTTCTATCCTGTTTTCCTCTCCATCTACTTCTGACATCATATTTTATGTTTCTTATGAAATGATTATTACACCCACCACCTTAAAAAGCAGAGGAACGTTTGCAGCTACTGTAACATGCAGTATGAACCCAGATGGAGTCGACATGTAGGCATTTTGTGCCCTCAAATGTGGGAGTTTTCACCACAGATGGAACTGTGGAGCTTTGTTTTCAACATGAACCTTTAACTGCTCAACCGTATCTGTCTCAGATTGGTGAGTGCAACTTAACCTCAGATGGAACAAGGTTCCTCGCAGGAGAGACATATGTGCATCGAAGAGATTTACTTTTGCTCCATTTTCTCTGTGCAGTGGGACGAATGAGACTAGGAATCTGTCCAATGTAGGCAGTGAGACTGAAACGTCTCTTGAGCTCCTGGAGGACATGGCACTGACCCAAATGACAGCTTGGTTAAGCAGATATGCGTTAGATCTCTCATGCCTACCAATATATCATATACTGTAAATGTAAAGATGTCAAAAATATGTACATTTGGTAACTCAAAAGCATACCTGTTGGTGTTTGAGGCAGTGTTGTAGTTAGATGCATTGTAAACAACACCAGGACAGTATTTAGATCACCTTCTCCATGGCCTCGTCTATGACTACATATCAACGACTTTGCAAGTCACTAGACCCAAACCGCCGGGGGGAGACGGTGGTCCCGTGCATGGATACAAACCACCATGTCATTACACAGGGACTCCCATGTCCTTCAGAGGTAGAACATAGAGAGGACATCACCTGTGGAGCTCTTTTTTTCCATCAAGTTGAACTGACAGCTGGCTTAGTAAGAACTCATGATACTGTTCTGTACACAACTCGATCACAAGTCGACCATGCATTCATTGTGCAGACTTATAACCTGTGTTGTATTCATTTAATGCTCAACAGAACAAGTGTGTCCAGTCTATATTTCCCATTTCTATGCCTTTTACTGTGCTAAGTGTACCACATCACTGTGGGAGAGGGGCATCGGCGCGGGGAAGAGGAGGCCGCTGGTTACGAGGTGGGGCGGAGTGCCTTACTCAAACTAATGCACATCTGTTGCCGTGGTGATTTGTTTTTGGGAACTGAATGCAAAATTAGTGACCACGCACACATATCAGCAAACTGTTGAGTTGTGGAGCCTCTTTCTCTTCGGACTTGACACGGAGCAGCAGCAGCAGCAGTATATACCAGTTACCTTGATGCACTAAGCTGTACGGCTTATCAGTGGCAGTGATTGCCCTCGTCCCCCGCCGGTGTTTAAACGGGGGATCAAATGTAGCCTGAATCATCACATCCTCTTGTCTGTGAAGATTCTCAGTCAGTCATCGGGGGGGTCCGAGGAGGCTTGAATCCAGGGGAAGAGAAAGTAGAGCTGTGAACGTTTGTCAAGACAGGGTCATTCTCAAAGTTAGCCGTGTTTTCCTGCTGTCACACGAGTCTCCAGCTTGATTTGTCCACTCTGTATAAAGGAAACATTTTAATTTGCTTTGTTGCAGGCAGTTGCAATCCTCCCTGTATCTTAGATTGTCTGTGACACATAAAAGCGTTGAAATATGTTTTATTACAAAGTTTGTTACCAGCAGAAAGTCGAGGCATGCTGCTAAATCACCAGGTTCCTGAATTTCTCCATTTTCTATTTCTCTCAACAAGATGTTTGCGCTCATTACAAACATATCACCAGAGCTTTTGTGTACTGAAGGACCAGATGAGTTCTTGAGAAAAAAAAAAAAATCACAGTGCTTTGTGACAATGTGTGACTGAATGCAGCATGTTGGCACATCTGAGGTGTACTTGTAAACTGCTGTGGGCCTTCTGGTAGACTGCTATTAGCATGCCAACGCGCCTGCAGACTGAGACGTGCGAGACCTTGTGCATAAAGCATCGACACTGATCTTTACCCACAACGGTTTTCCAGTAGAGGATGCGGTCTTGATATTTCTGAGCTAACGCGTTAGCGAGGAGCTTTAGAAGACTGTAGAAATGTGTTCACCGTGGAAGAATACGTCATCCAGCCCTTTGTCTCCTTCCAGGCCGCCACCCTGCCTGTTGTGAGTGGTTTTTGTATACTAAAACAAAAGAAAAAAAACTGCTTTATTGGAACCTGTGACGGATGGCACGTTCATGAGTCCCCATCGAGATCAAGTAAAACTGTGTAGTGTTAATTGTGTACTATTCACCTTGTACAGCTGTATTCCTACAAATATGGTTTACTGTATCATTGATACTGTAGTTTCAAAGACGTGAACAACTATTTTTATGAAATGCGACAGTACTGATATATTACATTTTGCTAAAAAACAAAAAAACTTGTTTACTGAAAGATATTCTGAAATACTGTCAAATAAACTCTTGACATGGTGTAAAGTACTCTTCTGTAGGTGTTGTCTTGCTCGCTGCTCCCATGGATTTATACGAGAGTTCAAGTCAAACAGGGCGGAGACACATTTTTACCAGTAAATTTCAATGACTTTCCCCTCACATTCCAGGAAAATGTCCACGCCTCTGCGTCCTATGACACGAGGCAAGCGTTTTGTTCTTTTTGCTTCAATACTGACGCGCCACAATTTTTCATCTGATGTGGCCGACATTTCAAGATGTGGAGTACACTAACAAGTTCATTTGATATTATCATATTCTGTTCACACTGAAAAAAAAAATCATGTTGACGTTACGAATTTGAATAAGTAACAATTTCTTCAGTTCAATCAATCATATTTACCATGTTATTTCCAAGAAGAGATACCGCTACATTAAAAATGGCCGATCACGGCTGATACTTATGACCTGAATCCCTGTATGAAAATGTCTTGTAAGACGTGAAAAAGAAGCAAATCTATCCAAACTGGCTGGTATGGGGTCCATTGCGCGACCTCAGCTGATACAGGGAACATGATACAGGAAATCAACATGAAGCCAAAGATTTTTCGAGGGCAATCTCGAATAAACCAAACTACTCTAAAAAGTGATTTGGAAGCAAATTTCCATTTTTCAAAAACTTTAATTTTCCAAAACCTTTTTCCAGGCTTATAAAAGTCCATTTCCATATTGAATGACATTTCCAGGTTTTTCGTGACCGCAAGTACCCTGATCAAAGACGGTAAAATTAATAACCAGAGGCACATTTGTAGAACTCTCGCCTTTTTATCCCAATTTAAATACTCAGCAAACCCCACGCTGATGTTTCTTTTATTGTGGATAATAAAATCACGCGCTTGCAGTTGGTCAGAGCTGATTTGACTTTTATTAAGTCACCGAACGAAATTAAAGGGATAAAAAGAGAGAGAAGTAATTTATCTTGAGGAGGAAGTTTGTGATGAAGCCCAGACACGAGTGGGAGTGAAGGCACTTAAACACCAGACATCATATTCACGCAAGTGTAAATGCTTCAGTCCTGCTGCTGCTGCAGCTCCCCAGTGATGCAGACATTAAATTAGCGGAAGTATCGCTTCTATCTCCTCCCAGATAGATGAGGAATGATCTAAATCTACCCCCGCCGACACATTTATTTAAAACAGATCAAAGAAATTACACATTTATGAACAGATCAGAGACATTTTTATGCAAAAGCAATTTGTAAACGTGTTTCCATTCCTCATTGCTGTAGGTGAGGCTCAGACGGTGCACTGCAACTCTCACTCCTGGGTGTAGTTTTCTGTAGGAGTCGCGGATTCGCCGTTTACAGGCGCATTCAGAGGATCCTCCTGGAACACCACAAACGTAGACTTATTTACACAACAGGTTCCCGTGTCTCATCTCCGACACATTCCTACTCCAGTGAATTCACCAACCTTCAGTGGACCGTAAATTCCGATTTGAAAACGACAGCAAACGACATCAACCAAGAAGCCGACCATCCCGTGGAGCATACCTGGGGGGAAGGGGGGGGGGGGGTTACTGATCACCACTCAATAATAAGCATTTTGCACACATTAATAGGATTTTGCAAGCTACTGCGTCTATTTTTGTCCAAGGAGCAAAAATATCTCCTATCACTTTCATATATTAGTCTTTTTCAAGAATATTCTCTTTTACAGTTCTGGAAAAAAATAAAGATCCATTTTAAAAGGTGATTTCCTGCTGACCAAAGTACCCAGACTGGTTTCAAAAGTGGTCCCAGTCTGGCTCCTGGTATGAAACAAAGAACTCAGATATGATGTGTGTAGGAGAACACGATCCAACTCCCAGGTGAACCTGAACTCCTGGAACGACATGGATTCTTTATGGTTGTGACGAGACTCAAACTGACGCAGCTTGAATTGAAGAAAAAAGTAATAAAATGAGAAAGTGCCACGTTTTATGATGAACTTTCTCCCCCACAATCAGTTGTTGTCTGTGGGAAATGTCTGTGTTCAAACCCTAACTTGCAGGAGTGAATCCATCACTGTGATGATTCATTTATGATGATGCGGTTTCAGGTTGCAGTGAGAAAAAAAAAAAAACACCACTGCACTTCCTTGTTCAGGTGTTCAGATGCTAGCAGGGAAGCTTTGCCAGCTAAATTCAGATAACCAGCTTTTACATTTCTGAGCTGTGACATCACAAATCGACATAATCGCTATTATTGTTTGGTTTTTTTTGTAGTATCACGATGCATCGAAGAAAATAAAGCCCACTAAATATTTCCTGGGAAGGATCCCTCTCACACACCTCGAATCTCTTTAAATTGATTTTCATACTAAAGTTAAAGACTTTGGTTAGACGCACTTCAAAAACTATTGGAGCTCAAGTAAAACCTGGAGATGGTTGTTGGAGAGCGAGAGCGTGTGAGGACCTGTGGTGGAGAAGATGCCTCCGACGATGCCACACAGTCGCACCAGGAACTGCCAGAGAGGCATGTGCTGCTCCGTGACTTTCACCATGAGTGAGCTGATATCGTACTTCATGAAGATCCCCGAGACGCCGTGGCTACCGGCGGCGTGGTTTATCACACGTTCCTGTGGGAGGACACATTAGTCTTTGCCTTACTGAGACACGTGCAAACCTATCCAAAACAGAAACCTACCCGCTCTGTGACGGAGTACTGATGCGTGTCTGCAGAGATCTTATAGGTGTTCAGTTTGGTGGGGACGATGGTGATGAAGTACTGGAACATGTGGTTGGCTGCAGAGAGTCAAGCATGTCTGATGAGTTAGCGCATGGCTTTTATCCTCAGTGGTCACGTGACAGGAATAAGAGACGTACGCTCAGGCGAGACTTTCTCTGTGCCGTCCAGAGGGCTGATAATTCCAGGGATGGCTTCCCCGAAGGATAAGTGGTCAATCCGGTGAGAAAAATTATACGCTGTAACACAACAACAGACCAAACAATGACCAATATGTGTCACAGCAGCCACGACGACACAAACAAAACATGACCTCACCTAAAAAGTATTTTACCTTTCAAGCACTAACAGAAGTCTTGAACTCACAGAGACATTTTTACCACCTTCATTACTTCTTGGTGACAACAGCAAAAGCGTCCAAAAGTTCAGCGTAAGCAGGCTCCGAGCTCAAAGCATGTCTGGCTTTTCCTCTCCGGAGTCACCAAGAAGTCATGCAGGGGAGAAAAATGGGAGGAATGCAGAGTACTTCAAAGTAAAAAGACACTTTTAAGGTGAAGAAATGCTTTATGGGTCGGTGTAGACACCAAAACATCCAACTGCAGATAAGCAGGGTTTTTATAAAAGAAGCAGAAATGTTTCTCAACCCTTAAGATATTCAGACATGCGTCTTTGCTACCAACAACAGAATCAACTCACTGTCGTGGCTAACGAGGGCCGCCAGGTGAGCGTGGCCCCTGGGATGTGGGATGGACCTGCGCAGGGATGAAACAATCAGATTCCACAAACAAAAATGCTTTCTTGCTGAGAATGAGGAGTTAAAACAAACGCACTAGGAAATGCGAAAGCTATTTGTTCTAATAAATATGAAAACACCGCTCCAGTTCCTCTTTGCCGCGTGGATACGTACTTGCCTACAGTAATGTGGAAGTTTCCTGCAACCTTGTTGACATACAGATGTCCATGAATCCTGCAGGAATTAAGAGAAGTGGAACTGTCCTCGCTATGGGAGAGAAGCAACAGAATGTGGAGGGAATTACATGTTAATCACTGCATATGGAAGGTGCTTTATAATTATACTCATATATTCATCCTCCCCAGCATGAGCAGACCTTTGAGGCTGAGCGGGCGGAGCTGCTTTTAACGCAGCCTTGAAGAGAACATCCTGGAGGGAGTGTTCTACTCTCAGACGCTCCTGGATGTGCAGAAGAGTCCTGAGAGGAACAAGTACAAGGGGAGAGACTTTTTTTTTTTTTTTTTTTTTTAAAAGGCTGACTCTTTTTCAGTTAATTACATGACATTTTGAATCCAAGATTATCATTTATTTGACAAAACGGGCGGTAAAAGTGATCCTGCAGACGTAGCGCATACAGACACATCATCAGTTTAACTTACATGTGCCACAACCTTTGCTGCGGGGAAAGCTCAAAGTTGACCTGCAAATACAGACAAGTAGTAAACTGTGAAGTTGGCACAAGGACACTTCCCAACTGAAACACCGGATGGATGAACATGCACTTTCATTGTACCGCGGACACATTCTACTCCTTACCACTGGCGCTAATACTCACTGGTTCATATTTGAGGCCATCAGAGGCAACCATGGTCTCTGCCAGGTCCAGAACATCAGCCCCCACATCTGTATTTATCCACACATGCTAGTTAATAATCATCACCCTGGTCCATGAATGTGTGTAAATAATGCTTTAATAAAGGGTTCAGTACGTACACTGGCACCTCATTGCCACTGTGATATCAATATTTATCTTCAGTTTACTGAAAATGAAGAAGAGATGCATTGAAGAGATTCAGAGCATTAGAACCTCTGACAGCTGTTGTACTGAGGAGAAAACATCAACCATCCCCTTAAGAGGATGAGCATGTTCAGCTTTTACTGAGTCTGTTTGAGGAGTTGAATTATTCTAACAGTGTCTCGTTTGCGGTGCTGTGTAACGACTGAGTTTTACTGATACGTGGAGCTGATATTTTTCCATCCCATTTTGATGAAATGCATCAGAATACAAGGAACTTCAGAGGAAGCTGAAGCACCAACATGGCCTCTTTACCTGCTGAAGTCTTTGTCCACCTCATACTCGTACTTCATCCACGTGTCCCTGTACACAAAGAACTCCAGGAAGGCGAGGACAGCCATGACACTGAATGCTATGAGAGACACTGGCAAGAGGGTCAGACGTGTCAATGCTATCAGCAGGAAGTTGAAGAGAGACGTAATGGTGATTTTGCGGTACCTGTCCCGCCGCTGGCCGTGGACTCCACATAGCTCTCGGGGACTTTGGGGAAGGCGTCCAATTCTTTGACCAGCGTCAGGGCTTTCTTCTTGGTCAGTCTCCTCATGTCACCGCTGGTTAACGGTGTTTGTTGAGTTTAAATACGGCTTTACGTTTGTCTTCAGCGGGTTATTTAACTTCAGGTTACCGTGCTGATGTTGACATCATGACAGCTCTCGTGCTACCTTTATCTTTTTTAGCTGCTAGCTGGCAACAACTTGGTTGCTGGCGAGTCAAAGATGGAACCATGTTATATCGCGAGTCCAGACATCGGTTTAAGCGTTTCTTCGCAAATTTAAGCATAAAAAACCTGCTGGGTAAATATGATGTGGATTAGATTATTTGACCTCAAAAAAAGTGCACATATTTCGACTCAGCGCCCTCTGACGGTGACCAATGATTCTTCTTCTTTGGATATTTTATCGGTCGACTAAGAGCTTTGGGCGTATCACCGCCACCCACTGATCTGGAGTGTAAACTACAGGCACATTCCCACAATTTCAGCATCTCAGCACGATTATACTTTTGTTTCCGCTTCTTCTTCAACAATTTTCGACGTAGAATTTACATTCAAACATGAGAAGGATCAGAAAATGCTGGTCCAACATAAGTCATTTCATGACAGAAAATTCCATCCACCATTATTTTTCTTGTGTCACAATCTGTGGGTGCTGGTGAAGACGAGTAAATATCTACCTTTCTCAGGTCCTCAATATGTTGAAGCATAGAACATATTCAAGGTGACATCTTCCCATTTCTAAAGATGCCGTTTATCTGCTGGAAATATACATCCATCTGAGCCAGGCAGAGAACACACAAACAGGGTCAGTCAGAGAGACAGTTCGGAAACATCAAGCCAGTATTGTTCATATTTCACCAGCATTTGCCCTCACAGACCACCCCCACCCATCTAAAGGAGGGTTCATGGCTAAACACCTTGGTGTTGTGGACATCCAGGTCCCGGCCGGCTGTACGCAGGAGTTTACATAAATACTCCAGTGACTCCTCGTCTCCTTTTTTCAATAAAGTCTGTAAGCAAGTGAGAACCACTGAGTCGCTCAACAGCCGTTGCTTAAACAGTTCCCCAATGAGTTGGATATTCCCGAGGGAGCACCGTCTTTCCTTCTCCTGGGCCACCTGACGCTGCTCTTCCTGAGGACACACACAAGCGTGTGTCAATGTCACATGATCAGCAGACAAAGTTGTGGGTGAGAAAATTATCGTTAAAAAAGTTTCTTACATCTTTAGCAGCTTCATAACTTGGGACCTTCTCAAACTCTCCCTTGCAAAGACGGATCAGCAGCTGATGGAAATTCACGTTTCCCTGACTATCTGAGGTGGGAACGTTTAACTGAGAGAAAGAAATAAAGATGGTAATGAAGAGTGACGACTCAACTCATACATCAGTCAAAGAACTGATATGAAGCAAGCTTATTTGGGGAAATGGACAAAACATCAAACACCAAGATGGAAGAGTTGCATGGAAACTAACACTGTTTAACTGAGTAAAACAGTGTGATTAAGACAACAGGATTACAGATTCCCAAACTATCTGATACTTACATCCATCAGGCAACGGCACATGTCTGCATACACGCCTGAGTAGTGAGGTTCCATGATGGCCTTCTCAAAAACAAGACCGGCTGCCCCCCTCAGCCTTGCCTCCGTGTCCAGAGGCAGCTCCCTCACTTGGGTGGTTCTCTGGTGTCAGCTTGTTCAAGATGCAGCGCAGTTCACCAAAAAGTTCATTGGTATCCATTTTCTCTTTAGCTGAAGTATCCTTCCTCATCAAGGGTTTCCATGCAGTTTTAGCTTTATTAAGCTGTACATCGTTGTTGAGGGGCTCAAGTTTCCTGGGCTCAATGTGATGACCCTTGGACGGACAGACATCTCAGTGCAGTGCCCCAACAAGTTGGTCGGCATCACTATTCTTGCCGTCTTTGACAGAAGTATCCTTCCTTGTTAAGGGTTTCGATGCAGTTTCAGCTTTATGAAGCTGTACATTATTGTTGAGGGGCTCAAGTCTCCTGGGCTCACTGTGATGACCCTGGGATGGACGGACATCGCGGTGCAGTGCCCCAACAAGATGGTCTGTATCACGTCTGTTCCCGTCTTTGGCAGACGTATCCCTCCCTACCTTTTTTATATAACTTTATTTCAAGTTGTTCAAAGTACAAACAATCAAGGCACATTTTGTCATATCAACTTAGGAGACATTGAAGCAGCTTCAAGCAATAAAAGAAAAAAGATAATAGAAAAAAAGGAGAACAGAAAGAAAACAACACTGTGAGCATCTCATTTTAGAAGAGCAAAAAGGTCCATTAAAGAAAGCTGTCTCTGGGCATTACTGCTAGTCATGTCATACAAGGATCTTTTGCACAGCTCATTCTTCCATTCACTGACGTGGGCTTTCACCTTGAAGTATTTGCATCTATGAATAAAATGTTTCGCAAGTGAAATTAAATTGTTCACCAAGAAGTCCAAGTTCTTCTCCTTCAACTGAACTCCCACTTTAATCGACATCCAGTTCAGAGGGTGCAATGTCATTTGTTGGGTTAATAACCAGCCCTGTAAGGACAACCAAAATTCAGAAACATGCACACATTCAAAGAAAATATGTCCCACCGTTCCAATGTCATTCTCACAAAATCCACATGAGTTTTTGTCCCAATTAAATCTTGTATGTAAGAAGTGGTTAGATGGATAAATGCAATTTAACAGTCTAAATGTGACCTCTTTAGCTTTAGGAAGAACTGGATAGGATAAATATCGCTTCCCTGTCTTTCTTGCCTCTTCAACACTGTAATCACGCAAAACTTTTCCAAAATAAAGTTTGTTTTTAAAGCTTTTGGGTTTTTAAGTCCATTGATGATGGTGCTTTACTGTTGTTACTGTGAAACAAAACAAACAAAAAAACTGTAGAGCTTTGTTTGCTGTCGGACCATTTCCTCTTATGAATATGAAATTTACCTAAAATTAAAACAAATTGTACAAAGAAAATGAGGTCCTTTTTGACTTCGTTGTCTTTAAAATACAGAAAAATGTCCTTCTCTTGCAGATTTAAAGGCTGTTGTTTTTTTCCTTTTCATAAAATTCTCCACATTGGACCAGAATGTTCGGCTGTACAAGCAGTGATAGAATAAACGTTCAATGGATTCTTCACACAAGCTACAGAAATGACAAGAGTATCCAATTTCAATTTTAAATCTCTCCGATGTTTTTTTTAGCTGGACACATTCTATGTGTAATTCTGAAAGATACCTCTTTAATCTTATTGTCGAGACAAAATTTACCCCCGATCAGCCACACTTTTCCAGTCTACGTCAGTCTAAAGAGAATTCCTGTACATTTTTGCCGAAGGAACAGATTCATTTCTCAAAAGATGTCTAATAAATTTGTTTGAACATTTGTTTTTTTTTTGTAACATCAATGTTTCCCTACATAAAATACTCCATACTGGAGCTGTCACATACATTTCAGTTCTAGAACCAAAAAGGAGCTGCAATACTTTCCTATTGACAGCATTATAAACAACATTATATTCCTCTGGTGTTCTGCTCTATCAAATTTAGACACAAATTCTTCACAAATTAACAACTGGCCATCAGTTTTCATAAACTGAGACCAAAATGATGATTTTTTTCTTGTACTGAATACTCCTGTTATTCCAGATGTAATCGCTTGTTAGCGAAAAATTGTGTTTGTACACTAATTTCCGCGTGAGCAGAGCTTGTTTGTGAAAATTTGCTAATTTTACAGGTAATTTATCGGGATTGCGTTCACATTTCAACAGGAAATTAAGTCCTCCAATTGAATTAAAAATAAACTTAGGGAAGGCATTCCAAATGTTATCTTCTTGGTGAATGAGTTAAGTCAGTCAATTAACAATTCAAATCATCATCAGCTCTCAGTCAAAATTTCTGTTCTGTCGGATTTCTACCCTCGATACTTTTTAAGATATCAAGTTTTTCTGATCTCTCTGTCTTCAAACAGAGCTGCTCGAGGTTCTGGGTGGGGAACCTGAAGAAGTAATACTCACTTAATTTGCTTAAATTTGATGAATCTAATCCAATTAATGTCTTCAGCAGCTGAGTACTTAAAGAATTCCTTTAATACTTAACACACAATTACTGTCTTAGTTTATGTCCAGATTGGTGGAGTCCACCTTGGAGGACATCATCAGCTCCTCCCCTCCATGGACGATGGACCACAGCCAGGGTGGAGGGACGGGTCTTTGACACTGACGTCACATTCAACATGACATATACATGATGGGAAACTTAGTGTATATCTGTGTGTGTTCAGTCAGTTGTGAAGACCCTCGTGCTCTGACGTCCACCCACAACCTGACAGCATGTAAACAAGCACTGATTTGAATTCAATTCAGAACATGTTTGACCTTGTCCAGGTTGTGTTGACCTCTGCAGGATCATTTTAATAAACTGTGGTGACTTTTCTCAAATGACAAAGATAATGTTGTGTTGAACTGTGTTTGGCCTGACCTGTCCTGTCTTAGGTGTGTATGATGGGTCACATCAAGCGAACCAGCAACTAGAACCAGCAACCGAGGGTTTGTTTTTTTTTTGAGTGAGAGAGCGCAAAGGTGCGTTCTCGCCACTAGGTGGACCGTGACTGCCCTCTAGTGGCGAAGGAAAAGCTTCAGCATCAATATTTCTGTTGCTTTGACATTTACTAAAGGTGTGGCTTTCTGTCTCATGTCCTTGTGTAAACTCTGCAAGAAAAGGGAACGCAGCTCCTGGCAGAACAAGCTGACAGAAAATTTTGTTTACTTTCCTGTCTCACAATTCCAGTTTATTCTGTAAGGAAAATCTGAAGTTCTGGGAGCTCTTCGCTTACAGCTGTGGGGATCTTTTTACTCAATTCCATCTGAGCAAAAACCTCACAAATGACCAAATCTGCTCTCTGCTTCTCTTTGAGCTCAAGGGGTGACAAAGATTGAGTGACATGGATGGATGGAACTGTCAAGAAGTGCACCTGCAGACACCAGGAGAGATGTGTGTCACGTCACTGGTGAGCACACGGGTTAGAGTTTGAGTTCAAACTGCTTTGACAGATTGATCAAGACAACACAAGGAGGTAGGACCTCTGGACCCAGCATCAACCAGATGCTGCTGAGTGAAACTGTACAGCATCTTGCTTTTGTTCTGAACTTCAATCCATCCATTCATTTTCTTCTGCTTAGCCTGTTCAAGGTTGCGGGGGGGGGGGGGGGGGGGGCTGGAGCCTGTCCCAGCAGCCTTCAGGTGAGAGGCAGGGTTCACCCTGGACAGGTCACCAGTCCATCCCAGGACCAACACATAGAGACAGACAACCATTCACACTCACAGTCACACCTACGGTCAATTTAGAGTATCAATCAGCCTCGTCCCCTCTTGATGTCTTTGGACTGTGGGAGGAAGCTGGAGTACCAGAGAGAACCCATGCAGGAACAGGGAGAACATGCAGACTCACACAGAAAGATCCCGTGATTGAGGCAGGGTTTGAACCCGGAACCTTCTTGCTGTGAGGAGACAGTGCTGACCACCGCACCACCGCGCCGCCTGGATCAGCACCATCATTCCTTTACCCAACATGTACTTGAAGTCAGCTGATTGGTGAACGTCAGTATGAGCAGCCAGTTGCAACTCTCCCCATCTGATATCCCATCTTGAAATATTATTGTTCTATTATTGCTCTGATTGTGGTGGGATGTATCAATACAGCCTTTCCACTGTATTTTCCAAGATACAGAGCAAAATTCTAATGTAATGACATTTTCACTAGCTGATCCATTGATACTGAATTAATTAATGTGGCTCTGTGGCCTAAGACACATTTAGTAAATAAACCTGTTTTAAGACAATAAGCCTGTCAGCCCCGACGTATTAAATGCATTTCTAACCAAATACTGTACGCCCACACACAGTACGTCTCACTTTGAATTTCAAATGTAAAATTTTACTGAAATAAACTCTTTTCTCTTTTAAACTGCCATGACTAGTGCATTGAATCAAACTGATCGCTGACTACTGACGCTGCAGCTTATCTCGGACCTTCCTGTTGAGTTCGTTTAATTAAACGCTTGTGAAAATATTCAGAAATTCCCTGGATTTAACAAGGTTTCATAGTTGTTTTATAGCATTATCATAACCTTGTTACTTTTATTCAGGTTGAGGGGCAAACCTTCAGTCAACCAAGTGACATAAAACATGAGAAATTTATGTATGTGCGTCTCTTTAAACATTCAAAAATGAAATAGGTTTATAACCACACAGTGAGCAAGGGTTTCCCCCATGTTAAAAACGCTTTCATGTATTGTCCGTGTTATTTACTATGAAGCAAGCACAGAACAAGTGAACGACACATAACGCCAGCGTCCAAAAAAAGTTCCGAGCATCTCCAGAATCAACGTCTGAGCACTGAAGGGGAGAACAAAGAGTAAAACCTACAAGATGGTGTCAGGATATAGTTAATATTGAAGTTCAGTTTTAGTGACTAAAATCCATCCACACAATATCTGTTCTACTCTGCAGGTACAGAGTCGGGGCCCTCGTCCTGCAGGACGGCAGTCTCTGGGGCGTCAGACGTGGGTGTGGGTTCTTGAGAAAGCTCCTCGGAGCATCTGCTCACAGTGGGAGAGACAACATCTGGACTGGTGTCGCAGGACTCTGTGCTCTGCTCTGACATGGCCGTTGTGATTGTTGTAGCAACACTGGGGAGAACTGTGTCAAACTCATCATCGTCATCCTCCAGGGAGGGTGACTCATGGATGTCTGCAGAATACAGAGAGGAAATGGAAGCATCTTTTTCAGCAAATGGATTCAGATGACAGTTGTAAAATGCTGAAGAGAAAGATAATGAAAACTCACGGCTGAAAGCTTCAGGGTACTGCTTACCAATCTTCCCTTTCAGTGTCCTGGGGGAGCAAAGGAGACAACAATGAGTGTGTGTGTGCGTGCGTGTGTTCTCTTCAGTCGGTGACTGAGCCTTACCTGATCCTCCTGAAGATACTGTCCAGATCTTTCTTCATCTCCACAAGAGTGCGAGTGTGGAGCAAGAAGCGCTCGTTCATTTGCTGCAGTCGCACGTTTGACAGCACGTTGAAATTGATGAGCATTTCGTTGGTCTTCTCAAAGCGGTCCAGCCTGTTAGCAGGATGTTTCAGCAAAGCATGAACATCAGACATTGCTGAAGTGACCTGACAAGCCAACATGCCCATGTTCATTCAGATCAACACTCACATGTGTCTCTGAGCCTGGATGATGGCGTTCACGTCCTCAGAGTTGACCATGCTCAGCATCCTGTTACAGAACACGCCTGAAGCTGTGGGTTCCACCATGATGATTGAGACTAACACCCTGCAAATACACACTTTTGTTGAGACACTTGCCATGGACATCAGTATCATACTCAATTAAATCTAAAAGTATTTTCTCTGAATGCAGCTGCTTGCTGCAGCCATAGTGGACAGTAATAAGATTTCACCAAAATAAAGCACAGCGGTTGGTTGTACAATGAACTGACAGTCTTTACATGTCTGGAGTTACGTTAGATTCTGTTTCCCTGTCTATTTGTTTCCCCTTACCTTAACCAGCACTAACCCTGACGCCAACTCTCTCCTAACCCCACTCACTGACGTCAGCTATACCTAAGCTGCACCCCCCCCCCCCCCCCCCACACACACACACACACACACACACACCAAACTGGAGCGGTCCAACAGGAGGGAACCTGATCTGATGGAACAGAATACGACGCAACACCGGCAATCAAGTGAGTGATGCTGCAGACGCTGGTGACGCTACTGGCAGAGACATATCATTAGTTGTCATGAGAAAGGTCGACACAATGGCAGTTATATAATAATTTTTACTTGACATAATGTCCTCTACAAGCGCCTCTTCTGAGATATTTTTATTGTACCACGCAAAACCTAGGATTAGCTCTCGTGTTCCTGCAATTAGCCGCACGGGACGAACCACAAACATGTTAGCTTGTAAGCCAAAGATTAAAAAAAAAAGCGGAAGTGCAATCATACCGCCTACCTGCCGCAGGATCCACCGAGTTAGTACGAATTGACGGCTTGCTGTTAAAATGACAGTTTAAAACTGCAACTGCAGCCTTACACACTTCAAAAAAAAAAACCTAACAGCTGACCAGAAAACAAAAACAAAGCACTTCCGTGTTTTTTTTAACTTCCGGTCACAAGATCAAGTTTTCCGGTGTTTGCCCGTTTTTTTTCCAATTTTTTTTTATTAAACCCGCCAAATACAAAGATATATCCATCCATCGTCATCTTCCGCTTATTCCTACACATTAAGGGTCGCGAGGGGGCTGGAGCCTATCCCAGAATCAACGGGCGAGAGGCGGGGTTCACCCTGGACAGGTCGCCAGTCCATCGCAGGACCAACACATAGAGACGAACAACAATTCACACTCACACTACGGTCAATTCAGAGTATCAATCAATTGCATGTTTTTGGACTGTGGGAGGAAGCTGGAGTACCAGAGAGAACACGGGGAGAACATGCAAACTCCACACAGAAAGATCCCGTGCCCGAGCCGGGACTCGAATCCGGAACCTTCTTGCTGTGAGGCCACAGTGCTAACCACTGCACCACCATGCAGCCCCAAAGATATATCATTATTGCAAAATTATTTAATTTGCAGTTTTTCAGATTTAAAAAATATAAAATATCTGAGTAAAATTGCAATTGTTATACAAAAGCTTAAAAGTAGAGCAGGCGGTAAAGGAAAACACTGACTGGTAGTGCCCAAGCTTTCATCCACAATGAGGGAAAGTAGGTCGTTATTTCACGTGAACTCATTCATTGCAGGGAACTAAAGATTTATCACCTTTTGAATGTGTTACCTTTGATTTAAGTTTTTGTATCACTTAAAAAAAACAAGGATAAACTGGAATATTTCCAGAGCTGACTTCTTTAATAAGTTTGCATACTTGTGTAAGAAGTAGTATAAGTAAATCACTTCAATTCATCCATCAAGTTTCTATTTTTTATCCTGTTAAGGGCCTATCCCACCTCCGCTGGGATAGGCTCCAGGTGAGAAGCGGGGTTCACCCTGGACAGGTCACCAGTCCATCACAGGGCCAAGACATAGAGACAGACAACCATTCACACTCACAGTCACACCTACAGTCAATTTAGAGTATCGATCAGCCTCGTCCCCTCTTGATGTGTTTGGACTGTGGGAGGAAGCTGGAGTACCAGAGAGAACCCACACAGGAACAGGGAGAACATAGAGACTCACACAGGAAGATCCTGTGATTGAGGCAGGGCAGGAACCTGGAACCTTCTTGCTGTGAGGCCACAGTGCTGACCACTGCACCAACCTCTCACTGCAATTCATTGTTCGTAATCCATTTTTTTCTAAAAAGCAATCAGTAAATTTCCAGTGGATTTTCAATTAGCTTGATTTATAACGTGCCAAATGTAATGCTAGAATTAGTATCAGCACATGACCTGAAGATGCATGTGATGAAGTATTGATAAGGAACTAAAAGGATGTTCCAGTAAATGTCACCATTACCTTCTGTGAAATTCAGAAACGTCACACATGCATAAAACTCACAAAATTACTTTTATTAAGGGACAAGTAAAAAAAGTACATGATGTATAAAAAATACAAAACCGCTTTGTCTAACTTGTAAGCAAAGTAAATGCATAGCAACAATACATGCAAGTCTAGAGTTAGGTATTCTACTGTTCTGTAACGTCTCTAAGCTACAGGCTAAAAGAGGAAAAAGTACAGTTTGGTTGCAATCTATCAGTCGTTTTCAGGCTACATGATACAGAGCTAAACTCATGGGAGGGAATAAGTTAGGCTGCACACAACTCAACTGATGAGTAAATAAATATTTAACAACACTTCACAAATATTGACAACCAGTAATTCCTCGCAATGTTCAACAGATTTTGCGTGAGAATTACATTCAATTTTTGTTGTACTAACCTTACTACGTATAAGCTTAAGATGGAAAGAATTCATAGGGTTACACGTATAAACGGGGTTGCAGTGATACAAATAAATATGAAATAAATAAATAATGAAACCCACATGAGATCCCTAAGACTCACCCAACCCCCTATGTACATACCACACCCACACTGCTCCCAACTACAACATCACGTATGAAATTTAATATTAGTGTTCTTTTTCGAATAACATAAACATACATACAAATGACCTCGGACAAGCACAAGTGTCCATAGAAAACCTGCATTGATTTGACATTGGGTGAATTGCAATGTGCTTTGGCTTTCACTTGATAAATAAAGTAATATTAGGCTATACACTCACAATTTATTAGATACTCAGAGACAAAAACAAATACAGGAATACAACAGTACTGCAATTGATCCTCCCTGGGTGTGTGTGTGTGTGTGTGTGTGTGTATATATGATGGACAAATTATATAATAATTATGGTGGATAAAATAGGAACACACATTAAATCTTCCATCTAAATAAATCCCCACCTTAGGCAGATTCATTCATGTAATCATCATTATAACTGTCATGGCGGGAGGATTGATTGCAGGCTTGATGTACAACACTGCATCAGTCTACCTAAGAAATTAGTGAGTGTGTATCACAACACATTTGTGGTATATAAAGAGGCAATGGCATAGAATTTCAGCTTGTATAAAGTCTTTTACCGTATACTGACCCAGGAATGACGGGAAATCACTGATATTGATGAGGCTGATATTGCTGAATGACTAACTGATTATGTGTTTTTGCTGTCGTATTGTGTGGTATTGTTATGCAAAGACACTTCTATTTTTCCTTTTCTTTTTTTTTTCTTTTACATATAAAAATAAGTTAAAACTTCAGAGAAATTGATCCAAAAAAATAAAAGCAAGATTTACAGTTTATATAAGGCCATGCAATTTTAGTAGACTCATGCATCAGATTGTTCAGGTCTTTTGGATGAGTGCGCTTGCCATTCATTAAAAAGGAACGGTGTGTTGCTGAGGCCACAATAAATATAGCTACTGTCCCTTCTTGTTCCTAAATACCAATCCAGAATTAACACTATCTCTGTCTGTGACACATAAGTAAGGCTGGTGTATTTGCTGTTGAAGCTGTGAATAGGCCTCATTTAAAAGGGAGCCACGTATTTTGTACACAGAGATGCTCGTCCAGTTTACGAACACAAACTCTTTGATAAGGAGTGTGAAAAGTCACAAACACGAGGGCTACTGTACAGGCCTGTGCTCTGTCGATGCAGTGTCATTCATTCCAAAACAACACAGCCATCGTTTCGACGAATGACAGATACTCATAAAAAAAAAACGGAGGCAAAACAAAATCCTTGTATTCAGGATATTATGCTGATTTAAAACAAAGCCCATTTTTGGAGAATGGGTTCAGCTGTTTGTTTGTTTTTTTACATGTTGAGTGATGAACTGTAAATAGCACCTTATTCTGTAACAAAGGGGATCTATCGCGTTGGAGAATGAAAACGTTCAATGTACCGGGAGAACTACAGCTCCAGCTAAAGATTTACAAAGACTACAGATGATGGTCCACCGTCAGGATGATGAGAGTATTAAATAGAAGAAAAGAACCCAAGTGGAAAACACGACAGTCCATACATTACCGTTTCAACAAAACAAACAAACAAACAAACAAAAAAAACCTCCAGCATATTACAGAGAAGACCAAAGGATTTTCAGCTGCTTCATGATTGAAGGCCATTGGAGGCAACTTCTTTTTGTAAGTGCTCAAGAAATAAAAACACATGTCTTCAGAGATGTGTGTAGGAGGGGGCGCGGTTTGACTTTACCACCCAGCTTCCTCTGTCGCCACGCCGCTCCTGGTTGGAGGTGTTGCCACAGTGATGCAAAGCTGAACAGGCTCTGCACTCTGCACACACGTTGGCGTCTCCTTCACTTCCTCTTCAGTCTGGGATTTCATCCTGCTGACGTCTACGCCCACCTGACCTTCCTCTACCTCCACATCTTCCTCTTCGTCCTCCTCCTCCTCATCTTCTTCCTCTTCGTGCTGCTGCTGCTGCTGCTGCTGTTGCTTCTTGCGGCAGCAAGGTTTGAATAAGTGGGGGTCGATCAGCACCTCCCCAAAGCGGCCCTTGTAGATAATTCCACAGCACACCTTTTGTCTGGAGTGAAAAGATCAGGGGGAATCTATTCAAGCGTGCTAAGACATGACTGAATGTCTTCACTGGGGTTTTACAACCTTCAGGCTCATTACATTGCAGCAATTAGGCGCCGTGGTTGTCTAACCGTAACAAATATTCTGTGTTACTGTCAAATGCAAACAAACATCGCATTTGGTCCAAAATGTGCCTATACAAAAAAAAAAAAAAAAAAGTTATGCAATACATCATTCAAAAAAAATGCTTGGGGTTATTTGCAATTATTCCATTTCCAGTCAAGTGGATCATTTCACTGCAATGATGTCATGTTGGACTATTAAGTGCAATTCAACCTGTATAATACCCTTCCTCCGCTACACATCTTTGTCATGAGGTTTTGACAACTACTCTTCAGGGAGCACTGTAATAAAATATTGTCTGATAGATGGATGTTACTGTTTTGCTTTTGTCTTACTCACCAGTGCTGCTCCCTCTCCAGACATGACAACATTAGGTTGATCAAACGGTTCCATGCCCTGTCCATCATTTTGGATGTTGAACTTTATTGTCTGACTGCGAATGATCCTGCCTGCACTCTGCATCTCTGTCACAGGTATGCAATTCTATAAAGAATTTTCTCGCCCCAAAAGATTCCGTCAAAGCGGTGGCCGGTTCATGAAGAGCATGAAGTCTTGGTTAGGTTTCCATTCTAATTCATAGGAATAAATATTTTAACATCTGCTTGTAATTTAAACATCTACTTATAATTGTATCCACATTAATATGTGGAGGTCTCCAAGTGACTCGGTTTCTGATCCAAAAGGTTTTGCACACAAATACACAACATGTCTAGTAGTTGTACCACTGTGGAGCTAAAAAAAAAAAGGGGGGGGGGGGGGCTTTGATGTGATATTGTAATATAAAGTTCAAAACGTTGCTATTGATGTAAAGCAGTGTGCACAGACCTCTTCCAGTAGGTGAGGTCCAGGAAGGAGAAGACGGGGGAGCGGCTGGATCCTCGGCTGAGTTCCGTGTCTGAGCCGTCGTCTGACAGGTTGCTGTAGCTGGGAGACTGAGCTGGAGACGCACTGGAGGTGGTGCTGTGGGCGTCTGAATCTGGAGGGCAGAGCATGAAACGTGACATGACGTGATGCGACGTACAGTGTGTGGTGAATTAACGGGTCTTTAATAAGGAATATGTGACAGTAAGTTCATCCCTTCACCAAGCAAAGAAGCCTCTAGTCAGATGGTAGAAACCAAGCGCTGTAAAGTCAGAACCTACTGATTCTTTTCAGCTCTTTCTGCAGGCGGCTGATCTGGCTCGGCCGAGCTTTCTTAGAGATGGACTTGATCTTCTTGGGCCGAGAAGTTATCTTAAGACTGGGACCTCCTCTCGCATCAACCACCTGTACGGAGGAGAGGCGTACTTGCTTGTAGTACTACTTGTTGGACATATTTGCAGGCTTTTCTCAGCCGTCACAGAAACACTACAGTGTCTGTGGTTCAGACTCACATGATTCCAGTTCTTCTTGGTTCCCACAGGGAGTTTTTTCCATCGCTTCACCAGGAGCACGCAAGCATTGCAGATTTCTCCTGATCGTGTTTCACTCAGGCTGCAAGATAATTACAGGTAATCAGGAAAGGACAAGAGGAAAGTAGTTGATGTCCCTACTGGGGCTGCAGGGTGATACCAGCAGCAGACACGGGTCATCGCTAGTATATCAGCACCAGCCAGCAGAGATGCCCATCGGCTCAGGTTCTGGCTCCTGTGTCTTCATCACTCATCATCACTGATGAACAAACACAACTCAGTGGGCTTTTCCAAATATAAAGAAAATAAAGAAAAACTACTTTTTCAAATTCCCACTGTCGAAATATTTTGGATTATGAACAAATATAAAAGTTTATTCAGATGACATTAACACGGGCAAATAGTGGCTCCCGGTCACATCAGTTGTAAAAATACCAGGATATCAACTAAACAAAAATCCCCAAATCATGCGAAACCCGAAATCCCTCCAGGATCTTAGGAGGGAGAGCTGAACTGGCTGTTAACCTTTTTAATGCATTTATCTCCTGATAATGAGAAGACTTTTTCTCATGAAAAGGGTTCATTCATCTCTGTATTGTAATGAGATAACCAAATTTGTTCATAGCGATTTCTCTTATCGTCACGAGATAACCAACCCTTTTTTTTTAACCTTTGTCAGCTCGTTAGCTGGGTGTGTATGAATCTACGTTGGGATAAAGTTCATAATTAGAATTTATCTACTTTATAAAGAATTAACATCTCATTTCACCCATGACCTCAGAGTCGTGAAAACAAAATCAGGCACCCTAAACCAGCCAGTATCTTAATACGGAGGCCGAGAACGACAAACTGGCCATCAGTGCTTTCATGTGTTTGTCTTTTCATACTGGAATGTTACTTTTTCTCAAGCAAAAGTGTTTTTTGGGGGGTTTTTTTTGTCTACATTATTTGTTAACCCCTTATCTGTAGATAATGAGCTTTGTATTACAGGTGATACCAGAGCTCAGGACAAAAGTGTATTTCTAAATTACAATGAGGTATCAACGCTTTTAACTTGGCACACTGGGACAACTAATTCATGGTAAGGAGGCAAGATAAGATCATGAAATCATTAACTTCACTAAATATCTTGGTGCGCACACTTTCTTGGCCTCTGTGGGATCCACAGAGGTGGATGCGTCTCTCCACCCGGCAGGTGCTGCTGTCTTACCCGAAGCAGCTCCTGAAGTCCTTCTCGTACCGCTTGCTGTCAGTGAAACGTGAGCTGGAGGACTTTGCGCGGCAGATGCAGCATCCGTCCAAACTCCTGTACATCTTCGGCTTGTGAAAGCCAAACATCTGCATGCAAAGCATCATGTCAGTCAGTGTCAGCATCTCAGTGCTCATGACCGCAGCACACGCCTACATTTGGAGCTCGCACTCGAGGCGGTATTTTATTGAACCCTTTCACATGCGCCAAATGTGACTTAATAACAAAATCAGGCGCGTAGTCACGAACAGAGCACCAAAAGAGCCAGTGAAAGCGATTTCGTTGGAGCATCTCTCGCTCTGACCCACATGGGGGGGAAGTAGGTCAACAGTCAGACGGCGTGTCAGACAGATCTTGTCACCATGCTGCGCTCACGGGATGCACGCTTCATTTTTTGGAAGCTCAAAATATAATACAGCACGCACGTCTAGCAGCTCCCAGGCTGCAGATTATAGGGGGGTATTTGCAGGAGTTACGCAGAACTACCAGACAGCAGAGGAATGCAAATAAACGTCTCTGGTACAGTTCTCCCCATATGAAATAAGAACGCTGCTTGTGCGAACGAACTACGATTTATGTTGCTAGGCAAACTGTAATCTCCACAGCACATGGAGCCCCGAACTGCGGCAAAACTGCTAGCCGCGCCCCCCAGACTGGGTTTTTTTTTTCTCGCCATCAATCCTCAGGGTCCTCTGACAGTGCGGTGCCACAGAGCAGCCAGAGAGTGAGAGAAACCACAGAGCTCTCACTCTGACAGGTTTATCAAAACAGCCTTTAATCTCGTGTAAATAAACACGACTATTTCCTTAAGTTAAAGATGGGAATTCGTGAAGGAAATGTAACACGACACAGTGTTTAATTGAAAAAAAAAGATGCAAAATTACTTGCTTAATAGCAGTAAGGACACTGTATGTAACGGTGACAGTGGGATGTTACATAATGGTATATTATATAATTCAGATGGAAGTCATACATGAGTACACAGCTTAATACACACAGCTCAGCACACTGGTAAATAAAGGTTTAATGCACATAAAATGTAGAATTTGCTTTTCCGGTGCAGGAACTTTTATCAACTTGTAAATACAGTCCCTGACTCCTAAAGGTCGAGTACTAGTAGAACCCTCTTTAAACAGTGAAATGAGGGATACACTAAAAACACTTTGACTAGGTTAAACTGATCAGATATGAAAATAATCACCACACGTTAATTAAAATATATCTAACAACATGTGTATGCTTTGTTTACAGATCTTCTAGTGTTTATATCGTATACAGCAATTTGGTACCTTAATACGGCATGTTAACTTTTTTAATTGTTTCCTATGTTGCCACGCTTTTATTTTTGCTATCTGTTTGCTGCTGTAATGCCTGGAATTTCCACATCCATGTTACTAATAAAGAATTATCTTTTTCTACTTTTTTTCCCCTTCAATTTAAACATTTACAATATGTTAAAATAAAACTATCATCAAATTTAGGGAGTGAAGAAAATCAGCAATCATAATGGCAAAGTCACTGAGGGACTTTAAAAAAGTAAAAATAACCTTTTCATGATTGAAAGTGCAACAGGATGAGGTGTTGAACCTTTTTTCTGGACTAACACTTTTATAAACCTTATCAGACATCTAATGTCGAGGGGAAAAAAAACAATTCATTCAATAATTAGAAATCTTTTTGAAGGTTTTCTAAATGTGAGCTGTACAGTAGAATTCAACAGCAATGGTAACGAGGTCGCCTGAACAGCCTCCCCGAGTGGCTCCTCTGCAAGCATAGACGATCTCGGCAGCAGAATACAGTTAGTGACGCAACTCAACATGGCAACGCACTTCAAAGGCGGAGGCAATGTGCAGAAGGGGGTGTGATGCGATTTTCCGCAAAAAGCAGTTTTACTCCATTTCAAGTGTCAACAAAAACACTCAAAACCAGTTAGGACTGTTCTACTCGACACTACAAATCCGTCAAAAAAGACCAGACACCGAGAAATACACTTGTTTTTATCGAAAGAAAAGTGCAAGTCGCTAATTTCACCGCCCACTTCGGCGAGGAAGCATGGCATGCCACACGACCTGCTTCATGCGCACCCATTTTATGATGACTGGTTTCTTGTTCGACAATGTTAGACTAGGTCCCAAACATAAACTACTAAAAACCAACAAGCGTTTTCGGATAAAGAAAAACTCATTCGGTTTTCCCCGACAGGGAAACGCCAGATATCCGTGTAATTTGATCTTTACTCTTTGTTATTCCACCGCCGCTTCGCTGCAACAGTCCACCGACAGACACATGTGACCAACTTCAAAGCGACTGCGAGGCTCTCCGCGGTGTTTTTCCCCCTCTCTCGATCGGAACAACGATTTAAGACCGGAGAACATTTTCGCCGAGTGTCCGGTAACAGTTAGTGTCGGTGCTAGCTGTTTTGTTGACAGCGGCGCCGCGTGCTGAGCTCGAGGTGGGCGTGAGAGGCTCAACTTGGCTCATTTAACGGCCGTAGATGTGTGGTCGGCTGCAGCCCACCGTCCACACACACACACACACACACATTACGTACATCCCCATCCCCTTTACAAAACTAGGTTTCCAATAACAATAATCCACTTTAGTTAATATTTACATTTTTTTATCCCCCAACAGCCCGATTCACCGAGCCGAGGACAACAACAACAACAGCCATCATCCCGCTTGCACATCCTGACACCCCTGAACGCATCCTCCACTTTTGCTCGCTTTCCTTCCACTTTACCTCCCGCCATTAACTGCCTTTACGGTGACTCGCACACCAAACTGACCACCCAGCTCCTCTTCCAGCGGGCCTAAAAAAAGAGCAATTGTTCTAACAACTCGCATCTTGTTTTAAAATTTACACGGCGTGGACTAAAAAAAAAAACCCGCGTATTAAAGCTTCAAAGATCACTCCAAATCCTAAAAGAAATACTCCCTACCGTGTTGTAAGTTCCGTGAAGTTGATAGAAAGTAGTAGTCCGTATACGGCGTCGTAGCGATGGGACGAATATGAGAATCAACCCGCATCAGTAACCCGCTCTCTTGTTGATGTCTGAGCTGGTGGACGGGACTGGATAGTTGTGGACGTACTGCGCATGCGCCGCATCCACACCTCCATTTCAGAGTAGAGCAGAAGGCTTTTTTTTCTTTTCTTCAATCAAACCATTTACATAAACGACGTATGACGTATGAGTGCGTCTGCATTCTACTGGCCTTATAAGGATGGGAACGTTGCGCGGGAACAGGGGGCTCGGCCCCGGTTGCTATGGCACATTGGAGAATGTAAGCAAAGGGGCGGGGCCTGCTGTTTTACTACAGAACGCCAGATGGCCCGTCTGGAGGCCTACGGTTTTAGGAGGCTCGGCGTCTAGCAGAGAGATGCGCTTTGTTGATTTGGCTTGATTTGTATTGCGTGACATTAGAGGCGATTAGGGATGTGATATATGAACACACACACACGAGTTGTTGTTTTTTTTTTCCAGATATTACGGAGAGAATCAGCCAGCCCACTTTCACACACGGCTGCACCAGTTCGACTGCTGCATGTGTTCAGTAAGGAACGGTAAACTTTGCACGGAACTATTACGGGACATTGAAATGCAGATTAACGGTCAACATAAATTGAACAGGAAAACGCTTGTATTTCTCTCCCACCTTTTTACCGTATAAACTAGGGCTGATAAAAATAGGGCAATAGCCTGCCAGGTGTTAAGAGAAACAGCACAAACAGACAGATGAAAGATACTAATAATTTAAAATATAAACTGGACGTCACTGTTCACCCAGGGGGTTCTGTTAGATAAAATATCTCCATGTATGATTTCTTTGAATTTTGAAGTATTTTCCATTATTTGATCGGGCAGCGAATGTGTTAGTCTGGTGGTCCGGCACCAGACAGCTGACGTGAAAGACTGAAGTTTTAATGTTGCAGTACATTCGTCCCCTCCTGGTTCTCATTGTTTAAAGCATACATGGAAAACCGTCCTGTAATGTAATAAAAACACACACACAAAATACATATTTTTCACTGAAACATGTAGAGTTGTTATTTAACTGTCCAAGTTTAAATAGTTAATGAAGGGAATTTGGGGGTCTTGGTGTCATTCTTACTACACACATGCAGCCTGTTAGCCACAACTTCTGCAGATTTTAGGCCCTTCAAGGGAA
Source organism: Aulostomus chinensis (assembly GCF_037954235.1). Classification (NCBI taxonomy): domain Eukaryota; kingdom Metazoa; phylum Chordata; class Actinopteri; order Syngnathiformes; family Aulostomidae; genus Aulostomus; species Aulostomus chinensis. The sequence continues at coordinate 15,962,222 of NC_141326.1, forward strand.
AACGTTTGGGCATCCTTTATAAACACACTATTTAGACGTCTCAAATTTTGCGTCTGTCTCAAAAACTATATTGTTGAACATTTCACCGGGAACTTCTTGAACTGGGTTTTGCTGGTATTTTGTTGTCCCCCGTGTGAGGTGGTTTCTATGAGGTTTAAAGTGCTGAGATCAAAGTCTGTCAGTACCAGCATCCTCCAGGAACTGACGTAAGAGATTTCAGTCTCTGCTGCTCTGAAAAACACTTATAGTTTATCAAATTTGCTTTTGTGGAAAAAAAAAATATAAAACTAGATTTGTAGACATCAAATCATTTCAGTCTTAATTTAACATCGGGCCAGTTCGCAAAATCAGACGTCACAGAATCAAGCACAAGCAACACGACCAACTCGTCAGTTATGCCAATATTAACTTTAATCTTTGACAACACATTTCATAAATAACAATTCATTATTGCTTTCTCTAATCTGTATTTAAATGATAATGGAGGCTTGGTCATTTGGGGGTAACATAGTGCTTGCAGGACAGTGCAGGAGACAGCATTTTCATAATTCTTCAACTGTTAAATTAAACGCGACATTAACATAATACCCAGCGGTTTTTGAGAATCTGCGCTCGCTTTGTTGCCTCAGTTTCTGCAAAGACAATCGACCAGTTTAGAAACAAAGGAGCATGACTACGATCCACATAATCAGTAAAGTATGCCCATAGTAGAATCTATTGTTTGACACTGACACAAACGAGATGCCTTTATACAGAAAATATGCCACAATTTCATTACACCAGAACAACATATGGGCACAGTTCTATCAAAAAATCTTTATGAAGCCAAATATTTACAGTGAGAGAGGGGACAGAGAGAGATGGAAAATCTTTCTGACAAAGTGACAAAGACTATTTAAGCTGACACAACTGGGACACCGATTTGGTTTCAGTGTTTCACCCACCAAGGATTTCATCAGCACGACTTAGCGCGGAACGTGACCCCAAACTGAATGTAAGAGGAGGAGACAGGCCAGACATTACACTGTATACCAAGAGCATAATAAGATAACATAGTTTTTATAATATACAAATTATAGGGAAAGTTATTTTTTTTCTTGAGTATATTTCCTAAGATATTTCATGAAATACGTAAAGTAAGTAAGGCCTGAGTCCTGATATTTAAGATCACCACACACAGAGACACAAACAAATTTGGCCATGCATGTGCTCAGTTTAAAGTTCAAGTGCAAGCAATACAGCGGTAGGAGGAGAGTTATACTTGTCCTAGGGTCAGGTACGCTAAATGATGTGAAATAACTGACTGTCAATGTGAGATTATGAAGGATTATTTCTGCTCGAGGAAACAGAATTTCACAGTGTAAACACGCACAGGAAACTCAGACTATTTCCTGAAGCAAATACAGCGTATGAGACATTTACAGCAGTGAACAAGGCCATATCACATGTTCCAGCATCCTCATCCAGTCCACTGCCCACTTCATGATGACGTCACATCTGTCAAGTGTCTGATTATTTTCGGTGGTTGATATTCCACAGTGCTCATCCGTCAGGGTCAGAGGTCGACGCCTTTAACCAGCGCCGTCTCCAGTGTGATGGTGAAATCGTTGAGTGTGTGTATGATGCGGGAGAGGGAGTGTACGGCAGCACGGTCCCGCAGCAGAGCACCTTCCTCGTATGTCCGCGCTGTCAGGGAGCACTCCGCCAGCAGGGGGAGCCACTGAGACAGAAGCCGGTCCCTGAGAGGAGGACAAGGTCAGCGGTCAGTAACAGTTTGATTAAGAAGGATAAAGTTCTTTAACATTTCATAATTCAAGGTGAGTGAGCAGATGGCACTATCGCAGAGTACTTCCACTTGAAGCAGTTTGTAAACGAGTTGAATTTATCGATTCAACGGTGAAAAGGAAACACGACTGCCACAACTGGTCATTCCAGTAAATGAGAACAGCACCGACAAGTATCATATTCTGCTTCTAACACAAATGTATGTAGAAATAAGAATTATATGTAGGAATAGGTGCAGTACAGTTTGTCTGACAATGGAGTGGCCATAAGAGATAAATTATTAACACAGTTAACTTATTTTAAAGGCCACAAAGTATAACTTGTGCCTATAAATCAATCATAGTGTGAGAAAAAGTTTTATGTTTTGACAAAATTATTTTTACTCTCTCTGTATAACTACTCCAAGGCTACACATCTAGCAACAGGATCATAAGAATACATGTAGTATTACTGCGTAAGACAGCATTTGACTACATTGGCCTTGGCGGATGTCTGTACTCCTGAGAGTTCTACTGCTACATATGAAGGCTGGCATTTCCCTCCCCATACTGTACCCTGTGGTTATAGGTCAGGGCGACTTCCTCGAGGCATCAGGAAGGAAGCTACATCATCTTTGCCCGAAATAAACTACTGACCAGGACGCTTAAAGCCACAGATTAATATGACATTATTACAAGTAAGTCCCCATTTTGGGTTCAAATTCAAGTATAATTCCTTTGAGAGTGACTCAATTGTTTTTTTCTTATTTTGTTGTATCTTTAGGGGGCGACATGGCTCAGAGGTAGAGTGGCCGTCTAGCAACCGAAGGGTTGCTGGTTCGATCCTCACTTCCCCCGGTGACCATGTTTAAGTATCCTTGAGCAAGGGACTGAACCCCTGATTGCCCCTGATGGCCCTGCGATGGACTGGCTACCCGTCCAGGGGTGAACCCAATGTCAGCTGGGATAGGCTCCAGCCCCGCCGACCCTTAATGGATGAGCGGAATAGAAAATGAATGAATGGCTGGATGTTTAATCTTTATTCTGTGAGAGTTTTTCGCAATAAAACTCAAGTTTCTAAGGACAGCGGGTGTCTTCAGCCCCCTACTGACTCACCTTAGTATCATCTTGTTGTAATTTGTTTATCTCACATACAGTTCCCACTTTGTGATGCTTTTTACATGAAGGATGAGTGTTCTCTGAATTTTCATGTTTTCTTGCTGCAGTGTATTGGACACTCACCTGATTCCCAGGCAGACAAACAACTGGAATTTGCCCTCTTTTCCGATATTTCGTGGCGAGCCATTGATGGAATTGACATAATGACAGAGGGAATCACAAGGTGGACCCTTTGTCAGTGTCAATCCATTCAGGTCACCCATCTGATCAGCCGTCTCCATGGAAACCACTGCCTTCTCTACAGGAAATAAGCAGCAGTACTTATAGTTAGTGAATTATTAAAACACAGAGACACTGGGGATGGAGGGAGTAACACTGATAACATACAAAACACATCAATCATGCTTTGTTGACTGCAATTTGATATATGAACTTAATTTCTTACGCCACTAGATGGCGACAGAATAACGGCTTCCAGTTAGAGATAAAACATTCAATGAATGCTTTTAATGAGCAGAGTGCTTACCCACAAAGTCCCAAACAAACACATTCCTCTGGAAAAGACCTTTGGATTTGAAGCCATGGAGGAGGAACTTCTCCAAAGAAAGCACCAGACCTCCCTCACCACATAACAGGACTGTCAGGTTTCCCCTCTGGGAGGATAGAAACAGTGTTAATGCAGACGCTTTGAACATGAACTGAAAATCCCCTCCTATGTGTGACAGAAGACACCATGATTTAGCAAAATCCTCCAAAGCGCAGAAGAGTTTGTTTATTCATTTGGACTCCTGGAGGAGTCACTGGGAGAGCAAGTAAACAAGCCTGAATAGCATGTTAGTTCTCATGAGTACTGCCTGACCTCCTCTAAAAATATAAAGGGAGTAAACGGCTCGTTACAGAAACATTAAGTGATCCATCAGGAGTCTTCAGAGCTTTGAACTCGCTGCTGAGATGAGAGAGCCTGGTATGTGTGATACACTAAAGATACAGATGAGGCCCAGGATGGAGAAGCTGAGGTAATGAACCATTGTGAAGATAAAAATAAGACACACACAGACACACACACACACACACACACACACACACACACACACACACACACACACACACACACAGTCTCGCTGCAGAGACGCTGCTCCTCTTTGCATGAACCATTATCTCCCTGAGTCCTATAGTGACAGTGAGCCGCTGAGACGTATAAATATCACCCCTAAAGAACCCGAATGTTCCTTTCAGAGACATCACGTCATGTTTAAGACATTTATAATGACTGTGGGATGAAATGAATTTAAGGGAGGAATTAAAAGGGACACACTTGCCATTACAGTCACATACCTCTTGCTCAGGTTTGTGGAAGTGTTTAACAAGGTTATTTGCCGCCTCCCTCATGTCCTCGTGCACTTCAGAAGACATCACTCCTGACAAGACATGAGTCAAGACACAGAATTACATGAAAGGAAGAGAGCAAATGGAAAGGTGATACAGGGGCACAATCTGTCACTGTTGTAAAGCTCACCAACAAGTAGGTCAGCTATTGTGCAAAAGAATGCGCTCTTTGTCAGTACATACTACTTCGGTTGCCAAGAGATCCCAGGACAGCCCGCACACTCTGAGACGGAGAAGCCAGCTCCGGAGGCGTCCCTGTCCACCTTCCAACATCCTCCTCTCCGCCGGGTGACACCAGCTGACCAATCAGGACTCGTTCCAAGCTGCCATCCCCCACGCCTTTGCCAAGCCACCTGCCACACGGGAACCTGTCAGGATAGAGGACAGTTAGATCACTCATGATTTATACCGAATGTGTCTGACATTCTCTGTTAACAAACCTGTTCTCTGTTAGAGCTGCAGATCCCATTTTGGATTTTGCCCAATAAACTGACAATAATCTCACAAAATACGGTGAGATTATTGGGCAAAATCCAAAATATTGTTCAGATTATTTTGGGTTTTTTCCCAATAATCTAATAACATTTTGGCTGGCGCTCGGTGGCTTTTCAGAAGCACTGAAACACAATACGTCCACTAAATCACTGAGCCTCAGAAAGTCTGAATTCTTGCTTGTGTTGTACGTCGCTTTGGACAAAAGCGTCTGCTAAATGAAATTGTAGAATTGTAGAATTGTAGAAATACACATTCAGTTAACATTGGCAATATAATCATGTTTTGTCTGGTTTTGTCCAGGCTTTTTGTTTTTGCAAATGTTCTACATTTTTTTTGATAAAAAAAAAAATCTAGGCCAGATAGAAAGAAGATAGATGGAAGATAGACAGAAAGATAAATAGAAATTATTTATCATCAAGATAATTTGATGGGAAAAAGTATAAATATTATTTCCCCCCATCTAAATACCTTAATTGCCTTGAAAAAGAAACAAGAAGACCAAATAAATTAGCAAGAATCTGACACTTATCCACTAAATTCCCATCATTTCATACTGAATGTACCTTGAAGACCTCTAAAGACCTCTGGGATCCCCTGACCCCGTGTTGAGAGCCCCTGGCCATCTGTTCTAATTAGCTAGTGTTGCGAGTGTGCATATCCTTAAAGAACCTGACCCAAAAAAAGGACAGTCTTTCCAGCATGTTTTTCACTGCAAATGGACAAATGAATATGACTCATCGGAAGACTTATTTTCTATTAACTGGCCCGCAGTTGGTTTCAGTTTATGGCAACATGGTGCCAAGGATCATATGCAATCCATTACAGTCAATATGAAGTCATTCTGTTGTTGTGTAACTGAGCTGTGACAAAGCACCTTCAAGGGGAAAGTTCAAGGCTCCAGTGAGAGTTCATCCGTGAGACCAGGATCAGAGGATGAATCTTACTTGTAGGTGTGTCCGGTGATCTCATTATACACCATCACACAGTCGATCAGACACTTGGCCAGCAGGCCAGAGTTCTCCTGTCCCAGCTGCAGGGTGCTCAGACGGCCAAGGTTCTTGCACTGACAAAAAAAGATAGATGCAGTTGTTAAAAGTGGAGCGTGTTTCTGCGAGGATTGATGTTTGTTTTTAGTCATGCAGGCAATCAGGAAATGGCAGCCAGTGCCACAGTTAAGGCCAGAAAACGAGATATCATCAACTACTGGATGGATCGCCACGACATTTTGTGTCCTCCGCCTTTTTTTCTTGTGACATAATCAAAGTGATATTTATAGTTTTGAGTGAAATGTTACAACTATTGTATGGATCTATACGTAATCTGAAATCCCAGTCAAAGCTCCGCCAGCAGAACTGGTCACTTAGCTTTCTGAACTTTATCAGAAAAATGATTTAGCTGTTTCTACTTCACCATATTTGCTCAACACTGTGTTTTATTCCTTAAAGGGATACTTCACCCAAAAAAGCCTGTTTTATATTTTCTATTTGTTTCAAAATACACCCACGAAGACATTTCCTTCTTCCTGCATTACTTTTTTATGACTTCAGAAGTGAGAGAGTCAGCCAAGCGTATAAAGCTTGACGCTGATGGTGACTGACAGCTAACTACAGCAAAACTGCCCAAAACATTTGTTTACAAACCCTCAAGCACATCATCCGGTATAATCCACATCCCCTTTATCCATCTGTATGCTCAGCAAACCACAAAAAAAAACTTTCATTTGATGCAAAAACTACTATAACACTTCGGGTTTGATGCTGCTGTGAACGAGCATGGAGGATCACAACTGGCTGGTGCATTCATTTAAACCAACGTGATCACATTTCTTCACGACAGGGCAGAGAGTTTGATAGAACGAGAGTTTGTACACAGACATTTTTGAAAAGCTACTTGCAATTTTTTTTTTTTACTTAAAGAGATCCAACTTTACGCCTCTGAAGGAAGGAAGTATTTTTGGGATGAAAACTTCAATTTCACGTGAGGAATTTTGTGACACGGAAACTTTAATTTCACTCAAGTTCTGTTGCCGTTAACTGAGCTGAGTTATTGTAACGGTGTTACATTAGCAGTAAGCTAACAGCATTGCAGTTCCCAAATACAGTCATGAGTGTATTATGGGAATTTAGATACAAAAATGCCATGCAACACAGCTGCTAGCAGGGCAAGAGACTCTTGTTGAAATGCATGCTGACTATGTACACTGACCTGAAAAAAGATCTCTTGTGTATTCTTCGGGATCTGTCTCACTCCTGAATCACCCATTTCTCCGGACACACACACCCAGGGGTTCACTGTTGCCATAGCAATGCTGAGCTTCTTCATGGGTATTATAACAATGCGGTATGGAATACCTGGGGAGACACAAGTTTACACACTTTTAACCACCTTTTCCCACAGCATTGAGGAGATGAAGGATTTTTTTCAATGTACTGTTACACACAGTGACTTTAATAATAATTCAGGCAAAGACAGAGGAAATTTTCTCAGCATTTGGAAGTTATTAACTCACTGATGGAGGCGAAAGCGCGTGTGAAGCAGAGGTAGTCCACAGTGTTGAGAGACAGCAGGTGGTATAAAAACTGCTCCCTCTCCTCCTCACAGAGTAGGAATGCATGGGGTTTATACAGCTGCCTGTTATGACAGGAAAACACAAAATAAAACACAATATATTCTTTTTACACTGACTTGACTAGAGAGTAATCATGAATGACATCTGACCTGAGCAGCTCCTGGTTTGTAAGCAGCTCTTTAAGGTGTTGTGACAGCATCTTCTTCTCCAGGGCCAAGTTGATCCAGGCCCGGGCCTGTCCCACCTCTGACAGACCCTCACTCATGGTCTGAATAAACCTGAAACAAGGACAGTACATTATCTGACACAAGATGACAGCTAGAATGCTGGTTTTCTGCTCATACCAGTGAATCTGTGGTCATACTTCACCCAAAAAGCGTATTTTGACTTTCAAGTACTCAAAAATTGGTGTCTTGAGCCAATATAGATGTGTTTTTCCCCTCTGCCTCACCTCTTTGTGACTCCAGAATGTAGAAAGGTCTGGCCACATATACTTAGCTTAAAGCTAAGGGTGATAACTAACAACAACTACAGCAACAACCCAACAGTAAAACTATCCAAAAACTTCCATCCATCGTCATCTTCCGCTTATTATTCCTTACTAGTAAGGGTCGCGGGGGGGCTGGGGCCTATCCCAGCATCTACGGGCGAGAGGCGGGGTTCACCCTGGACAGGTCACCAATCCATCACAGGGCCAACATACAGAGACGAACAACCATTCACACTCACATTCACACCTATGGTCAATTTAGAGTATCAATCAGCCTCGTCCCCAATTGCATGTCTTTGGACTGTGGGAGGAAGCTGGAGTACCAGGAGAGAACCCACGCAAGCACAGGGAGAACATGCAACCTCCACACAGAAAGATCCCGCACCCGAGCCAGGACTTGAACCCAGAACCTTCTTGCTGTGAAGCCACAGTGCTCACCACTGCACCACCGTGCAGCCTATCCAAAAACATCTGTTTTCAAAGTCTCAAGTGCATCGTCTGGTGAAATCCATGTCTCATTTATCCAACTGTATGCTCAATAATCCACAAACACTTTGATTTAGGCTTAAAACAAACCATAATCCTTTAAATGACTGTTGTTAGTCATCAGTCACCATTAGCTTCAAGATAACTACAGGTGGCTATCTCATTCTGCATTCTGGAGTCTCAAAGAAGTGATACAGGAGAAAAAAAAGTCTTTGTGAGGCAAAATGTAAGGCAAAATACACTGCTGGGGTGAACTTCCACTTTAAGGGCTTTTCTCCTACTACACACCAGCCTTCCCACCATCATAGTATATTTTCTCCCATTACCTCAAATCCTGCATTAAGGATCCTCTCAGGAGGAGTCCGCCGTCATCAGACATTCTCTGTTCTGATCCACTGGAACCTAAACATACAGCACATTTAACAGCAGCCATTGGAAAATTGTTGCATCAGCGATTTGAATATAAAACAAAGCAGGAGGGTCGTGGTCGGACCTGGAGATTGAGGAGGTGCGTCCGTCTTCGGTTGGGCCGCCACATAGTGAAGCAAATGGGACCAGAGAGCAGACTTTCCCTATGCAACAAACACACCTATCAATGCTGCTCCCACAATAACCTCTGTGTGCTCGTGTAAACAAATTCACATCATGCACTTGAAAGACACACAGCTGCAGAAATTTTTGTAGGTCATCTGAACATGATGTTGAATTATAATGTGTGTGTGTGTGTGTGTGTGTGTGTGTGTGTGTGTGTGTGTGTGTCTGACCTGTTTCAGATGCAGACCGTGGCCCCAGGTTCTCTCCAATAGGTCACACAGACCATAGATGAGTGTGTTCTCCTGCAGGCCTGTGATGTTGGCTTCTCCCTGACCCAGTTCCACGCTCTCCTTCCCCATTCGCTCCATCAACATCCGTTTGGTCTGCAAAGTCAAGGATCATTTTATGGCATTAACCTTGAACGATGACTAAAGAAAAACAATGCCGCCATTACCACACGAGGACGAGAACCCTCACCTTCAGACGACACTCGCCCAGCAGTCCGTCAACAAATTCTCGGTGAGTCTGACTGACAGCTTGAGGTGAAGGGTCAAGTAACTTGCCGTGACGGAGGTACTTCCTCGTAAATGAGTGCTTCTGTTGAAAAAAACTAAAAGTCATCACCTGGACAAGGTGAGAGTCTTTGTGTGTACATCTGTGTTTGTGAACACGTAAGGACCTGTCTCTGTTCGTCGTCCACTCCTATGTGTTCAGCGGCTGTTGATCTCTTGGGGTCGGTGCGGCGTGATGCTGTTACACGACTAGACCACCTGTTAAGATAAATGAAATTAAAAATGTTTGGTTTCAAACATGTTTGACACCAACAACTTAATCTGTTAAGTTAACTCTGCCAAAGAGGTCATGTTTACTTGTTTGTTAGCTAGCTGGATAGATCAAAAACTAAGGGACTGATTTTGCTTAACTCTGATGTAATGATTGGTAAAATTACAAAGAACAAGTCATGAAGTTATGGAAGGAATTCTGATAGAATGCAGATACTGGTAGGTAGGTAGGTAGGTGTTAGTGCTCTGGAGTTGGCGACACAATATCTCTTTTTACTTGCAACACGGGCGGGTCAAATTAGTCAAATTAATCAAAGCGTCACATTGTGGTAACAGAAATTCAGCCTGATGTAACACCATCACTTTACATGACTATGACAGTAAGTTGTCTTTGTGTGTTGTATGTCGGCACAACATATAAAGGGTGTTTCCTCTAGTGCCACCTAATGGATGCAGGAAGTGATATTTGCACCACAGTCTATAAGTCTGCTCCTTCTGCAAAATCCAAATATGATCAGGTTTCACCTCCCTCTTGCTCTACAGAAAAGCTACACAGCGTGACATGTGTGTGTGTGTGTGTGTGTGTGTGGGGGGGGGGGGGCTGCTTGTCGCTGTTTGCAGCTTTAATTAGGACCCAATGATGGAATGCTATTGACTGACAGTCTGCCTTGGTGAAGAAGTGCAGTGGCACCCCCCAGCCTGGGGTACAAGAACAGCGTTTTGGAAATCACATCGTAATGTAACTTCAGCTCACTTGTTGGTGTTTTGTCCCTGGACGAGCACATCAGCCTGCAGCTTGGGGAAATAGCCCGGCTGGTGACGACCCTGGCCGATCTTCATGTCCAGCAGGTGGGGGTGTATGGCCGTGTGGTCGGCCTTTAACAGCCTGCGCTCGATGGCCTGAGCTGCACAGGCACACAGAGCATAATATGTACATTAACAGGGAGGATGCGTGACATGTTTCATGTAATTTTTGGGGGAAAGTAATTGAGCAATTTGTGTATCACAGAATAGAAATTGTGATGGAAATGAGTCTAAATGGTTAACAGTGATACAGACACGTGAGATGGCAACAGTCTGCAGAGATGCTGGCAGGACTTCAAAGCACAAGTAGGACACAAAACACAGCTCATCCCCCACTGCATCCTTTAGTTCACCCCTCTCGAGCTCTCTATTCAGGCCATCATTTCCCTCTCACATAAGATTAAATCCCACTTTGCCTTTTAATGGATTAGATTATTTGCTTTCTATTTTGTTTGAGAAATTTATCGGCTCGTTTCTGCACAGTTCACCCCTTGAGAAGAGTTTTATATTTTGACAGAAGAGGAAGGAAAGACAAAATGGTGGTTTCAGAAAGGCGAAGCAACATCATCAACATATAAACCCAAACAGATGGCCACAGATCTGCCGATTCCCTCCGGCCCCCACTTCAATCACATTATACAGCTCAATTTGACGATGGCGCCTTGAATGTATTGTCTCAAATCTGCGTATACAAATAATTGTTAATACTGAGAAGAAACATCCTGCTGTTGCTCTTGGTTTGCTGGAAGTTGTCATTAAAATGTACAGCTTCTTAATGTAATTGAAAGCAATAATTACAGAAATCCTCATATATCAAACGGTTTCACACTTATGTGTAGTCGTATTTGGAAATGGGCAGAAATCAAGACAAGAAACTTGTATTCTATAACATGCAACAGTAACATGCATGATGAAGTCGGATACTTTAGTCAGTGCTTGTTTTCAGGGTTGATTGATTTGGATCACAAGCTAAATATGTTTATTTTAATAGTAATAGTGTACTTAAATTACTAATATTGCAATTATGATATAATTTACGACAGTGGAAAACGTATAATTCTTGTGTCACTATTCACATTTTAATTGAAAAACATATTGAAAGGAAAACGGTATAATTTGTGCCAGGATTCCTACCAAAGAAAGATGTTTTCTTAGGTTTGTTCCCTGTGATTTGTTGGCTTGGATTTCTCCTTGAGCATTTTTGCAACAAATTTGGATCAATTGTTCCACCCTACTTGGTTTCTTTCTGAATGCTTTCAAGATACCTGACTCAAAGAGCATGGTGCATTTCTTGTAGCGGACATTGAGGACATCTTCCTCGTCTGTTTCATACAGTCGCTCCCTTTCCAGTCGGCTGTCAAACAGTTGCTGCAGGGGCTCTCTGTCCGCCCAGCGAGATATAACCTTCCCGTCAACAAAAGATGAAAACATGGAGGTCTCCAGGAAGCGGGACAAGAAGTGCAGGTGGGTGGCAGGCTGAGCTGAGAGGAAGGACCCCTGAAATGTTCAAAAGAAGTTAACAACAGTGACGCAAGATGAAAATAAGATCTATATTATAGTAGTTTGACTATACTATCTCAACATAGTGGATTGTAATATTTGACTGCGTAAATTAACATGCTGCATTGCTAATGATTGGTGCACCTGACACCCTGCAGCCACTCAGGAGCTGCATGTCTCTGCTACCTGCCTCCATCCACAGTATTTGTGTGAAGGTCTATTTCTGTCAGAGCTTTGTGATAACCTCATGACAGATTGATGTCAGAAGTGGAGTCATTTGGTTGTTATATTTATTTTGCTTGCCAATTGTTGTTTATTTTTATATTTGTGGACATTAGGAAAGAGATTTTTGTTTGCATGAGATGGTGTATTTTAATTCTGGCTAATGACAGTTTTAGGACTGGAAGTGTGTGTGTGTTTCTCTGCTCTTGACCATGGATTCTTCCTCCTATGCAATTGTCTACATGAGGTTTAAGGTGCACGTTTGCCTTAAGGGTCAAAATATCTGTTCAGATTTTGTAAAGTAAGCTTTGTGGAAGCTCAGAAGGTGGGAGCCAATTCATTCTGTGTTTTTGTCTTGACAGAGAACTCTGTTTTTCCGGGTAGGACTGTGGTTTTGTTTCTAGTTATTATTTTTTACTTTGTTCATCTGATCTGATAAAAAATTGGGTTTTGAAGACTTCCAGTCAGACTGGAGACCAGAACAAATGTAAATCTCCTTGACCAATCCTGGATTAACACAATCTTATCAATCTTACCTTGTCAAAGCTGAACGTTCCCTCTCGGTTGCTCAACCAGGAGTCCAGATCAAGAGCGCTGTGGATTACAAACTCCTCATACCTGCCAAACATGGCAGAAAAACGGCCAGCAAACACCTCCCTCAGCTGAATATTCAGCTTGGCAGCACTCAGCACCTCTTCCTCCTCCTCAAATACATGTCCAAGGATCTTTCCTCCATCTGACATTTTTCCTCCTCCGCATCTCCTTGCCAGAGCCTGCAGCCTCTCCAGTACCGCCAGCTCCTCACCCCTGAGGTTGCCGTTCCTCCTGTCCTCCATCAGATCCTCCAGGACCAGGCTGCTCAGGGGAGGGGTGGTGGTGGTTGGCTTGGTGATCACACCTCCCTGTGAAGGGAGCCCAAAACGCAGCAGGATCTCACTCAGTTCCTGGATTAGCTCGGCCTGGTCTGGAAATGTTGGAAGACCCTCAGGGGCTTCGACACAGTGGTTGTCAATGTCCACAAAACACAAGTTGGCCTGTGCAGAAATAATAAACAAAAAGAAGACACTGAATGCTCGGTAATCTGTAACTGCTGTGATGGTTAAAAAAAACAAACAAACACTTTCCAAGCGGCTTCTCTGTCAGATAATGATAAGTGGTTTAAGCAGTTACAATGAACCCGAGCTCATTCATTCCTATCAGACAGACAAAGTGGATGAGCTTTAACAACGCCGGAGAAAGAGCAGAAACATCCAATTAAGATCTCAGATCAAGATTTATATTTCCTTAATGGATTCTTGCTATTTCACTGTGATAAGCCCTCAAAGGGTATTAACACGTGAAGGATGAGAGCAACTGTTATCACCGCAATTGTTTTGGAAACTGGCAAGCAAACTAAACAGAGCAAAATGTGTGCGTATGAAACTGCTGAGCGAACTGTCAGTGCAGCACCGCTCCGTCAGCAATGACTCGACCTTCAGCAGTGACCTCACTCGAGCAGTCGGTTTAAAGCCTCAGGGGAACCTGGAAGATCCACTGTTAGGTGGACAGGAACAGACATCCTCTAACTCATGCAGCCTACTCAGCTTCAGCCTCCCAGTTTCTCCACGTCCTTCATAACATTTGCTTATTTCCTCCAACAAAGAAATTTAGACCAAGAGAGGAGCCAAAGTAGTAAATGTAGCAATCTCTCTTGCACTATTATAAGCTCATGCTCTACTTCCCACTCAGGGTTTTCTTGCATTAGTGGTTTTCACACAAAAACTGTATTTTGGCTTTCAAGTACTCGGAAAGTAGGTGTCTTGAGCTCTTGAAGGTGTCTTTGCCCTCCTACATCACTTCTTTGTGACTCCTGAATGCACAAAGGGCAACCCATGTATATTTAGCTAGAGCTAATATAGACTGACAGCTATGAACAGCTACAGCAACAAAACAACAGGAAACCTGCCCAAATATGTCATTTTACAAACTCTCCAGTGTGTTGTCTGGTATAATCCAGGTTTTCTTAATCTAGCTGAACCCTTCTGGGGCACCTTCAACTGAACCAACTCATTCCACTTCATGGTAACACAGAACTAAAAGGGCTATAGTTAGCTTATCCATCCATCCATTTTCAATACCACTTATTCATTCAGGGTTTTGTGTGTGTGTGTGTGTGTGTGTGTGTGTGTGTGTGTGTGTGTGTGTGTGTGTGTGTGTGTGTGTGTGTGTGAGGGGGTGGGGGGGCAGAGGCCTATCCCAGCTGACATTGGGTGAGAGGTGGGGTTCACCCTGGACAGGTCGCCAGTCTGTCGCAGGGCCATCAGGAGGAATTCGGGGTTTAGGGGTGAGCTGATTTGATTTAGAAGATGTGGATTATACGAAACAATGTACTTGACAGTTTGTAGATGGACGTGTTTTTTTGGTTTGTTTTTGCAGTAGCTGTTGTTAGCTGTCAGTCACCATTTGCTTCAAACTAATTAAACATGGCTGCCCATCTCTGCGTTCCTGAATCACAAGGAAGTGATGCAGAAGAGGGGAAAAAAAAAACATCTTCAACAGCTCTCGGCACCTATTTGTGATATACACCCGAGTCTGAATTTTGCATCAAGTGCTGCTTTAAGGGAGACCACTTAAACCCCCAATCCAACCCGTGCTGCTGTTCAGTCAAATTCTAAACAATCACACATGTATGACTAAAATATTTCATCATATTGTACACATATATGTGGTGTTCCCTAATTCGCATAAATTATTCATCCAGTCCTATTATTCTGGATCTCTCATAGTCTGCTCTTTTGTATTCCTTCCCCTGAGGTGTCTTTCTATTGCTTTCTTTCTAGGGTAGAGGGACTTCAAAGAGACTTCAGAGAAACACCCGCGCTGCATTAGTTGATCGTGCATATATGACAGGATTTTATAAGGGGAGGGATGCACACAGCACTCACACAAGATCAGCAAATAGCTAAAAGAATGTTTCGGTTCAAGATGAAGGATACATTTGCAACACTCGAGCATCTTGTTAGGTGTCTTACCTCATGCGGTAAGTGGAGGGAGGACCGCTGAGCTCCGTCCCTGCGCTGAATGCCCATCAGAAATGGCACGGGAGCATCCAGGAGGTGATGCGATGGGGCAGAGATGATGGGCAGATAGATATGCTGCCACTGGAACGGGAATAGCAAGGTGGTAATGCCCTCGGCCACTGTCATCAAACGCTGGTAGTCTGAGGAAGAGGGCGAGGCAGTGTTGAAGATGATAGCTATGCTTCCATTCAGGGTTTTCCTTTAATATGACACCCATTTATTATAAATAATATTAAGAGCATTTACCTTGAGAGGAGAGTAGGACCTGTGTCTCCAGGAGTGCACAGGTAATTAGCTGAACCATATTGTCCACCCCGAGCAAGGAGAAGGCTTCCCCAAGAGGGTACTCCCCGAGCGGGAGCTCCCCTGGTCCAGGTCGCTGGCATAAGATGGGTCCCTGTACCCCATGAAACCTCAGGGACCTGCCGGGCGGAGGCAAGGGCACTTCATACAGGATATTGTGGATGTAGCTCTCTAGAGGAAGGGGTGGGGCTTTCTGTGATATCACAGCCTGGTGGAGCTGAGACAAGAACTGCTGGGAAGCTTGTAGGAAGGGGAGCGGCGTGAGGAGACAGAGGGCTTTGGACACATACAGAGTGTCATGCGCCGGATCGAAGGAACCTGCACAGCCCAGACAAGTGTTAACGCTGGCCAGAGACTCGGCATCAGACTCATCCAAGCTGCTCGCAAGTGAGTCCATGCTGGAGGTGGAAGGTGAGGAGGCAGATGAAGATGAGGAGGAGGGAGAAGCAGACGAGGAGGAGTGGTGCTCCACATGGTGCATCTGGTAGAGCGTCTGCATGGCCGTGATGATCTGAGCACTGGTCACCTCCTCATAGAACGTGTGGACAAAGCCATAGGAACGCGTGCCATCGTCGAAGCCAATCGTAAAAGAGTGGAACTGAGGATCGAGTCTGTCTGCCTGCGTGCGGAAGGACAAACCCCTCGGCATACAGAGCTGAGGACAGGCGGGAAAGAAGGTTTAGAACGTATCAGTCACTGAAATAAAATGGAACTTCATTACTTCAAGACACAGAAAACTTTTCTGGAGCTGCCCTAAAATGAACGCCTATCTGGGACAAACATATAATAGGAAATGAGATGTGTTGGTCCAAGCCTGTCGCTTAAGTAGAGTAACATTACAGAGGACACAGATAACGAGACAGAAATGACTAAGAATCAGCGTCAGAGTCAAGCAGGATTTAGGTATTCGTTGTCATGATAGCCATAAGAGGAAAAGAAGGAAGTAGGAGGCAAAAAAAAAACAAGTAGCGCAAGGAAAAGCGACTAGAAATTAGTTGAACAGAACATTTGTGACACATGGTGACCTTCACTAGCTAGATGTTGCTGCAACGTATTTTAGACCTGAATCGATCTTCTGCAAGAAAAACAAATGTTTTAACGTGCAGGGGTAACTTACTGCATAATGCAGAAAATCTAATTGACAGTTTTTGATTCATCAAATATCAGTTATTTTCTTTGGCTTTTTCTTAAATGTAATTGTTTCCAGATCTTAAAACTCAATAAAACGAAAGTAAATTTCAATTCCAACCAGAAATGCATGATATTGGATTTTTTCTAAACATCCGATATTTTTACAGCTGATTTGTCTGATAAAAGTAATATTTACCAGTGTCAATATTATCTGTAGAAATGTCTTTTTGTAGGATATTTGTATTTTGTATGTACTGAAAAACACATGAACATTTTAAATTAGACAAAGTAACATTTTTATCTATTATCAAACATTTTGTCAATCCATCCATTAAACAGAGGAGATGAGGTGGGATGAGCTACTGCGACAAAACTGTCTGGATGTAAATATCAACTCAACCATTATTCTTTTTAAAAAAAAAGACAAATATCTGGGACACCACAGTGGTGCAGTGGTTAGATGTGGCTGTGAGTGTGAGTGGTTATCTGTCTCTATGTGTTGGCCCTGTGATGGACTGGTGACCTGTCCAGGGTGAACCCCTCCTCTCGCCTGAAGGCTGCTGGGATAGGCTCCAGCCCCCCCATGACCCTTAACAGGATAAGCGGTAGAAAATGGATGGATGGATGGACAAATATCTGCTGATGCTGGTGATGTGCCGATATTATTGTGCATCCCTTCAGCAAATTTGAAAAAAATCTTAGATTTTACTGCCACCCTAAACAGGTGATCACATATTTGATATGTGGACAAAAAGCAATGCTCCATACAGAAATAAATCAATCTTCTACCAGTATTTCAAGGTCTGCGTTAAACCATCCTGACCTGCTTTTGCAACAAAGAACACATTCTGTCAGAGAGAAATATACAGCTGCTAGCATCAACTGAGCTCTGTACGCATTTGCTCATGCAACACATGATGTAGCCATCATGAGCTCTGGTTGACAAACACGACCCACTTCTGTATCATTTTAACTCCTAGAAAATATCTCACCATGTTGACGGCACTTTTATCGAAGGGGTGCCTCTCTGTGTTTTCAGGGTAGTGCACCAGGACCTTCGACTTAAAGGACCGTCGAATGGGGCTCTGCTCAAAGCTCTCGCCTAACAGAGAAAGAAAACCCAGAGTTAATCACATAATCATATTAGCGCAGAGTGATCTTTGCCCTTCATCACGGATGATGAGGAAAATTCAGAACTAATAAAGCGAAGGACAGGACAGGAGATGTCACAACATGACAGCTATTGAGATTGCTTTGATTTATGATCAAACACGCACCGTGTGACCTCGTCTGGCACTGACACAAAAAAAGTTAATCTGTTGACGACAGCAAGGGCCATTCTGCAGCAAAGACCCTTTTAAAGATTACATAACTCATCTCATTACCATAGAGATAGACTGGGGAAGCTGTGCAACACCCCTCAGCCCCGACACTCTGCGGTAGGAACCATTTACCCTCCAGAAAGCGCACAAGATACAAATGTACTGCTTTTTAGCACATCAAAAGCTCGCTGGCTCGGGAGAAAAGGCGAGAGGTTTCAACTGGACGGCTGCATGCACAAAAATGACCAAATTTGCAACGTGTGCATGAAAACTTTACCACTCACAATGATGCACTGCTGAACTGTCTCACCTCTCAGTCTCTACATCATGTCAGCTTCTGTTACATGAGGAAAAACTGTGCGTATGATTTGATGTGTAATCAAGTGAGAGTAATGAATGAGGGGAGGCCCTTGAACAGTCTCTTCACCATCTTCCCCCCTCTCATTAACCCACCGTGGCTCCTCAGAGTTAACTCACATCACTGCATCCCAAGACTGAAAATAAATGTAAGCAGCAAACTAGCAGTTTCCTCCCTGCAGCCAGCTTTGACGCACTCACTCAACATTCAAGAACATTTCACCTAGCTACGGTATGACGCAAAGCATCCTGAGAGGGGAGACTGCACCGTGGGCGGAGTGGGAAAGGAACACCACTTCACGTTACACTGAGTCAGAGTGGTAGGTGGGAGACCGGCGCTAAAGGATGGCTGTGACGAGCGGGGGAGGAAATACTCTTTGCTAGGGAGACAAATTGTGGCTGAGAGGCAGAATCAAGGACACCTAGTTGCCATGGTAGCCATTTCCGCAGTGGCCTCAAAGATAGCCATCCAGGCAAAAGCTCGTCAGCGGTTATGTCAATCCAAATTTCAGGAGCTGACCCAATTAGAACCCATCTAACAAAGTTCCCACCAAAGGGCTTGTTAATGCAGTCAGTCTGTGTTGGAGGAGCTGCAGAGGGAGGTGGAGGGAGGATTTGTTTTAGTGCTCAAATGAAAGCTTGAACGCCAGTTTTATCTGGGCTGTAATTAGCATGTTTCCTTCTCTTCTCGCACTCACACTCTAGAACTGAGCCGACGAGACGGAGAACTACATCACCAGCAGTGCCACGACTAATCATTATATTCATTAACGCTTAATCTGGAGATTACTTTCTCAAGTCACTGTTTGGTTGGCTTCCTTAAAAAAAAAAAGGAGGACCAACTCCTAGAAGCAAAAGAAAGGAGTTGATGTTTTTGGTGGCGTTGGTCGTTCCTTCAGCAAGATTTATACCAAAACTACAAGGCCAAATTACACCAAACCTGCTGGAAGGGTTTTGGCTGAGGAAGCTCCCATTAAATTTTGTGGCAGATCTGTTTAAATTTTATTTTACTGGAAGAAGACATCAGGGGGGCACAGTATTTGTTAAATGCTAATCTAAGTGGGTCAAAAATAAATTTCAGTGAATATGAGAATAATGATGTCAAAGTCCCTCTAATATCATAAATGATATAACAATTACACTGCAGCACTTTTTAAATCCTTTTTTTAACCTTGTTCGTTTAGGCCTCACGTCATCATACAAGAAACTAAATCCTCCTAATTAAAATGCTACAACAGGATTATCAGTGATTCTGCTAAAAATCTTCATAATGTGAACTGATTTCAGCTCTAGTCCCCTGCACTCTGAGCTACCGTCACTGATTTTGGAGGACGAAGACGAAAGCATTTCTTTTGTCCTTCATCCCTATAACAGGAGCACTTCAGCAGGCACGATTGAGTGGCCTCAGAGGTCGACATCTGTCATATGATTTACCCCCTCCGTCCCGTTCATCGCATCATTACACCAGGAGAGGGGACAGAAATAACAAGGGACTGAGATTACAAAGGACAGCAAATATCAGCTGATATTGACGAGTTGTTCCTTTACGGCTCAGACGGCTCAAATCAAAGAATCACTGCATGTTAAATTTGTCCGTTCACTGAAGGTGAATCATACCACCCAAAAAAAAAATGTTTGCTTTTCATCTCAGTGTGCAGCCAGAGATGTAGTGCAATGCTTAAAATAAAGGGATAAAAATAAGTACCCTAAAAATGAATAAATCAGGCTCTCGAGTGGCACTTGTATTGCAGAGTATAGAATACATTTATGTAGAAATCTCAGCGGCTCTCAGAGGTTTGGTCAGGAGTTCTGGCCCTTCACTGATGTCATTCCCCTGTGACAGTCATCCGGCCTGAACGAGCGCTGAAGCGTCGGCCATTTGGCATTCCAACAGGCAACGTCATGCGAAATTTGATTAGGCTGCACAACACACAGTGGCATCTATTGAGAAGCCAACAAGAGCAGATTGTCTCTCAGTAGGCTTTCGCTAATGACTCACACAAAAGGAGATACTGTACAGCCTCTCTGTCACACACACACACATACACACACGCACACACACACAGGCATAAGAGAATACACATCTCCTGCAGATTAGGGAACCTGCAAAGACACATATATTCACACAGAAACAGAAATCCCTTGAAAGGAGCAGAGCCTGCTGCTGCTGCTGCTGCTGCTGCAGAGGGTGAGAGATGACCGGCTGTTACATAAGCAGATTGGTGGAGCTCACAAATACAAGCCAGCAGAGCTGTCACTCGCAGCAGGGGGCCGGCTATTACAGTCCCTGCTGGTTAGTTACAAGACTGAATAATCTGCCGGACTGTGAGTCAATCCAGACCAACATATGATACGGAGCTCTCCTAAACGTTCTCATCTCATTTAGTGAGATTATTCTAGCGAATCAGAAGAAAAGGCAAGTTTTCCCTGAGGAGCTGCCCTACATGATCATCATTTGTGCTAAAACAGCTCCGGCAGCCCCCAGGGCGTGACTATTGTTTGTGCTCTCAAACCTGGAAGTGACGTTTAAGGTGTTTTCAGCTTTTCTTGCTCACAAAGATGCAGCAGCTGTCAAAGAGGGACTCCTGGTGGGCTCTGACTCAGCGTGGGAGACAACACCACCATCTGACGTCTCCATTTTTAACTTCATAACATCGTGAGCCCTTGACACCTGCTGCATCGCTGCAGCGGTCATCACCGTGGCAACCCCCCGCATCCAACAACAACAACATTCCCTCCTCAGCTCACTTTAACCTGCCTCTCCGCATTTGGCTTTTGTTAGGAAAAGGATGGTTGAGAAGCGAGGCGGCCATTGGGGCCAGCGAAACGATGAGAGACAGAGGGCTAAAAAGGCAAATCAGAGATTATCACTGCTTTTTGAGTCAGAATAATCTGACAGCTCTGGCTCTCTCTCTATCACACAAACACAAGCGCACACACATGCACACACACACACACACATACACACTGACAAAAACATCACAGTGCATCACTTCCAGTTTTAGAAAAGAGTCAACAACAGTGTTGCCCTCTTTCTATTCAGTCTTTACTCCGCAATGTTTTCTCATCCAGGTGTAGCAGCGGATGACTTGCAGAAGCCAGATATGTTGTTCCTGAGCTGTCTTGAGAAATCTGGTCCAAACACACTTACTAGAACAATGATGCAAGCGGCGCCAGGCAGTAATATAAATAGAGGAATTAAGAATTCTTATTCTAAATTCAATTTAAGTCAGTTTGATAGGAAAACTGCTATTTTCTTACATATTGTGTCATATTGTTTTAACACCAGTATTTGATTAAAAAGACCCAAGTCTGACAGTTACTCTAAGAACTATTAATGATATCATGTTTTGGTAAATTAGACCCAGTTCTATTAATTCTACCGGGATACAAACCAATGTGGCGTCCTATCAAAACAAATGACCGGATGTCTCCCACAAACAACGAGCCTGTGTGATCGCGTTAAACATGAACCCTGCTCGCTTGTTTACTAGTCAGGCTTCGCGCACATCTGCGTTGGCCGTGTACCTGATCCATCGTCCGGTTCCAGGCCCGTCTCCGGGTCCACTCCGCACTCAACAAAATAGTGGGCGAAACGGCACGAAGCCGCTCCGGAGGCGGCCGCCACGGTCCCGTTCATCTTCGACGGTTTACGGTATGAGAGGTGTTCACTTGTCCTGGAGGTGCTGGGTGGTCATAGCTCGGTCTTTAACGTGTCTCCTCGTCCTCTCCCGGTCCCTCTGCTGGTTGTTGTTCGCCTGCGCTCGCTGATCCGACTGATGAAAGACCGGATGATAGCGACGGTCATCTGGTTCTTTCACAGGGGGAGGAGGCTGTGTGTAGGCCCGGGAGGAGGACGAGGGGAGGGGAGAGAGAAGGAGAGAGACAAAGACCTCAACATCATCATCTTCATCACCAATGGTGGAACGGCTTCATACGATAGGGTGTTGGCAAAATTCCTCATCTGCTTCCGCATCAAAACAACTATTCATCTATTCAATTAATTTACCGTACAAAGGCCAGGCTACTTTATTTATATTTAAAAGATATTTTTCCCTTTTTCATCTTAACGGACATACTAGTGCTTTATGCATTTCCTTTTACTTATTATATATATATATATATATATATATATAGAGAGAGAGAGAGAGAGAGAGAGAGAGAGAGAGAGAGAGATAATAAAAGGAAATAATAAAGCAATTCTATGTCCGTATATATGTATATATAATAAATAAGAGGAAATATATAAAGCATTAGTTTGTCCATTCAAATGAACAAGTGAAAAACAGGGAAATAAATGCTCGAGAGACACTAGTAAATGCCAGGGCGTTGATGTGTGTAAAGGTCATTCCTCAGACATGTTTTAAAGCAATGTCCCCAAAACGTGTTTGTTACCTTTCATGTACTCAACATTTGTTGTCCTGGGCTCACAGTGGTTTTGCCCTCCTGCATCACTTATTTGTGACTCCAGAGTGCAGAAAGCCACAAATATTTAGCTGAAGCTTCCGGTGACTGAGTCAAACAGTCACAGCGACACATCAGCCAAACTACTCCAAAAATGTTTTACAAACTCTAAAGCGCCCCTCCTGTGTGGCACACATCTTCTTTATCATGACACTTTGATTTTATCTAAAACAAACTATAACACCTTTGAGTGTTGAGCAAGACCAGCTGGCTCATTCGCAGTAAATCCAAATTGGAAGCGTTGCAGGTTTAGGATTTTTTTTTTTTTTTGCAGAGCAACTAAACATACAGTTTCCATGTGAAGTTTAAAAGACGTACATTTTTTTCCCCCCCATTCAAGTAACAATGAAATATGCGTTCAAGTTGCATTGTGGGTAATGTAGGATCAAGTGTTCTCAGGGATACTTTCCTTACTGGGGAACTTAATCAAGGTGGAGATGTCTCAGCTTTCTCCGTCTGTATTTGATTTGTGAGAACATTTCGGGGAGAGACCTAAGAGGAGACCTTCCAGGAGATCTAATCAGCAGGAAATTAAACACAAATAAGCTTCTCTGAGTTGCATCTGGAAACAAACCCAGATTCACTCTTCTAAAGTCACGATGGAATGATTGTCATATCAAATACATTCATTTTTACTCTTTCATTGGGATTAATACCATAACCTTTTCAAGATGCAGAGTTTTGTTACTGACAAAGCCAAAGCCATAGGGCTGTGAGATATTTAATTCAGCATGAGAAATAAGAACAATACTACATCTTATGGGGCATTTATTGAACTATTTAAACAGACATAACAAACAAATTTCTTATTCTATATTCAAAATGCCCATTAACTAAATAAATAGGATAATTTAAGTCAGAGGTAAATCAGCTTCCACAACTCATATGTTCTGGTAAACCATGTTGCCTGAGACATTTAAGAAGTCAGTGTCCAAACGTAAAACATGTGTAGCATTTCTACAAGTCTGGAAAGGTTCATGCCATAACACCCTTGAAAATTATAACTGTCATATTTCTTCATGCGACTCAGAGGTACGTGCCTACATTCCACCCCCTGTAAATATCATTCAATGGGTCAGCTTCAGTTAGAAGCCACGTAGAGCTGTCACTTTCAGTCTTTCATATTGCAGTGAGTTCATAACTTCACATCATCAGGCTTTAGTTTAACATTCGACAAACATTTTAGGAATAAAAGTGTTCACACATCATGGTCAAGCCCACTGGTTACAGGTCCAGGATCGAAGCAGCATCAGCGTGCTGCACCTCTGGGAAATGTTCATTGCGGATGTCCACCGTGATCGCCCCCACCTCCTCCCAGGAGGTGCTGCTGGTGTTTCTAGTCTGTCTTACGGGTACAACTGCACCCTCAGCTCGTTAGCGTCTTCAGCAGGTCCCCAACCACCTCGGCTGTCTCTCCTTGATGAGGGGAAGACATTCTTTCAACTCACTAAGAAAAATACTAAGATTTAGTAGGAAAATGTATCAATATGCTAGCGAGGACCAGCTCTGCGGCACATCCATTAATTGGCATGAAAAGCTCCAAATACTTCACAACAGCTGGTACTTGGGGTCTTGATGCTGAAGTCATCACGTCACATTCTCTACAAAACCTCTTGGCAGTGGGACTGGGTTTACAAATTTGACCTGAATTTTGTTTTCATAGAAACTAAAAAAAAAGTTCTCAGGATAGAGGATGTCTGCTGGGAAATAGTCTCTAATAAAACTTTGGTGGCAGGGGGAAAAAATGAAGATGTGTTCTGAAATACAGCTGGAAAACAAGTGGGGCAGCACAGCTGGTGGAGTCTAATCCCTTGTGATAACTATTTAGGTGCCACCCCCCAGTGGTGGCTACCTGGATGATTTTGAGCTGTGATGCCTCCAATTTGGAAAAAGTGGGTGTTCAAACTGAGAACAGTTTCTGTGATACACGCTACAATCTCCCTTTGAACGTAAATGACTTGGGACTTTTAATTAGATTCAGGCTTGCTTTTTTATTTGAAATACTCAATTTGCCATTGAAATAATTAATTTTGATGCATCACAGGCTTCTGTTAATGGCACAGAACACTGCAGGGCATTGATGCATTTTTGTGGGCCAGTCTAGGTTAGCATAGCCTTGGGTTCCCTGGACGGGATTTTTACTCTGGATTTGTACTGAAAACAAGCGTTGTGGCAAACAAAAGTTGATGACAGCACATTTAGTATTCACATTTGTAAAGTTCTGTAACATTCTTCACAAATGAACACCACTTTCATGATGCTGAAAGGGTAAGTGGAAAAAGTACAAAGCTAACGTTATGCTACCAGCTAACTCAGTGCAAAGGACTTTGACAACACAATCCTGTGGGAATTTGAGGCCGTTCTGAACGACCCTGAAGCGCTAACACCGCAGCACCTACTGTCAATGACAATGCAACCCATCCTACTGCCTAGCGCCTTCACCGATGGATGCGAGTGAAATTCATATCAGACAACATAGCGTCATGTTGTAGGACTCCTTCCTGAGCTACTCTGTTGTATTAGAGGCAATGTGACGCAGCGGTAATGACACAGTGAAGCTGAGAATGTCAAAATACTGAAAAAACTGGCAATGTCATCAGCAGAGCACTTGGAGTATCCTGCTTAAAATCTCTTGGACACCTCCTCAAACATGGCTGGCACACAGCCGCACCACATGTTGCCCTGCATACATGCCCATTGTATTTTATAGATAAGAAATGGGAGACCAAGGAGTGGCGTGTGAGGTGGAACTCATTTAGTTGTGTGTGTAAATTATGAAGGGAAAGCTGCAGTGAGTTTGAGTGCAAGCTGAGAATCTACAATCTTCCCTTCTTCAGGTTAATGTCAACAATTCATAATTTCACTGGAAGTGTGTTGATGACTTTGGCAGAGTCTGTGGAGGCAAAAGCTGTACATGGAGACGAGGCGCCGAGAAGGGGGTCTATGTCAAGATACGGGCCACCTGTGCCTGAATCTCCCTCTCAGGGTGTGAAAGCAGCTGGACCAGTCTACTGTGGAGTTGGGACGACTCGTCTAACATAACCCGGAAAAGACAATCCTGTTTCCGTCTCAGTTCATCAGCGACCTGAACCGAGGGCCTCCAAGCCTTCAAGTTGCCTGCGAATGTCAGCAGTCGCAGAAGCACCGCAGAGGCTGTTTGTGCATCAAAAAGCAGCACAACAGAAGCTGGAGCCTGAAGCAAAAGAACACAAGAACAACATTAAAATGAGGATTCATAATGTGCCGGGGGCTGTAATCACATAAGGTTTTCAGAAAAGTGCAATCTGTTATTCAAAATAAAGACTATGACTATGCAAATATTCTACCCACATTCATTCTGATGGTTCACTGATGTGTTATGGAGAGAATGGTGGTGTTTTCATTCCTACTCAGCACCCGAAACGTCTGTTCAAGCACTGGTTAACTTACATTGATGAGGTGTGATCATCTGGGAGAAGCAGCACACGTCCGCAAGCAACCCAAACACAATCTCACCAAGTGTTGCCTGCCTGAGGTTAACCGGAGCTTCAATGATTTATGCAGTTTTGGAAGGTGTTGTCACTGTCCAATCTGTTCCTTGCTTACTAATGTATGACTCACATCAAGATTTACGTCACTTTCACATCAAGTGTTTGGGAGACGTAAACGCCACAAGGTCAGAAGAGAGAAGCTTCCAGAATTCCACAAGCACGTCTTTAATAACGTGCCGTGTGACACAAGGTCTTCCTGTCATAGCGAGCAGAGTTTTTAAATAAAATCACACCGTCCCTCCTTGCTTTCAAGACAGAGGGTCAACACGAATGATACAGCGAACACACGTGTCCTAGTAGTCATGGCACCACCATGAAGGAAAAAGAAATTCATGCTCTTTGGTTCTTTTCCTACATCGGTCCACTTTCTTTCACACCTCAACCCACCAGCCCAGAACTCAGGTGTGAAAGCACCTTGAGGTCCTACAGCAACACTGACTATGGTTCAGTGATGAACCTTTGCACGGCAGCACAGCAGAAGTGTCACAACACTCCAACCAAAATTTTCACCTCATATCAAAACTCTATTTTCCTCTGTCTCAGTCTCTTTTACCAGTTCTGCCAATTAGAATATTGCAGTATCCAAAAATATCAGAGAATACTGCAATAGAGCAGCATCCTGTAATTACCTCCTGTGGCAGTAGAGGTCGCTGTTGCCTCTGTAAAAACTTTAATCAGATATTTCCTTCCTTCAATCTTACCTGAGCCTGAACAATATCGTCCATCATATCTGGGTTGGAGGACAAGTTCACAAGAACTTTCAAAGCCTGAACCTGAAAGATAAAAATTACAAGTTCATCATGTCTTCATACTGCATTCCCAGACACATTTTAAATAACTTCTGTCATGAAGTGCACTACGCTTCAAAAACATGATCTTATGTTTTTCAACTACTTTGAATATCTCACATTGATATTAAAACATTGTATATCTTTAAAGTGAGAATTGCTTAAAATAACTTCCAACATTGATTATCAGTTTTTGAGGGACAAGAATATCTGCAACAATTAACCTGTAACGTTTCATTGCTCACGACGAGCAGAGAGAGTAAAAGTGTAACTGAATCCTTCAGCAAGTGTTGATGTTTGTCTGTGACAGAGAGGTTCGTCAGCAGCCTCAGAGCACCAAGCTGAAGGTCAGAATTCACTGGCGACATCTCGATCAACTCCAGCACTTGTGACACATAAACCTACAAAGACAGGGGGATTATCTTTAACAAACAGGAATACATAACTAAAGCAGGAGGGAGGGAGGGATGCAACTCATACAATCAATAATTGCGTACCTTTACTTCTTCCTGGTTTTGGATGTTCATGCACAGATTATTCAAAGCATTCAGAGTCTGCACTTTAACTTCCGGCGCGGGGTCAGAGAGGAAGCCAGCTATAATATGAATCCCCTCAAATTCACGGATAAGATTCTGGAGAACGGATAACGGAGTAAGAAGAAACCATGACAATTTGTTCACACTACACAACAACAGCTCCAAAATGATTGTACCTGGTTGACAGTAAAAGCGGCAGCATTTCCTAAAGTAAGCAGGATCCGACACCTGTCTGACGGACTACTGCAGGTCTGAAGACAGGACAGCAGCATTCTCAGGTGCTGGGGTTCCAGGTTACCGGAAGACTGGTGGATGATGTCACCTGCCAAGCAAATGGTGTCATCTAACTCGCACACTTTATGCCATTAAAATCTTATTTGCAGCAAAGACGACCTATCCTCCCACTAACTGTAGTTATTATATGCAGACAAGATTGTTATAGTTTACATCGAGTTCTTAAGAAACAAAAGGTATGGCTGCTGCATCATTGAAACACACAAACATCATTAGAGGTAGCTTAGCTCCTGGAGGTGGGGCTGATGATGGGGCATTTAGAGACAATCATCATTCGTCGATGCATGCCTACAAAAGGCTGACTTAAAAAAAACAAAACAACTGTGTCTGCAGTCAGCCTCATCATCTACTTTAGAAAACAGGGAATTAACATGTCACATATTTAAATATTTCTCTGCGTTCAAGTGAAATATTTAAGTTGTGTTTCAATGACGTCCATAATAATGTTTTTGGGACTGAAAGAACAGATGCAGATGACCTAAACATTATAGAAAACATATTAATTTGTTTTATATTTAGATTTATGCAGATTGACAATGTTTTAAAGAGCTTATATATTACCTGTGTTAACATTTGATTCATAAAAAAAATTTAACTTCAGAAAATGTGGTCGTTCTTTGCTATTACTATTAAGTTAGTGTGTTATATCGAATGCCCCCCCCCCCCCCCCCCAAAAAAAAACAACTAGATACAGGGACTGTATGTTGGCTCACCAGCCCGCATCAGCCGACCATTCATCACCTCGATATTTCTACCAATTTCATAAAACTACATTTGATTATAGATAAAACAAGCATCGCCCGGGTTTATCAGCTCTTACCTGATGCAACATCCACACTGTCGGTGTTAACAGGTCGGGAACATAAGACATCAAGTCCCGACACTTTGGCCAGCAGGCTCCCCGGCTGAATGGTGCGTTCACCGGGCTGGCTGCTCCTGACACCCGGAGCTTCACTACTAGCAGTTTTCTTGATCCTCTTGAAGCCTCCCCCGCTTATAAGTTTGTATATTCCGTAAGAAGCTCCAGCTCCTGCAAGTATTCCAAGCAAAGCCTTCATATTGCCGAGCCTGGGAGTTACACTGGCATCGCCCATGCTGCTGCTGGGTCTTTAGCTAATCCCGGCTAGCTAGCTAGCAGAAGAGTTAATCTTCAGACGCTCTAATATCTAACGTTATCAGACGGATCCGTTAACTAACTAGTTAACTAACCCGGCTCTTTAGTGAGACAGATAAACCATCGAAGCCGATATTAAATGAATCACAACTAATTGTGGGAGCTTCATCGTCCTGAGTCCTCAGCAAGTTGGCTGATAAGCCACAGTTGTCAACAATCCATGCAGGTCGCTCGGGGTGGCCGACCAAAGGTTTCCCTGAGTGACGAGCGGGGTTGTTACGCTGGGTAACGCACTCGCCATCACACAAGTTTTGTATCATACTTAAAATGTATTGTCGAAGTTTATAAAGTGGACCAACTGTTAGCTGGGAGGCTGTTTGTAGTGAACAAATACAACAGGGTTGGCTCTCTGGCGGTAAGGCACTGCAGGATAAAAATTGGTTGTCCAACATTAAATCAGTCTACTTCAATTAGTCGTGCGGGGTTACTTGGCAACGTCAACGTAACAGACTAAACTGAGATGAGAGCCGGGACCAAATGGCTCTGGTCAGGACTGTGCCTGGACAGCTTTGATGCTCATAGATTAAAGTCAGATCAGAGAACAGAGGAGGCTTTGACAGCACGCAACCATCATGGTGGACAAGGCAATTCCTTGTTTACTAAATTCTGACTTCTTTGACAGCATACAGCCTTTTGTTCTGGCAGCAGCGAGTCATCAGAGTGAATCTAATCGGGCACTGTGGCACTCAACATGCTCCTTCATATTCATGAATATATCCCAGGATGATATGGCCTCAGGAAAACCTATATTCACTGAGTATGAACTGTCAGAGGTCTATAAGGTAAACACTGTTTTTAGATGGAAAATGTATTTTTGTATGCTCGGTTCACTTAAAAGTTCGTTGACATATTTCATTTTCTCTAACAACAGGCCTTACTGGAGGCTGCATGTCTGTCCAGTGCTAATGACCCAATCCAGTTTATTAAAAATGCTCTTACCAACTACCAGGGGCATGATAGTCTGAAGGACGTTGACTGGTAGGTTGAGCTTTTCTCTTTGGTGTGTGATACAGACATTGAACTTATTTCAACTGTGTGGGTATGAATAATTTTTTAGGTCTGCACATTAGAAGTTCATGTCAAAGTTTTAAAAGCTCATATAAATGCCTTTTTAAATACAGATTACAAATACATCAGGTTCTCTTGGATGTTCTTGAGTACTTGAGATCAATCAATCAATCTTAAAAGCAACTCCCCTATAAATAGACGTCCACAGCTCAATTCAGTCGTTACAGACAGTTTAGCTTTGGAGATAATTATTGTTTAAAGCAGTATTTGGAATGAGAACAATGAATGATCTGTGAAATGATTGGTTAGGAGTACAACCTCGAGCAGAGTCATACATCACATCTGCTCCCTCTACATAAGATACTTACTTCAGATTCTTAATATTAAGAACATTAATATGTTAAGGTGGAGGAAATATCCCTGAGCGTTTGAAGACTTCATCAAATTCCAAGCCAAGGACCGTTCTTACTCAACTCGGCAAGTTCAAATTTTCATCCTTTTAAATTTCTCACTTGCAAAGGTCAAATTTCAGTAGGATTTAGGTGTTCTAACCGTTATCCTACCAGGCACAAACCTGTTCCTCTAAAAAGAACTTTTTAAGAGGATGTCTTAAAGACCATTTAAATGTTTTGTTTATTCTCACACATCACACACACACATACACACAAACACACACGCATTAGTGAACAGAAACACAGATGCAATCTCTGCTTTTATTTTGATATCGTTGTTACTTTGCACTATTTCTAATAAGTTTACCATCAATTTTTAACTTTCTCACCACCTTATTCTTTTTGAGGTGGAAGTTTGTGGATGATGGAGAGCAGCATGCAGCCTTCCTGAAGAAAACAACTAGGGATGGCACTCATTCGGACCAAAATGACATTGTGGTACATGCAGCACCATGTAGAAGTGTCTCAGTCCAGTTGAGAGCCACGTTTCTTTGAGAAATTCTTGAAACTCAAAAAGAAAGTGTTTTGCATGAGTAGTACTTCATGTTTCTTTTCTTTTGTGTTTGTATAAGAAGGCGTCCTCCTGGTACAGGAAAAATTTAACAAGCTCTTGCTTCAGGTAGGTACGCCTCTTCTACAACAGTCAAGTGAAGGATTAACCACTTCACATTCGACTTGTGGACCCAAAAATAGAATACAGAGACACACGCGTGCACACACACACACACACACACAGGGATTTTTTATTTCTGTACTGACTGATATATCCTGACATGTAATAAACAAGACAGAAATTAGGTGACTATCCTGTGTAGAATCTGGCCCAAAGTGGTTTTCAGGGTGTGATGGACGGCTGTCAAGCCAACTCGTCCTGCGCATGTAACGGCCTAGAGAAGCGATGGCACGTATGTTAATGTTCAAACACACAGATCGCCTCAGATAGTGTCAGGTCCAAATGATTACAACGTATGGCCTCTTTCGGGGTATCCTGTCACAGCTGAAACCACCTGAGGCCCCCCAAAAAAAGGCAAGTGTACCATACAAGCCAGGACATAGACTATGTGACCATTCTGTGTTTAGACTGGTCTGAAGTGGTGTGGCCCAAGCCAGAGAGACACATCTTAGATATGTTTAGAGTACCTTTTGTCTTTCTCCTCACTCATTTACTCACACGTGCCTGGACTGGAAACCATCAGAGTCAAAATAGTCCTGTTTTTTATTCCGATTATAATCCTTAATACTTTGCGAGGTAATCCCATGGAGTGGATTTATCAAGTATTCATGAAGATACAAGGAGAGCAGCAGTGTGCTGTAACTCTACGCTGACATTTGGCCCATATGAAAGAAAGTTTTCTGCTCAGTGAATTATTGATGGGTTGTGTTTACAACGGGGGCAGGAGGTGGTGGAGGTTCACCCTGAAGAGCAAGAGAGATGCCATGGAGCTGGCAAGAAAACATTTTGACAGGAAATGTCAGCAGGTTGTTCTCTCCAAATGGTTGAACTGGGTGAGATTACACAGGAGGAACCAGGCTGGTAGGTGACCACTTAATGTTTCTGAGTGAAAAAGTAATAATAAAGACTTGTTAGCAGGAGGAAACTGAGGTTTAGAAACGTGTCCAAAGTGAAAGTCTTTCCTTATGTACGCCCAATCCTGTGACTCATTTGTCCCCTGCACAGTCACACTTCATGTAAATGTGTTGTGAGATGCAGTATAAAGTAACTTCATTTAAGATCATAAAATTGCCTCTGTAATTTTAGAAGCTTATATCAATATTTCCTTTACTTTAGCTGCTATCAAGAAACTTCAAGGACTTGTAAATGCTCCCAGACTGAAGCGCATCATTGGTGCATGGCAAAATGTGGCAAAGGATTCCAAGAGGATTAAAGAGTATTTTAAGGTGTGGAGTTGATTCAGCTGAAAATGGTTAATGATCAATTATCTACATCTGCAGTGTGGGTGGTGTTCATTTTGCAGAGGTTAGAGATTGAAAAGGGGAGCAAAGAACAACAGACTGGTGAGAGATGTGACGGACTTTCGGAGCTCCCCCTCAGACTCTCTCTGAAGGTACTTCCTGGAGCCCATGAGCCGGACACACACACACACACACACACACACACACACACTTAAACGGGGTGGTCCTGCGTTTTAAGCTGCAGCAGCTTCCCTTTTCTGCTCTCAAAACAAAACATGGGATGAGATCATTACTGTTGCGTAAGGCTCAAAGGGAACCTCTCTGAACACATGCATCCAATTTGTCTGAAGCCACTTGGTGTTTCTGCTCATCAGTGCACCTTTTACCCATGTCAAGTTCAAAGGACAGCTGCTCTCCCAACACTGATTCTGAGCAAATAATTGCAAGATTTTTATAGTCCTCGTGTAACTGTCGAAGTAGTTTGATATTAGTGCCCCACATTTCATCTTGTTGGCTTTACGCAGTCCTGTTGAAGTGTAGCCCTCCTCTTTTTTGCTGGCACAGTGAGTGCAGTCTTGGCTTGGGGTTCCAAACAAGCACCACTTATGATTAATATCACCTCAACACGACCATATTTGGAGAAATAAGAAGGGGCTGCCCATTACCTCACCATGAAGCATGTCAGCTCTAGTGTCCCCTTGACATCAGCATATCATTTCCAAGGCAGCAACAGGTTATGTAAAATTAAGTTTAAATATGAATAATTGGATTTCTTTTCTAAGTTTGCATGAATTCTCAGGTCTGCTCTTTCTTTCGGAGTAATCACGTACATTCTATGATTGCTTTGTCCTCAGATCTTTCAGTATCTCAGATTAAGAGACTTGTTCAACTGTACTGAAGTTTGTTGTACTTGGAAGTCTATTATCATCCCGTCAGCAACACTGTGGAGTGAGGTCTGTATGCTGTTCGGAGTCCTCTGCCGTTCATTCATACATTCTGTAGGTTCATCTGAGAGCAGTTTGATTCTTCATGACTGGCCTTGTTAGATCAACGTCTCTGTGGAAGAGGACTGGATATCGGACAGCACGATGAAGCAGATCCTGCAGAACTCTCATGTGTTTGTGCTTCATCTCAACCTGCGTGGCTGTACGTCCCTAAACTGGTCCAGCTTGAACTACATCAGTGAGTACCCAGACATGACTCCTGCTTGTTTCTACACTTTCTTTGTCTTGAAATCTTCTTCACATTTTATTTATATTTGATATTCATAGTACTTTTTCTGTAATAACTGGACAAAACATTGATGTTTGAATCATATATTGTATATATTTGAGTAAACACTGACAAAACAGGCAGAGAAAGGCAGATTTGAGGTGTGATGTTCACGGGAGAGTCTGATAATCTGGTACTTCTGAGGTAATCTCAAGTGGCTCGGCTCCAGCTCCTCCTCCAACTCTCCTTGCACCTCCAGAGCTGTGTTCCAAAGCTCCGGGTCAGTCTGGTCTGGATCGGCTCTGCTGTGCTGTCTGTCCTTAGGGCACTCTCTGTTGTAGGACTGCACGTATGCCTCCACGCGCTCGCCTGTATGTTCAGGAGGGGAGCGACACAGCAGGCCAGAGTGACGCACCCCTGGGTGCAGACGCAGCCAATACACCATGTAGTGGATGCTGAAAATTACAGTATATGATGAATAATTTAAACATGAACATGCACACATTCTGGTCATGAGGATGACATGTATGACCTGTAGTCACACACCTGGGGGCATTTTCTCAACGTGTTGTTGTTCTTGCTCTTCATGTTACCTGTCAACCAGAGAAGAACACGACCGTCCTCATGCACATGCAGTACCACATTCTTTGATACTCTTAGAGAGTAGAGCAAAGAACTGAAGAAATGACTTGTGTATTTTTTAACACCCATTTTTCTCCCCGTTATTATAATTGTCAGCATTTTTTCTGCTTCAGGTGAATGCAGAAATCTCCAAGAACTCAATATCTCCGAGTGTTCGAATGTCACTGTGAGTAAAGCATTCGTACTAACATGGATAATGATATTCTTTTGTTTTATTCATTACATCCAGTCGCAGCTGGAGGTAATACTTTCACTTGTCTTTAACAGGATAAGATGATTCAGAGAATTACAGAGGCCTGTCCTTCCATGCTCTACCTCAATCTCTCTTGCACGTCTGTATCGAACGTCACTCTCAGAGACCTGCCAAGGTAAACCAAAAAATTGCAGAACACCCATGTCACCAGATTTGTGGTCCAGCTGAAGCTCGTGATCAACATCATGTTCTATTCTCGTTCTCCATTTAACCGGACTTTTAGTTCCCAGACTTTCTTTCCATTGTGCAGCGCAGTGCTTGGTTGTATTTCATGTGTGAGAGCAGCTTGGCTGATGGAATGATTTAGAGGCACAGATAGATGAGAACATAAATCCCTGACTGCGTGATTGCATCATTTGAAGTTTGTGCAAAGTTAATCACTTATCTTGGAAAACTTTCAGCTCTCATGAGTTTTTGTTCTTTTTTTTTAACGGAATGTTGTGCAGACATGCTTGTTACATGACTCCTGGTGTTGGTGCTTCATTTGCAGCTTAATCTGTTCGTTCTGTGTATAAACTAAACTAACTGAAACTTTTGAACAGAAACTGTGTGAACCTTCTGTACCTGAGTCTGGCCTACTGCAGCAGATTCACAGATGAAGGCTTTCAGTACCTGAAGTCACAAAAAGGTTTCCAAAATCTCATCCACCTTAACGTGTCCGGCTGCACTCAGGTCAGTTGTTTGACTCCTCTTGGTTTCAGATATTCCGTATTCCTGCAGGTCACTTTTTGCTTTCTGAAAATGCAGAATGTCAGCACTCAGTCTGCTTTGGATAAGTCCAGCCACCCCTCGCTATTCGCACGTGTCTGCTCTTGTTTGTGCTGCGCACCCTCTGCAGTCAGACCTCAGAGTGAATGAGCAAAGATCCGAGGCAGCAGGAGAGTAAAAGACAGCTGTGACTAAATTGAGGGCTGGGTTTATTCTATCAACTCTGGACCACCTTTTTACATCCATCCATTTTCTATACTGCTTATCTGTTAAGGGTTGGGGGGTGGAGCCTATCCCAGCTGCCATTGGGTGAGAGGCGGGGTTCACCCTGGACGGGTCACCAGTCTGTCGCAGGTCATCAGGAGCGATTAGGAGCTCAGTATCTTGCTCAAGGATACTTGGACATGGTCACCGGGGGAAGTGAGGATCAAACCAGCGACCCTTCAGTTGCCAGACGGCGTGAGCCACGCCGCCCCCCCCCACCCTTTTAACATGTGCAGGACAAAACACACATATGCACCGCAGCATAAAAACCCACCTACCTCAGGCAATGCTCACGAGTTTGTTTCCAGATGTGTGTTTTCACTTTACGGGGCCCCGAAAATATGAGCAACAAGGAAAAGTGCATCCAAGAGAATGATTCACATTCCAGCGTAGACATATTTTCCTCTCTCCTTCTAGATGACAGTAAATGGTTTCAGAAACATTTCTGATGCGTGCCCTTCCCTCCGAGAGATTGCTGTCGATGACATGATCACGCTGTCTGACAGCTGTGTCTTGGTAAGTTTGTTCATTCTCATCCTTTCGTGAACGGCCAACATCAAGGATCCGGAATGTTCAGCAATGTATACTTGACCAGAAAAAACAGGAATAAACTAGAAACATGTGTCTTTGGTGTTACTTCCAGGCCCTGATTGCTAAATGCCGCTGTCTGTCTGCCATTTCCTTTCTTGATGCACCAAATCTCTCCGACATCACCCTCAAAGCCATCGCTGATGTAACAAAACTTCAGGCTTTCAGTATCGAGGGTGAGATCATTTTACATCGGTCGAGACGTGAGATCCATGTGAACACCTGCCTGGTTATTCTTTCTGTCTCTTCCACACTTTAGGTAACAACCAGGTGTCAGACGCCAGCTGGAAGGTGCTGTGCTGCAGATCACCAGGCCTCAGCAGACTCCACGCTGCAGCCTGCACCAGGATGAGTGACGCCAGCCTCAACTCAATGGCCGCCCTCGCCAACCTGCAATACCTGGACATCTCACTTTGCACCAAGTTAGTCATTTTGATTGCTGGAGCACGTTATAATCGTGAATCCTTAATCTTGTGCAGATTATGTGTGTTTACTGTGTGCATTTTAGAGTGAGTGATGAAGGGATTCACTACCTGGTCGAAGGCTCCTCAGCCACCAAACTGCGAGAGCTGAACATCAGTTACTGCAGTCACATCACTGATGTGTCGGTCATGAGGATTGCACAGAAGTATACTGCAGACACACTCACACACACACATATCACAACAGGCCTTCTATGATATGTGCGTGCGTGTGTGTAACTGTGCGTGTGCAATTGTTTTTCCCCAGGTTTTGCAAGCTGAATCATCTGAACTTGAGTCACTGTGAGGGACTGACTGACAAGGCTCTGGAGCTCCTGAGTGGTAGCTGCATTCGCTCCCTTGATATCAGCGGTTGCCTCATTCAGGATGAGGTTCTACTGACATGTTGCACATTCTTTCACAAGAGAGTCCCATCTTGTGGCAAGCAGCTTTATATAACATTTTCTTTTTGTAGGGACTGGCTTCTCTTAAACAAATCCACTTGAAGAAATTAGTTCTTGCGGAGTGCGTCTACATCACAGATATTGGTATTGAGGTACAACTCTCGCTAGAGTGTCAACACGCAGCACCTTTAGGTGTTTGAAGTCAACATCACATCACAAACTGCCTATCAGTAAAGAAAGTCCGTATTTGAGCAGATATTCCAATTTTTAGCACCTTTAATTTGGATTGAGAAAAAACCTCTTTGTAAATCCCTCAGATGTTCCTTCAGTTCACTTAAAACCCCACGTGTTTTCACCCTTTTTTTTCTTCCTTATTCACAGAATCTGTGCAAGAATGTGAGCGATCTGCAGCACGTTGATGTGTCCCGCTGTGCAGCTCTGACTGACCTGGCCATCAGAGCCCTGTCATTTTACTGTCGAGGGCTCGTCACACTGCGGATGCCAGGTTGTCCAAAGGTATACAGATGCACGCACACACACACACCCATCCATCCAAGGTGTTCAAAATAAACCTGGATGAGTTGGATTCTCGTCTCTTCATTTCCTTTTCCTGCCTCAGATGACAGATATGGTGATGCAGTACCTCAAAAGCGCTCAGTACCTGCGAGAGCTAGACATGAGAGGCTGTTTTCTTCTCAGATGACGTTCTCCATGTTCAGCCTCAGTCGCAACCTGCTGCAGCATCTCCAAGTAAGGAAGAGATCTGGAAATGTCCCATAAAAGCTAGCAGTGTAAGTTTAAAATCAGCATGTGTGTGTGTGTCCTCAGGGTGGCTGCAGCCACATGTGCAACAGCGAGAACACGTTACCTACACCAGCAGTCGCCATCAAGACTGACGTGACGCGTGAGGAGCAGCACAGAGAGGATATTGAACGGGACTACTCATCACAGCTCAGTGCTCAATGGATTGGACAATCACAGCAGAATTTTTGAATATTAAATGCTATAAAAAGGAGTTACATCATTTATTGGAACATGCTATGCATTCCTTTTATTTACAGCATTTTTACACTGTTCAGCCTCAGATACTAAAACTGTTAAACCTGTGAAGGCCTGTTCTGTTTTTCCACCCTGAAAATGATCAAGAACGTGTAATAAAAATTAAGTATTGATAAATTAAGTAAGAACGGCTCATTTCACCTCTAACAAAACTGTTTTGGATGACACGTACATCCGTGACTCACAAATTCGATGGCCTGAGTCGTACTTAACAGCAACTACTTAAGCTCTCAGGTGTTAAAGTCTGATTTTTAGAACGTATCGTTTTGAAACTATAGGAAAGGCGTTTCATGCAGAAAATACGTGATTGCTAGGAGCTGAGATGGCTCACAGATGCATTGCTGAAGTAGCTACAAAAAGCGCTGGAGTAATCAATTGCAAATTCAAAGATACACGGTCAACAAGTCAGCGCATCAGTGTATCGTGGGGGGAAATAAACATGAAAAGCTGCAGTTGTTCCAGCTCACCCATCATCAGTCATGAATGCGGAGCTGGAAATCAGACGCATTCATCTCATCTACAACAACTTTAAATTGAAATGTTTAACTGCTACTAAACCCAAAGCACATTTTGCCTCTCAAGTTCTTGCATGCAGATGTCCTGAGCACAAAAACCCCACGGTATAATCCACATCTCTATTCAGCTGTAATCTAAAAACAACACTTCCAGGTTCACGTGAGTGTGAACAAGGTTTGACAGATGGTACCATCAATGGGCAAAAAAATAAAAACAGCTGTTTTGGTAGAAGTACTGTATGTCCTGGAGACATACCAGCTAACTTTTGTGTCTCCTGGGAAAAACCGTAATGTTTTCTGTCCCACTATGATTATTTTAGTTCACCTAGCAAGTCAACATGAGTGTGTTGCATTTGGATGAGAAACACGGCAGAATTCGGCCTCACAGACCGAGAGCCGAGGAGGGGTTCAGAGGAAAGGAGCAGTGGTAGAAATGGAATGTTCAGAAGATAATGCTTTGCTGAATCTTAAAAAGAGTCAGGTTTTAGAGACTCAGTCAACGATCTCCACATGATTATTTTCCTCCCCTCATTAAAACTATTCATTTTTTATTAGAGGCCATAGCGTCATCCAAAATTCCAAATTATTGCACATTCCTCATATCCTGCAGCCTTAATGTGATACAGATTTGTGATAAGGTTAGCCCATGTCAATCCATCCAGACAAGAGTAGCAGTTAAAAACATTTAATGCCTTCAGTGGTTACAACAATTTTGTGTAGTGCATCACAAACTGATCTTCCTGGTCAATGACAGTTGCTGCTGGTCAAAAATAGAATGTGTTGTTAAAAATGTGCACCAGTTTTCAGCTGAGAATCAAGCGTCCAGGTAGAATACTCACCCTCACACACAGAAGGAACCTGCTGTCCGTCTGCGTAACCTGCAGTGAAGAGTTCAAAATTACAATACTGAGCCACACTTCATCCAGCAGCTGTTCAACAGTCCAACAGTTTGAGCAACAACAATCCAAATCCAAAAATTCCTTTACTCCAGTTTGCAGAGACTTGCTTTCTGAAATCCCACCTGTCTTTTGACTTGTTTACAAAAGCTGAACGCGACAACTTCAAGATTAAAAAGTCTGACACTCTAGAAACCTGTGTAAATTCAAACATTTATGCTCTAAAGCCAAACACCTGAAGTTTTTTTCCATACCATTTTATTCCTCCCCTGAGAGTGGAAACTTCTCAACTTTTACTTTGTGGAATAAGAAGTTATTGCGTTTAGGTTTCCATCCATCTTGGCCACTCTCGCCTTCAGTCAGGAGATCAGGTGTATACTGAGTCTTCGATGTAGACACTCGGGATATAACGTAGCCTCCTCTGGACTTCACACTATGGGTTTTAACCTGTGGTGACGTGCTGCGGACTTTTCTGTAACCGTCATTTCTCCTGAAGACATCATGGAGAACCAAACCAGGAATTCCAGCTGCTGGGAGCTGCTGAGGAGTTTGGTAGACCATCTTACTGCGTCTCTTATTCACAGCTGGGTGCTTCCTCTCTCTGGGAGGTTTTTTGAAGGGCTGCAAGCGGCCATCTGCACTCCCGTAGCTTCTGTTGAGAGGAACTCGTCTTCCTTGAAGTGCTGCAAATAAACCTGAAGGCTTTCTGGCACCATCTCGATCAAATGGAAACCTATCAGAGATTGTATTCTCAAAGTTCTTGGAGACAACTCTATCACCAGGAAATCTTGACATTTTCTTTAATTCTGAGGTCGGATGCAACTTAAACAGAGAGTTGAAGTAACCATGTGATGAGATCCCACGTTTGGCTGAATCCATGTCTCTACTGATAAGATTTGGCATTTTGTCAGTCACATGTTTAGGTTCTTGGAAGACAGAGGCTAAAATCTTTTTGGGAGGATTTGGTTCGGCCACATCTTCTGCCTGCACAAAGATAGGGTGAGTAACACTCTGGAATCTGAGCTGGTCATCATATGAAGAGGTGTAAGGTTTTACCAGCAATTTGAGGGGATCTTTTCTGCTAAACTTTTGATTCGGATGATTATGACTGCCAGCACTCCATGGGGGGATAACAGAACCTCTATATACACCCAGATGGCCAGAGGGGGAGTTTACATCCTGGGCGTCCAATCTCACCCCTTGGCTGGGCAGTTGGTCGGGGATGCTGACTCGGGGCGGGCGCTGGCTTCTTGGCGCACCGTCAAATACGCTTTTAGCCAGAGATTGAGTTTTTTTAAGGGAATCTGCATCATCTTCAGTCACGTCACCTTGAAAAAAGTTGCTGTATTCAAAGCCATCAGATGAGGTTTGATGTCTGGGAGAACTTTCACTGTGTGATGTATATTTTGGCTCAGAGGTTAACTGGATTAAACTGGATTTCCTCCTTGAGTCATGGTGGAGATTTTGAGATGGGGATGCAGTCGCACGCCCACTAAAATTAGCATCCTCATCATTCGATGCGCTAAAGGGAAACTCATTTTTTTCAGGAGGCCTGTCGTTTGCTGCTTCGTCTTGCACATCTGGAGGAACAGCCAGAGGTTCAGAGTTTTGCCCAGAAACACCAGCTTTGGAAAAACTTGAAACACGTGCTGTGGCTTCTAACTGAGGGTTGGAGTACAGACCTGAACCCAGTCCAGAGTCCTGGTTGTCATAAGCTCTGGGAGAAATGAGACTTCTAGCAGAGACGACTGGACCAGGAACCAAGTTGCTCATGCTTGGCATGTTGTAGTTGGCGTCCTGTTCACTTTGTTCCAACACTGAATATTTTGGTTCCTTCCAGACTTCATTTTCAGCAGCATCATGGTTTGATTCTCCTTCGCTCGAAGAATCTTTTATATTTCGCGCACTAGCAGAAGCACTCTCGTGTTCCAGAATTTGCCGTGCAGTTTGAAAGTGGCTTAAGTCATTTCCTGGAGTTAAGAAAGCATTCTTCATAGATTCTATGAACTGTTTGAAATTTGTGATTGAAGGGAAACTAACACCCTCCTCTGGGTTTTTTTCTACATGCGCCTTCACTAAAATCCCAAAAGGATGTTGAGCACCAGAAGTTACATGCTGTTTTTCCTGCGGAGGGGAAGAAACTACTGAATTCTCATCTTGCTCCTGTTGCGAAGAAAATTCAGTTTGCACCAGCTTGTCTTCACTGGGGATAAGAGACCCAGTATGCTCATCTTCTTCGCTGGGCACTGGTTCTCTCGGAAGGGGGACAAAGCTCTGGTGCCAAATATTTTGTGTCTCATCTCTTGGACTAACAGTGCTGGGAATCCTGTCGAAAACCGATCCAGAATTAAATTGGGTTGAAGTTTGTGGAGCAAATTTGTTTACATAGTTCTCTCCATTGAGAGAGTGGCCATGTGCACCGTTATAACCTGTCAGAAAATAAACAGACATTAAATTCAATTCATTCAGACCAACACACCATTGAGTGATACACTTACCTGTTTGAGAAGAAAGCCAAAGGCAGCACCACAAAAACTGGGTGCAAAGCCAAGGAACCCTTAAAACAAAACAAGTTAGACAGAAAGAGGCAATGCAGGATCAATTCAGCTATAACATACTTTGAGCTTTAGTTACCCAAACAGAAGAGTCATGGCGATATGTTCCACCAGGGTCCACCTGCAGCAGTCGCAACAGCAGCGGACTGCTGATTAGAAGTTCCCGCCCAGATGATAATAACCAATCACGCTCTTTCCTTCTCTCCACAATGACAGAGAACAATGAAGGACAGCAAAAACTTTCAGATTCTTCCTACTCTGATTGCAATTAGGTGATTGTAGCCAGCTGGTGCTGTGTGAAAGTCAGTCGCATTAGTTGAGCGCAGACGGAAACATTTTTTGACATCTGCAGGGTGAATCAGCTAAAAAGAAACATCTTTCAGATCTTGATTTATTTATGCATACATGACAAGTAAAAAAAATCCAAGAGTCCAACTATTCTCATTTTGTTTTGATTATGATCAAAACAAAATGAGATAAAATCCCTCCTCTCAATCAGACATTTCACCCAAATGAGACACGCTGATTTATTGAAGTGTTGCTTTTACTGCTGGAGACAGGAGGTGGAGGGGAGGTCAGGCTGGTAGGTTCTGTTTTGTTGCACAAGGAAACTGCTGTGGTTTAGAAATGGGTCCAAAGTGAAAGTCTTTCCTTCCCACTATGTACACCCACTCCTCTGACTCATTTGTCCCCTGTACAACAACACTTGACTCTACTTTTCGTGTGAATTTGCCTCGAAAGTCACCACAAACTAACTTCATCTACAATCATTTATTGCATCCATAATGTTTGTGCTCGTTTTAATCATCTTCACGCTTTAGCTGCAAATAATAAACTTGCGGGACTTTTAGAGCGACATGCTAACTTTTTGTGAAATACACTTATTTAGCGTCCTCCCCAGAGCCAGACAAGAAGACATTTCTCTCCTCTGTGAATGCGTTAAGGAGCTGAGACCCAAAGAGACCAGCTGACTGCTAGTTAGCTTAGCACAATGAATGGTAGTCGGTGAGATGTATTAGCATGGTCTTAGGGTTGCGT
Source organism: Aulostomus chinensis (assembly GCF_037954235.1). Taxonomy (NCBI): domain Eukaryota; kingdom Metazoa; phylum Chordata; class Actinopteri; order Syngnathiformes; family Aulostomidae; genus Aulostomus; species Aulostomus chinensis. The sequence continues at coordinate 16,005,299 of NC_141326.1, forward strand.
CCCCGTGGCTCACACCCAGGGGACAAGGGCTCTGTCTTCTTGTTTGAGTCTGGAGAAGCACAAGCTGGAGAACAGACCAATTTACCAAAAACAAAAAACAAAAGAAGTCTATGTTTGTTTAAAGACTGGCAACTGCAAAAAAAAAAAAAAATCAGATGCAAAATGGAAAAATGTGGGAAAGGACTCAGAGAGGATTAAGGAAGATTTAAGGAATAATTTCTTTTAGAGTTAATTTCAGTGAAAAGGCAGTAAGCGATGAGATCATATGTGTTTCATAAGCCTCAAAGTGAACTTCATTGTAAACATACTTAAAGCAAGCTGTTTTCTCTGCTCGTTAGTACCATTACCCATTATCATGGTGGGCTCAAGAGACAGCTGCTCTCACAACATCACTTCATAGAAGTTAAGATCTTGTAGTCTTCATGTAATTGTTGAAGTAGACCTTTGCAGAAGTTTGTTGTACTTGGAAGTCTATTATCATTATCAGCAACACTGTGGAGTGAGGTCTGGATGCTGTTCATGTAGGTTCATCTGAGAGCAGTTTGATTCGTCATGACTGGCCTTGTTAGATCAACGTCTCTGTGGAAGAGGACTGGATATCGGACAGCACGATGAAGCAGATCCTGCAGAACTCTCATGTGTTTGTGCTTCATCTCAACCTGCGTGGCTGTACGTCCCTAAACTGGTCCAGCTTGAACTACATCAGTGAGTACCCAGACATGACTCCTGCTTGTTTCTACACTTTCTTTGTCTTGAAATCTTCTTCACATTTTATTTATATTTGATATTCATAGTACTTTTTCTGTAATAACTGGACAAAACACGGATGTTTGAATCATATATTGTATATATTTGAGTAAACACTGACAAAACACAAAAGCAACACTGATAAAGGTCGATCTTCCATCTGATACAGACTGTTTGAGAATATTGAAAGAAAGCCAGAGAGAACACAAAGGCAGATTTGAGGTGTGATGTTCACGTGAGTCAGGAGAGTCTGATAATCTGGTACTTCTGAGGTAATCTCAAGTGGCTCGGCTCCAGCTCCTCCTCCAACTCTCCTTGCACCTCCAGTGCTGTGTTCCAAAGCTCCGGGTCAGTCTGGTCTGGATCGGCTCTGCTGTGCTGTCTGTCCTTAGGACACTCTCTGTTGTAGGACTGCACGTACGCCTCCACGCGCTCGCCTGTATGTTCAGGAGGGGAGCGACACAGCAGGCCAGAGTGACGCACCCCTGGGTGCAGACGCAGCCAATACACCATGTAGTGGATGCTGAAAATTACAGCTAATAATGAATCATTTATACCTTTCTACCAAAAAAACAACAACAACAACAAAAACAACAGAGATTGTACACTCATCCTTTAATAGGGTCCCACCTGTAGTCACACACCCAGGGGTTTCCTCCCAGCTTCAGCTGTGACAGGAAGTAAAGGTCCTCAAGAACCCCGTACTGGACAAAATGCAGGCTGTTGTTAGAAAGGTCCAACTCACGCAGGTGCAGGAGTCCAGAAAGAGAAGCTGGAGATGTCCACAGCAGACATTAATTCATGTGTTTCTTCCTTCTTTCAGCATTGTTATGTTTTAGGCAGATTTGTTTATCATTAGGCAAGAAAAATAAAAGCCAGTGGTGCAATACAACTCAGACTGCAGTGGAATCTAGTGGTTCTCCCTTAATGATTGAGATCCTCTCAGCTTTCTCACACATAAATAAAGCATATACTGTATACACATGGATGGCAGAAAGCCTACTGTCTCTAAACAGAATTTAAAAAATTGAAAAGCCAGAGGTTATATAACATTTTGGCTCCTTATGCCATCTATCAACCAAAGAAAAACACAACTTAACTTTTGGAGTTTCCCTCTTGGAACTCACACATACAGTAACATTCAGCCACGGTAATTGATAGCTACACACATATAATCAGACACTTTGATGTCATACCTGTTTCAATGTGCTCCATGTGGTTGCTGCTGAGGTTTAGGCTTTTCAGGCTCCTTAATCCTTGGAAGCTTCTGGCTTTGAGATGACGGATTGAATTATGAGACAGATCTATACGAACAACATCCTCTGGAATACCTACAGGTACCTCGGTGAGACCTAACAGATTGGGAGATGACCATGAACAAAGATTATTTTGCATCTGACAGAAACATAAATTTCAGGCTTTCCAGTATTTTTTTCTTCATTATTCAGAATAAATGATTTTTCATCTTGTATTTGAGGCAGGGGAAAATGAAAATCATGTCAAGTGCGAGAAACGTCAGTGATTAAAACAAATCACCTTCTCAAGCCCATGTGTCTGTTTCTAATCTCTCTTTTTTTTTAAAGTGGGTTTAGATCATCCAGGCATGCAACATTAATATTTACTCATGATGCAATCTGTCTGACATGGTGCTTCAGATGTTTTCATCTCAACCCTGAGGTGCATAAAAGAAACATTTGCTGAATTTCTCATAACAGTGAGGTACAGCGGAGGGTGCAATTTAAGGAAATGAATGCTACTTATAAACATGCCTCGGTTGCTGCAGTCCATGCGTACTTGGGGGAAAAGGTACGTGTGGCAGGAAGTGGTGGCATCTGGTTTGGTTTGAATTGGAACGGGCTCCAGAGGACCACTGGGGTCTGTTTGGTCCCCCTGTGGGTCACCAGCTGGGTCCGTCTCTTTACAGAGTACCTCAGGGTCAACCAGCTTCAACTTCTTCCCTTGAAGCCAGATTGGCTCTGCACACCTTGGAAAAGAAGTGATGTTGTTATGAGATATGTTTCAAGAACATGTTCAAAATTGTAGAATGGTTAAAAACTCACCTGGCATGATTTCCGAGGTTACGGTTACTTGGGACCTGAAGGGTGCGGATGAGACTGTCCATGGGACAACCACAATGCCAGGGATTATCGTAGAGGCGTAGGTAGCGTAGGTTTGGCATGGGGATGAGGGCCTCCTCATTGACTGTAACCAGGCGGTTGTGCTGTAGCAGCAAGGTTGTTAGGTGAGTCAGACCTAGGAAGGCTTCATCCTCCACCAAAGAGATCTGGTTCTGTTGCAAGTCCAGACTGGTCAAACCCTCATATCCCAGGAAGGCCTTGTTGCGAAGTACTTTGAATCGGTTACGGGCAAAAAGGAGGTGTTTCGGTTCTTTGGACCAGGTCTGTGGGGCAGGAACTGAGGTGAGACGTCGGTCCTGACAGTCCACGAAGACCTCGCCGGCGTCTGTGGATTCTGAGCAGTCAGGGGCTGCAAGACTGGCAGGACCTGATCTGCTGCTACGCCCAGTACCTCTAACCCTGAAAGTTGTGACACAACAAAGCAGTTAACGGTGTGTCGAAGGTGTTGTTGAAGCAAAGAGAAGATCCATACCTGTCCCGTGTCAGTTTGTGTCGGGCTCCTTTTAAGCCTCGGCCTCTGCCGGATCTTCTCATCTCCATGGAGGGGAAGAGCAGGAGGAGCAGGGAGACGCAGAGGAGAGAGGAGGTCAGATGCATCCTGGACCCTGCAGAGGCTGTCTTCTCACTGAGAAGGTCTGGAGCCAAGGCAGGAGTTTCTGACCAAAGTATTATCAAAAACAGGCTTTGAAACAGAAGCGAGGGGTCAAAGGTCAAGAGTGTTATAGTTGATGGAACGCAGCTGCCACAATGCCCTGTGGAAGAAGTGAGACATTATGTAAGACAGAATCAGTCCAGGAATGTACATACAGCTTTGAGAAATTACAGAATCCTATACACTTCATCTTATATATTATATAATGCTTCTCTGTATGGTAACATTAGAATTATGACATGTACACACCCTATAAATATATCTTTGCTACTCAGCAAGTTACAGGGTACAAAGAACAGGAAAATAGACTCGTTAGTTGGAACAATCAGTACTACGGAGCCACTAAGGTGCCCAAAAAAACAACAACCCCAAAACAACTTTCTCATGCTCACCAGAAAGGAGAAACCAGAGCACAGGAAAACTTAAATCAATCTTAATTTCCTGGCTGTGTCCCCTTCAGGGCTCTGTACTTTGCTTTCTGCTTGACAAACGTTGCATTCTGTTAACTCAAGTGGACGCAGAAAGAAGAGTTTTATTGTCACTGGAAATAAAAGTAAGATTATTGCTTATATATGGACGATAATGCATTTGTTTATTTTAGAAAAGGCACCGACTCCATATCCACATTGCTTTATTTTTTGTATTTTATTTGTACTTGTTCATACAATATTTAGAACCAGAGATTATGTAATCGATTAGCAGTGCGCGACACTGCAGATTAATTAACCGACTGATGAATTTCTTCCAACATGGTGATTCTTTTTCAAAAAAAATGTATTAAAAATGTATTTACGAAGAAAGTTGATAAAAGATTTGAGGAAAATATCTTGTCATTTTATATATTGCACAGTGTCGAATTTCAGTGGTAACTTCTGTCTTGTAACAATCTTCACTCTTCCTCCAGGTTTCAAAACAACTTCATCTTTTGATATTGCTCAATGTTCTGAACCTTCTTTTAACTGGCCTCTTTACATTTAGTTCCCAGATTATTTTCCATCGTGCAGCACAGAGCTTGCTTGTATTGCGTGTCTGAAAGCAGCTTGGCCAATGTAATGATTTAGAGGAGCAGATGTGGAATTTAGAACATAAATCCCAGACTGCCTCGTTAAAAGATTTGTGACCAGCAAATCGTTTAACTTAAAACCTGTCAGCTCTTATAAGTTTATTTTGTGTTTTTTTAACAGAATGTTTTGCAAACGTTTTACATACATAATAATTTACAGATAAAAATCCTGTAGAGATATGCTTTCAAATATTGTTGTGGTGTTAAGTGATGGTGCTTCATTTGCAGCTGAATCTGTTTGTTCTGTGTATAAACTAAACTAACTGAAACTTTTGAACAGAAACTGTGTGAACCTTCTGTACCTGAGTCTGGCCTACTGCAGCAGATTCACAGATGGAGACTGTCAGGACCTGAAGTCACAAAAAGGTTTCCAAAATCTCATCCACCTTAACGTGTCCGGCTGCACTCAGGTCAGTTGTTTGACTCCTCTTGGTTTCAGATATTCCGTATTCCTGCAGGTCACTTTTTGCTTTCTGAAAATGCAGAATGTCAGCACTCAGTCTGCTTTGGATAAGTCCAGCCACTCCTCGCTATTCGCACGTGTCTGCTCTTGTTTGTGCTGCGCACCCTCTGCAGTCAGACCTCAGAGTGAATGAGCAAAGATCCGAGGCAGCAGGAGAGTAAAAGACAGCTGTGACTAAATTGAGGGCTGGGTTTATTCTATCAACTCTGGCCCGCCCTTTTAACATGTGCAGGACAAAACACAAATATTCACCGCAGCATAAAAACCCACCTTCCTCCGGGAATGCTCACTAGTTTGGTTCCAGATGTGCGTTCTCACTTTATGGGGCCCCGAAAATATGAGCAACAAGGAAAAGTGCATCTAAGAGAATGATTCACATTCCAGCGAAGACATATTTTCCTCTCTCCTTCTAGATGACAGTAAATGGGTTCAGAAACACTTCTGGTGCGTGCCCTTCCCTCCGAGAGATTGCTATCGATGACATGATCATTCTGTGACTTGAAGGCCGCATTGAAGAGCCACCGGACCCTGGGCCTCAAGTTTTTGAAGGTTGCTTTGCCACACACACATTGAAGCTAAACTGTCATCATCACCAACCATCCAACCTGCTGCCTGAAAAAGCATCAGTCATGCTTACTTGGCAAATGACTGAAGTGTGGTTTTCTGACTATTGCTGCACCAAATATACAAGTTATACACCCAGTCAGGTACGCAGACAGTACATCACCACAACATACATACAAGGCCGGCTCACTTGCAACACATGGATCAATACCACACACACACACACACACACACACACACACACACACACACACACACAGAAATTAATTTGATACAAACAAAGAAACACACAAACAAGAAAAAAACATACCTGTGTGAAAAAAAAATACACCTTGATGTGATGGTAAAGTAGCTCGATTCATCTATAGAACGTTAGCTCCGTATCTGATGACTGTCTGTGCTGAAGCACGATGATCGAGTGAATAAAGAATTTCAAAGAAGGTTTAGTCCAGTTTGCGCCATTTTTGCACAATTTGAGCCATTTCACCTCATATATGGCAAACCTAGTTTTCACAAACCTATCACTCTTCGTATCAGTTCCATTCATACAAGTTTTGACTCATTATATTTTGGATTATGATTGCAATCATATTGTATGAAGACATTGAATTTCGACTCTAGCTGCAGCTTGACGCCTCTAAAAAAAACGGTTAAATTCAACAGAATACAGCTGCAGTACCCAAGTCTCTCTAACCCTAACACCAGATGTAAACACAGAAATGACCCACTTCACTTCTAAAGCTTCTTGTTTCAACACATTTAACACGTATGTGGCTGCAAATACACTGAAAATGGTGCAGACAGAGCAGAATAAACACAACAGTGTATCAGCAGCAGTTTCCCGCTTTAATAAAGTATTAACTCCATGACATAGTAGCTTTAGCCAGTACTGAACCTTTTGAGGCAGAGACATGTTCCACCGCAACAAATGAGGCCATTTTGCCTTGTTAAGTTCATTCGTTTCTCATCTCTCAATGACGGCCAGCATCGTAGCTTCATGGATCTGGAATGTTCAACACCGAATTCCTGACAAAGACAACAGGGATGGATCAGAAACATGTGTCTTGGTGCTGTATCTACACCCAGATTGTTAAACCCTGCTGCCTTTCTGCCATTTTCGCTTTTGGATGCACCAAATGTTCCGACATTGCAGACTCCACGTTGCACACGGGTTTGGATGTCATTCAGGAACAAGGTTTTATAAAGGTAGAGAAGTACTCAAAGGTTGTAGTGAACAGCAGGTCACTGGAAGAAGACTTCAAAGTGGGCAAAACAGTAAAGAGGAAACAAAAAAAGAGGTAAGACAGGTCATTTTAATTCATTACATTTAGTTTTCATAGTACGTGCATACAGACATGCAATCAGCTCACACAGTGATTCCAATGAACATTCAACACTATTTCAAAATTCTGGCTGCAGTTTATCTGAATCTTTGCAATTTTCATTGTATGTACAGTTATTTAACACATATATTTAAGTATCAGTACATATAAAACAGCTCAGTGGGAGCTGCAGTGAAGGTCCTGTGGCTTCATCTGGTCAGTCAGCCTCCCAGCTTCAGGGACTCAAACCAGCTTTGTGTCCTCAGTGTGACACGGCCCCTGTCAGCCTGAACTTTGACCCACTGGTCCGCTGGACTCTGTGTATTCAAGTATCCTGAGGAAGTCAGAGCAGGGGATCAGAAGTGTTTGGTAATGATGTCACTGCAGTGTCACGTGATCAAATGTCATGGCTCACCAGTGACTGTTGTCCGCCTCTCAGTTGCGTTTGTTTCAACTCCACGCAGAGGCACCTCCGGGCTGACGATCACCGATGCTCCACTGAGCTCCACCCCTGATCTTAATGAAGACGGCACACGCACACACACGGCTCCTGCATAAGAAAGATGAATGAGGGATCGACTGAGAAAGACATTAAAGAAATATCCAGGTGAATAATGGTTCACCTTCTTGGCTTTGCAGGTCAGCGCTGCCGCCGTCTCCCACGTAAACATCGATGGCTCCGCTGTGAGAGGAAACCTGCAGGAAACTATTTGAGCCACCTGCAAAAGCACAGCAAGCAGCAAGATGTTTGGCTCCTATTGACAATAATTCATGGTGTTATCAGAATGTGCTCATTTACCTACTAGTGTATCTCCTGACACGTTCTTCACCACGGCGCTACCTTTCAGTCAATAAAAACACAACGTCAGTACGGACTCTGTTCAGCGCTGCAGTCATGGCTCATCCCCTCACATGATGCTCAAAAAAAGTAACCACAGCAAAAACTGTCTCCAAGTCATCAGACGCACTTTTCTTAAGCATGTGCTTCGCCTGCGTTAGTAGAAACAGCGTGCTGAACATTTACTGTGAGGACAGTGGCATTGTTGACGGGGAGGGGGGTGTGAACATCTGCAACATATTGTGCATCAAACACCTGCATCACTGAAGTCAACAAAATAAGTGTTTCCATGCCGCCGTTTATAACGACGGTGTCGTGTACGTCAGGAAGTGATTCACATTCTTGGAGCGTGACTCATATTCTTACCTCTTATAGTACTTTTAATCCAGTATCCCTCCATGATGCTGTGTTTCATGACACCCCCCCCCCCCCCCTTTGCATGTAAATCCTCTAATGTATTCATGTCCTGTTTTCCAAACCAGGCTGAGGTAGTTAGGTTTCAGGTTTGTTTTTGTTTTTAAAAACCTGAAGTTTTACGTACTTTTACCATCTGAGCTAAAGTGGGTCAGCCAGGAATCAAAGTGTCCTTGAGCAAGAAACTGAACCCCCAAATTGTTCCAAGTCCCCTTCAGACTAAAGTCTTATGGGGGTTATATGACTTTTTACATTCTACTTTTGATATTGGTTTCTGTGCCAACCAAACCAGCTTTAAGATGAGGATAACTGGATGCTGCTCACCGTGTACATGACCCAGTTCTACTTTCCCAGAGCGAGAGGAGACACGGCTGGACTCGGCGTAGATGGCTCGGACCCTCAGAGCTCCGTGCTCGGTTGAAACGTTCATCTTGGTGCCCTGCAGCTTCTTCACATCCACTACCTGATCACACAGAGAGTTAACCACTCCAACCTGGGAATACCAGCGTTTAGCGTGCTGCTGCCCCCTGCTGCCCACTGGGTGTAACATCACTTACACCGTCGCCCCATGTGCTGATGTCCACGTTACCGTGGATGGTGCCCACACCTGTGACGCTTCCTCCACGGGACTGAACATGGACCTGATGAGCCTGAGACACAACAAACATAACTCGGTGTTTTTATAAACGCCAGCAGACTGGAATCGCGCTTATAGACAATCAGGTGTTTAAATGCTGCAGTTTCCTGGATTCTAAGGTGGAGGGGATGAGTAGCAACCATCTGGAGAGTTGATCTACTTATTTAAAGCTAATATATTCGCTCACGTATAAGTTACCTTGACAGAGTGCAGGGTGCAGGCGCCTCTCTCTGTCTGCACCTTACAGATCTCACACTCCATTTTCTTTACATGCACGTTGCCAGGCCCCTGAGTGGAGATGAAGAGGTCTGACAGACACAATCACAGAGGTCAAGGCAGTTGGTGTTTACAGAGATGCACCACGACGACGACGACAACAACAACAACAACATGGCGTTGTTTTGTGTTACTGATAGGAGGAAGACCGGGTAACTCACTACACTTGATCGGTGCAGCCAGCTCGACCGACACACTTCCGGTCACCTTCTCTGCAGAGATCAGCAGCTCCTTTCCTTGCTCATCATAGTGCACGTGGAAGTGATCCAGATTCGCCTCCTGCTTTGGATCGGCTCCGTGGACAGTGATGAAGGCTCGGTTGGCTTCAGGGAAGGCGTGCAGGTCCAGGGGGGTGACGGAGATGCTGCAGCCCAGCTGCGCCCGCACCGTGCTAAAGGGACTCACGTCCAGGACCCACTGCTTATGCCGGGTCACATCTCCGTGTGTTGGCGTCACCGCCGATTTAGCGACCGCAGAGACATACAAGGAACGCGACGGATGCAGGGGGCACCAGAAAGTGACAGAACCGGGACTGACCGACAAGGACCGGGAGCGGAGCAGTCCGACACCGCCCCGCAGAGCTGCGACGCTCCGGAACATCTCTGTCACCTCCCGTGAATCTGACTCATTCACACGCACGCGGCTGCCGAGGTTACGGTGAACGTGTTACACAAACTCCGTGATCTACGGAGGCTGCCATGAAGCCGGTGCGACACGGTTACAGCTAAACTTCCGAGTGGGGATTTCAGAATTAAAGCATGGTCGTGACTAATTGAAAGTGTTCTACCTGCTCCAACCAAAAACTTCACAAAAGACAGAACACCAAAATGGAGAATATATTTTGAATGGTAAAATAACAGCGAGGAAGGGTCGTTGGAAGAAAAGACAGAACTGGACACTAAAATGAAACGTTTTCCTGAATTCACATTTTATGTTGAAGGTGAGATCATGTAGTTCCAGTAACTTGTCAGACCGGAAGTTTAAACTTGTGTAAACATAGCACCGCCCCTCTCTTTTGCTCGCCCAATTAGCAGAGAGATAAGTCATTCGTAAGTGACGTAGTTCCTCGCAAAGAATGAAGCGAATTCGAATAACTTCTTTATGAGACTCCGCCTTCATAAAGAGGTTTTTTTTTAAAAAAAAATCATGTGAAAGAAACAAAATGTCTCATTGGAGTCTAAATAAGTTACGAATAGTTCTTGAATTCATTGGATAATTGCTTGAAATATTTCTGAATAAAAATGAAAAGAAAGGAAAAGTTTAATGTAAAAAATTTATTTATCTTATAAAAACAATTTTCAAACAGAACGCCTTCAGTCAAGCATCAGCTGCCCTTCCAGTACTGGGACAGGAAATGAACCTCTGTTACACCTTCATTCATTAAAAAAAAAAAAAAAAACCTCAAGGGGGGGGGGCACCTCTCTGTCGTCAGTGAATAGACTCCATTCTCCACGGTAATGCTCCATATTACATGACATCATTATATTAAAAGGCTAGTAAAAATAAACCATTATGTACATCCTAAATTATTGTTGAATATTTGCAGGACCATCCATCACCGCGAGGTGGCAGTATTGTGTCGGTGCTGTATAGTGAGAGAGGAGTATGATAGCAGATGTTATTATATGGTGCCCTTTAGGGGCTTATGGTTGTGGTTAGATGTTTTGTTTTGTTTTCAGACCCACCCGGGAGTGGATGACCCCCCCTCAGGGTGTGAAACCCTTCGGTCTGATCATCATCCTCACGGTTTTGAAAGACTGTCTCTCGTTGGTGGGGTAATACTCTATCGATATGTTGTGCCATGTTCCCCAAAAGATCCCGTCCCGGACCCCCTTGTACTTTCCCACATAGTACCTCCCGTTGAGGTTTGCAGACATGCAGGCATCGAACCACCAGCCGGAGCTGTAGTAGGCCCCGCAGTTCCCTGATGGGTAGCGGTCATGGTCCCGGTCCGGGGTGGTGAAGGACCTGTTATTGTGGTCGTAGCTGTTGCTGAAGCGGAGCGCATCCCCTGCGGTACCAGAGTACCCCCCCACTGTCAACCTGTACAGCATCCGCTCCCCCGCCACTCTAAAGTGCTCATACTCGGCAAACTCCATTACTCCGTCGAAGTCCTCCAGCTCCACCCGCAGCATCATGTCCCGGTCCCAGGTAAGGAGGTGGATCTGGTTGTTTCCCAGCCAGAAATCTCCTCTTCGACTCAGGTTCCCGAAGCCTGCTCGGTACTCAGCCCAGGTTCGGTTAAAGCTGACGCTGCCGTCCCGTCGCTGCTGGATGACGGTCCATCCTCCACCGTCCAGCTCCATGTCACACAGGACCGGGAAGCTTCTACTGCGGAGGTTCGGAGTCACCAGGAGGACTTCGCTCCTCCGTTCCCCCCGGAGCAGATGGTCCGAGCAGTCCCTCCGGGCCATGGACACTGGAGGACAGGGAGGAACCATGAAGAGTTGTGTTTCCTCAAAGTCCACAAAAGCAAAATTAAAAAGAGGACTGTGTTTAAATTTGATCTTTTTTTATTTAGGAAACTTAAAAAAAATTAAAGCTGCAAGCAGCGTTGTTAGGGCCTGAGCCCCCGCGCGGCCTACGGCCGCGTCCTTGACACCGGCCCGAATCCAACGGTGTAATCGGCAAATCCCTAGGCCTTGTAGTTTAGAAGATACGAGCCTCAGTGCGCTGCACAGTGTGAGTGCAGAGCTGAGAGCCGGCCCTTTAAGAGCCCCTCCCTTCTCTGCTCGCTCTCTGCCATCTCTGTCAGAGTGGAGAGCAGAGGAGGATTTGGCAGTTTTACTGACAAACACAGTCATAACTCTGCATATGTTGGTCAAAAGTGTAATGTAAAGACATCAGTTCGTAGAGTTTTTTCTCAGGAATTCAATGGTGTGTTTTCTGAAGGTGTGAGTGTTTTAATTTAGAAGCGACAAGTGTTTGTTTGAGAGTATGTACATGAGGGCAGAGAAGTGCCAATTGTGGTTTCCATGACTACAGTAAACAAATCTCTGCCATCTCTGTCAGAGCTGAGAGCAGAGCTGAGAGCAGAGCTGCCAGCTGGCCCATTAAGAACCCCTCCCCCGCTGCACTTTCTTTGATCTGTGCTAGAGTGGAGAGAGTGGAGGATTAAGAGAAATGTAGTGTGTAAAAGCTGAATAACTCGGCCTACGTTGGTGGAAAGTAACACAAAATACCATATTTTTGTAGGGATTTTTGTCAGGAATACAGTGATATGTTTTTAAAAGCTGTGCGATGTATGGTATAGACGTGAGAAGCATTTGTTCGAGAGTATGTACCATGAGAGGACACGGCCTCCCCATTGACTTCCATTGTAAGCGTAAAACGTGTCTCCCCCACTTTGAGGGCTTATAAAATCCAAACCGAGCGCGTAGTATATTAGCCTTTAAAGATTTTTGAAGAGCACAGTTGGGAGAGTAATGTGTGAAAGTTTGGAAGCCCTGGCATTTACGGTTTAGGAGGAGATAGATTTTGTTCGGGGAGTAAAAAAAGTCCTGATTTTGACAGTTTTGTCCAATTTGTGGACATTCTGTTGGAGATAGGTGAGGGGTCAGAGTGTAAGAATTGTTCGTCTTGATGAGACGAGTCCAACGGTGTTGGTCCCATGTCTGTGGGAGTTTTGTGTGAGGAGTTATAGCGCGCGAAATTAAAAAAAATTATCTTTTTTTTGTGTGGCTCCCTAGGTGGCGCTATAGACTTTAGTGGCGTTTTTGTTTTTGATTAGTGAATGTTGAGACATACCGAACGATTGTGCCAAATTTCAGCGAATTTCATGCATGTTCAGGGGGTCAAATTAGATTATGCGCGTTATGCGCATTATGCGCATATAGCGCGCACTCATTGAGAGCAAGAACAGTATAATACCAGGTTTTGAATGGGTGTGTATGTGAAAACTGGCTCCGGGCCGTCTGACCCAGTTGCCTCATGGGTGTTGGGGGGGCCTGGGACACTGTTTAGTGTGTGTTTTTAGTGTTTTTAGTGCTGCTAATGTGTTGCTCTGCCGAGCAAACATAATAGGGTCTTCGCCAGAAGTACCTTCTGGCTCAGGCCCTAAAAATGAAATTGAATTTTGAATTCAAAGTTACAATTCTGAGTTTAAAAAAAATCATAAATCTTCCAGAATATTGAGGCGATATCATAATTGATCAGTAGGACTGAATATTTGCTTGGATATTTGTTTCAGTTTTCATATCGATATCAGATCGATATCTACCAGAAGAACAGAAAAATAAACTTTTAAGCTTATTTAGGAGCAGATTCTATGAAATTTGATTTAGTAATTTTATTTTTTCATTTACTTCAGTGAAAGTCTGCTGGGAACTCGAAACACTTTTAAGTTCATCTTCGTAAAAGTTATGTTTCAGTTATTTTATCAGCACATTTATTGACTTACTTGTTTTGCAGTATGTTCGCGGTTTACACTTAAAATGTACAATTCACACGTTTGTATATCTTCCTATAAAACGTGTACATTTAAATTTAAAGGAAGCCTTGTATTGTGGTTTGTATTGCTGTTACTTTTGATAGTTTTGGTTTTTTTTTGAGAATTTTAACACCGTCTGTAATGGAATATCGAAAGAAGTAAGATATGAGCCCCCTTGACTTACTGATATTATTTATCAGTCCTGAAAAAAAAAATATTGATCCCTATTATGAGTTCGACATTCGTACAACCAACCGTCCTCTTCAGTGAGTGACCTGGAACTGAGTTGACATCCTGCAGGTGAGATTGTCATCTTACAACCTGGACGCAGGCGTGAAATGTGTGGGGTGAGGTCACAAGTGCAGCAGAGGTCAGTGCAGAACTACTTTCCACCGTAAAAAAGTAATGTCTTTGAAGCCTTTTATGGTGGACCTCCATAGTAGAAACATTATTTAAAATGAAAAAAAGGAAAGAAAGAATTCAAGTGTAGTTTAAAAACTCGCGTGTTTTCTGTCATTTACTTGAAAATCATCTGATGAAGGAGATGCCTCACTTGAAATCCCTTGTTACAGAAGAAACAGAGAGGGCGTAAACGTCAACGCTGGAACTTAAAACACGCTGTGACGAAATGACGGCTGTGAGGACATTTAAAAGTATTCATTAAGGACACATTTCACAGGTTTTGCTTCATGTAATAATTCCTGCACCTACAAGCCGTTGAGATATCCTCCCCAAATAGGGTTTTAACTTAATGGGGGCTGAAAGCCAGTCCTGGGGGGGAAAAAAGAGTGAATACATTTATCTGAATTTAACGCAAGACTCCGGTCAAATCAATTTTGACTCATTCGTGGTTGCCGTCTAGTGAGTACATCATGTTAACTTGTGTTTCTGTGCTGAGCTCCAGAGGAGGGATACTGAATGTTGAGGTCTCATATTAACCGTTCCCCCCCCCCCCCCCCCCCGGTACGTTTATTTCTCCTCAAAGCCTGTCGGCCCTTATCTCATTGCACTGATGCCATATTTATTGCTTGTTATGAGCCCCGACCCACTCAAGGAGGTTTTAAAGCTCAAGCACATTTAGCTCACGAATTCCAGCTTCGTCAAATACACGCCACGATGTACAGTAAAAAAAAAACGATGACATTCTCCGTCATGATATTTTCAGTTTTGGTGAGCTTTTGTGTCCTTCACTCCTCCCTGTTAGTGAATATCACCACTTTTCTTTGAGCTGAGTTGTTGACACAAATATCCGTTTCATTTATGCTGAGTTGTGGTGTAAATAATGCTATATGTATATCATTTACTGCAGTGCATGATAATATAGACCTAATGCACTGATAACTGCCTGCACAAAGACACTGTTCCGTGTGAGAGTGCTCAATCACGCATAGAATGCGATCATATCTCTTGCCTTTCCATGGGGTCAGTGGAGGGCGTTTGCCGTCTGGCCTGCTGCCTCGCTGCTTGTCCTCTGGATGCTCTCTTAGATGCCTGTCAGGTGATCTTCCGTTCGGACTCAGGCTGTTATTGAGGAAAGCAGCCACCTGGTTGATTTTCACCCGAAGTTCACGTGCACTTGATGTGGAAGACTCAGGGGCCGTGGCCTGGGGGTCAAAGGTGGCAGGAGTTGTTGACCTGAGGTCAGCGTTAACTGTGGAGGTGGTTGTGGGACTGGGGGAAGGGACTGGGACGGTCATTTTGCTCCTCTGTGGTGTCTCCTCTTTGCCAAGCATATTAGTTTGTAGGTCACCATCAGAGGGTAGATTTTTCTTTGTGGACCCTGGACCGGTGCTAGGGATAACACCTTGGAAGATTCCACGGGTGATTTGGTTTGGGCTTGTTGTCATTGGGATGGATGATGGTTGGCGGGTGGTTTGTGGACTCAGATCAGACATAATCCTTCTGTTTGGGCTCATTGTGAAGCCTTCAGGGAGAGTGTGAGGGTGAAGGGCAGGACCAGTTTCCAGGCTGTTAGGCATTTTAGAATTCACACTGGTAGTTTTCATGGTGCTGGGATTGACCTGTGCGTCCTGTGGAGAATGAGTCAGCTCAGCAACACGTTTTACAGGGTTATAAGTGGGTGATGTGTAGGTAGGAGAGCTTTGGATGCTTTCTGTCATAGTCCTGCTGATCTGAGGAGGTTCTGAGTGTGTTTTGGCCTTTGGGCTTGGCTTTACTGCTGGTTTTGGTTTTCCAGCAGGTGTTGCTCCTGGCTTGAGCGTTGGTTTGCTTGGTGGTCTGTGCCTGAGGTGAGGCCATCGTTTGGATGTTTTATTGGATTCTGCCTTGGGGTTTTGATCAGACACAGATGTGGGTTTAGGTTTGTGGTCTGGTCTGGCTTGCGGTTCTTGGTCAGATTTCGGCTTCACGTTTGGTTTAGATTTTTGGCCTGGCACAAACTTCTGGTTAGGTTTTGGCAGTTGGCCAGGTTTGGGCACTTGTTTTGGGCTTTTAGGGATTTTCTGATTGGATCTGGGCCTTTTAGTAGATGTAGGGGTTAATCCCGGTGTGGAATCTTGGAGCAATTTAGAAGGATTTTTATCAGCTGATTCAGTTACAATCTCTTGGTCGGGTTTATGTTTAATTGTTTGACCTCTTTCAGATTCAATCTGCTGAACAGGTTTGAGATTGTGATTTGGTTTAGAAGTTTTCTCAGATTTAGTTTTCTCTTCACCTTTCAACTTTTTCTCAGGTTTTAACCTTTGGTCAGGCTTGTTGGTTTTAAAAGGACGAACAGGCTTTTTTTCGGGTTTTGGCTTTTGAATCAGAATTAGTGTTTCATCAGATTCAGTCATTTTGTCTGAACTGGTTTTGTTGTCTTTATTCTGAGACACATGTGTCTGAGCAGGATTTGAGTTTAGATCAGAATTTTGCTCTCCAGTTGTTTCCTGGTGTAGATTCCTTGTCCCATTTTGGTTGTGTTTAGCTACTGGGTTTTTAAGACTTTGACTAGTTGATGAATTATCTGCTCGATGTCTTTGACTGGGTTTTGGAACAGGGACGCGTTTAGCACCTTTGCCAGGTTTAGCTATCTGGTCATTTGTGGGTTTTTGTGGAGAAGGCTTTAGCCTTTGGTCTTGTTTAATTTTTTTGCCAGGCAAAGACGCTTGTTTGGGTTTATGGTCATACTTAAGCTTGTGCTCTGCTACAGGCTTAATTCCAGGTTTATGCTTCCCCCCGGGCTTTGGTCTTTGGCTTGGTGGAGGTTTCTCGACAGCCTTAGAGTTTAAGCCGATGTTCTTTTTAGTTGTCCAATGGCTGCGGTCTGTACCTTCAGGGGAAATAGTTGTGAAAAAGTTTTGACGAGGATAAGCGGTGGCTGAACTGGCCGTAGCAGAGCTGACTCTGTCTTTCATCCTAGTTATCGTTCGCCCAGGGCCCTCCAGGGGTCTACTTGGGCCTGCTGTTGCCAAAACAGACTCTGCATAAGTGCTCGGATATTCATTTGTACCAGCTGTCCCAAAGTGAGTGCTTGGGGTTGGTACAGCATTAGAAGATACTGTCACTCCTTGATGGATATCTGTGATGAAATATGAGGTGGGACTGGACAAAGGAGGCGATGGAAGAGATGACGCTATAGTTTCAGCTTCGTCCAAGTCCACCAAGTTGGGCCTTTGAACTAAGCTAATGGTAGAGTGAGGAGTTGGGCTGATTGAAACAAAGTCTGTCCTCTCCATTGCTTTGCTGGATGCTAATTCTCCATCACTGTCTCTCTGTACACTCTGGACGGATTTTTCTCCCTCTGTTTTGATCTCCTTTCCCGTGTCACTGTCTTCCTCCACCGCCCCCTCTTTTATAGTCTTCTCTTTTTCTGTGAGCCCAGTGCTTTCAATCTGTTTTGGTTTCTCATTATTTCGCTCCACTTTTATGCCTCTTTCCATTTCCTTTTTCCTCTCCACCCCTTGCTGCCCTCCGTCCTTATTTGTATGCCTATCATGGTCCCAAGACATCTTTGTTCCATCATGGCCTCTGTCTTCTTCAGAATTCTCGGTTTCCTTTACCTCATGGTGCCACATGTGATGGTCACTGTTGTCTGTTTTTTCCTTACTTTTGACATGAGTTGTAGTCTTCCTCTCTTTTCTATTACTGTCTTCATTTCCACCATCATCTCCCTTTGAATTGCTCTTTCCATCTTTTTGCTTATCTTTTACAACAGCCTGTTCTTTTTCTAAATCCTCCCCCCTCTCGATGCCACCTGATGCTGGCACTTTTGCTTGACGGGGTTTATCTTTTCCTTTTCCACCCTTTTTTCGATCGTTTTCAGCTGTTTCTCTCTGACTTGTGTCTTTGCCATTTGACTCTATAACCCTTCTATCACCCTTTCTGTCTGCTTCCCATTTCTTTCCCTCTTTTGTGTCCATAGTTGTTCTTTCTAAATCCTCGCTTTCTGTTGTCTTGTCTGGTTTAGCTCTGTCTGTCCTGCACTCTTTGTCATTCTCTTGCTGTCTCTCATTCATCCAGTCCTGATCATCCGTACCCTCAGTCAGCGTTTCACAGCCGCTCTCTCTTTGTCTCCCACACTCTCTCTCACTTTGGCTTACTGTACAATCTTCACACATCTTCCTCAGTTCGTCCACATTGTCCTTCAGCTTCTGCACATCCATCATGATCTTCTCCAGCTCCCTGAGCTGATTTGGCAGTTGCACAGTCAGTGGTGGCAGACTGATTATAAAGGGACATGTACCGTCATCCTGTCTCAGTCTGCATGGCCCCTCAGGTCTCAGAGTTGCAGCACAGGGCCCTAATCCTTCATCCCCCAGGAGGACTTCTTCACCAGCATCGGCTGAGGTCCAAGCAAAGTCCCAGATGGCCAGCAGGGTCCCACATATGCACAGGGCTGTTAACCTCATTGCGTCCTGAGAGTAAAGAGTGAAGAAAGAGCTGAGAGAGAGTGTGAAATAGACCCACCTCAGTTTGTGAGGAGCAGTGACAGTGAGAGGAGGAGGTAAGGAGGAAGGGAGAATAGTAGGGAGGGGGGAGGTGATGGAGCTCTTCAGTAGACATAGAGTCAGAAATGAGATGTTTGAGGGGGAAATGGGTTAAAAAAACTGGGAGTGGAGAAGAGATGATGTACTCTCAGCAGATGATCTCGATGACATAATAGACGAGGTTAAGAGAGCGTGAGCAAGTGGTGAAATATTCCATCTTTATAACTTAAGCCAAATTAGCCACAACAGCTCGAGATCAGACCTGAAAAAAAGGTAAAAAGATTTCAGAACGCGTGTGTCTTCTTCTTGTAATCCTTTTATTAGATTCCCGCTGGTCACAATCGTTATCACATCATCTAATGAAGACCACTTGCAATACATTCTCACTCTATGCTGTCATGATAACTGTACCTTCAATATACATGTCACTGTTAATTTGTCAGACTCCTCCAAAGCGTGCTGAGTGACAGATGTGACGATCAGAATACAAGTTTAAGGAACATATCAGCTCCTGGGCAGGAGCCAAGAGTTCCTTACTCTGATCTGAAGGACATATTTCATTTCACCTTAAGCTGTGCGATTTAGTTTAGCTTCTGAGCACTGAAAGTCTGGAATGTCAGATTCATCCAAGAGAACTACTTAACTCAAAATGCCATGCCAGAGGGGAAGCATTTTTCATGTACTACTGACTTTATTCAGACTGTACAGTACTCAGTAAAGTGGGGAGGAGCGTCGTTGGGTGGAGATGTACAGATGGTGTTCCGTTTAAGCTCACAACTCATTAATTATTTAGTTGGAAAAATAGAAAGCGTTCACGTGAAAGAAACACAGCAAATGCTCTGTGGCTTTGGTGCAGTAACAGTAACTGAGATATGAGGTGCTTCCCAAACTTTTTGAAGTCCTCTATTGCTAAAGATGGAGCTAGCACCTGCAGCATGTTAGGCTAACGGCACCAGCAGCATGCTAGGCTAATCCTGCTAACATTAATGCTAGCTCTGATGGTGCTGGAAGACCCTTTAAGTTGCTATACTGCATCCACTGCTGCTGCCATGGGATGATTTTCAACCATTTATCCATATTTGATCCACTTGGGTGACACATTGGATGCCAAAGTGTCACATTTTTCTGACCCAGGAGTAAACTGTCATAGTTATAATGGGTGCATATCCCCAGAAGACCCGCCTGCTGCCCTGCTCAGCCTCTTATTGGCTATTGTTTGGTACGTTTAGGTTGTGGAGTGAGATGGATCAGCGTCAGAGCCAATCAGAGGAAGAGCAGAAGAACGCAAGTGGGGGAAAAAGAAAAAGTTGGCTTATTTTTGATGGAAGATTTTGTGAAGATTCCTCAGATTTTCTTGGCATTCTCCCTGTGTGCAGCTCACTTCGGGATTCATGGGGTTACAGTATAGGATACGAGTGTTTGATATTTCAAAAATGTTTCAGTTTTCACGTTTGTTTAGCTGTTTAAATCCCCTGACTTTCTGACTGCGATGAAATGTGACCCTGGTGAACTTTAGTCTCTTCAATGGCTGGTTGTTCTGACTGCAATGAGATTGAGATATTTCTCAGCTGTCCGTAACGATGACGAAGGAAATTATTTGTTTGGCGAGAGAACTGTGGAACGCATCAGGTTATGAAGGAAAAAGGGGTCATGTTGAGAGAGAAAGACTCACAGAAAAGGCCTGAAATGTTAAGCAAAGGGAAGAAAAACAAGTGATTATCATGTCAACTGGACAATGTTGATGTTTACTATAAAAAGATGGTAGTTGTCTCTTCAAACTCAATGTACTCTGTGACTTTTCAAGATGCTTACCTCTGTGCCAGCGCAGCTATGTGCTCATTTGACATTTGATAACTGTTGGTAGGATAAAAGCCAGGAAGAAGTATTCTTTCACACACACTTTAGTACTTCAACACTTACTCTGGGAAATGGTGTGAGAGAAATGTTTACACTCTTGAGAGACTTCTGTCTGAACGCTAGGCTCTATTGATTTATCACCATCGAGCCACATCTTTAGCAACGCAGTCGAGCAAAAGTCTCAGATAGTCGCTGCTTAGCCACAATAATTGAACCTGATGCACTGGCTCCATGGAGAGCGCTAATGACTACAGCTTGAATGCCTTTATCAACAGGGTGAATTCATTTGACAGTAGCCAATCTAAATGGATCCATTCTGCTCTCAGCAGCTGCAGAGCACAGCCAGGAACTACGAGTAATACTCTCAATCTCAGCTTTACCCTTTTATGGACAGTAGTTTTTTTTTTCTCCTCAGGGTGCCCTCTTGGGAAACAGTGTTTTGAATTCCCCCAGTGAGCTGGCTTGGCCCACTCTCTGTCCTGGATCATGTAAACACTGTGGTTTTTTCCATTCAGGCTAGAACAAACATCTGACCATCAGTCCAGCTTTGCTGCCTGGGCTTCCTGGCAGTCCACTTCATTACTATACACTTTGGGCAGAGGAGCCGCTGTCGTTGGTCACGTCTCTTATGTGCACAAGTGTCCCGTTTCCAAATGAACAGGAGTGAACCCAGGATCTGCCTGAGGGAAGTGCCAGCTCATTGTTATGCCACACTCAGTCTACCTACCTGAAGACAAAGACCTACTTGGATAAATCAATTTACAGACTCAGGGTTTGCATGCCGAGAGCATTTTGGAGAGTTATATGATACACAACACCTGCATTCATCTCGTGCATCAAGTTTTTAAAATGAAAGTATCGCCCTGTCTCATCTCTCAGTCATACGCTCATATTCACCTTCATATCCACGTGACTCGCCAATCCCTTAATTCTTGAGTAACTGATACATCCCTTTTTCCATGTGTGAGAATATTTTTCATCGGTCAGTTGACTCATAGTGACTTAAAAATGAAACAATGTGATGTGTCCCTCACATCTGGGGTGGATTTCCTACAGCTCGCCAGCACCAGATAAGGTCAGGTCAATTTGTTTCTATCCCAAATGCCTGGACTTTATTAGGACATTGTTTAAAATTTATATTTCGTCCTGATGAAAGTTATGTAATGAGAGAACAGGTTATCTGCTGCTTTCACCTCCTGTCTGATGAAGGAGACTCTGGCAGGTGCGACAGAGCAACTGGTGTTTTTCCATCACAGAAAAGGACATTTGACACTTTACAAACGCTTTTTCTCTTTTTTTGCGCTAAGAAAATGACTTAGACCCTTTTTGTATAAAACACACAAAATATGTTCCTTTTGAATAAAACTATTTTGAAAGGTTTTGAGTGCCAAACTTATAGTTTAGTTTACCAAAAAAAAAGTGGATTGGGAACCCAACACAGAGTATCGCAGCATTTGTAGATACTGATGACTCCCAGTGCTTCTACCAGCCCTTAGAATAACAGACACAAGATATAAAACATAAAACATGTCACAGTTAAACATTACAGCACATTTGGTTTACCTTATACAGTTCCACCTGCCAGAATACAGATACATAAATACATACCAATACGAATACACTCAGCATATACATTTACATAAAAGTATACCCGCCCTCCCCCCCTTGACTCCATAATTGATTCGATTTATTGAGTTTTCTTTGAAGTATTGACAGTTCTGATCTGTTTTAAGGCAAAAACGGAACATTTGACTTCTTTCTTTTCACTGACTCCTTAACATATAAGAAGCATTTTGGTAGATTTAACAATTACATGTACTGTTTTTTTTTTTTTTTTTTTTTTATTTAGTTACGAAATAATAGTCCAAAGCCTAATTGTGTACTTGAGTAAAAAGGATGATTGTCTTTGTACTGCCTGATGTTACAGTAACAAAAATAACCAGTACTTCATTATTGTCCTCTTAACAATATCTTCATCCTTATGGCAAGTCTTAAATTGTCAGTATGCAGCGTAACATTCACCTCACTGAACTATCTGGGTCAGAAGAAATAAACAGCTCTCATTTCAGAGTAAGCCAACGTCAACGCTGATGAAGACTGTGTACACTAACTTTCCAAATCTATCAGGTTGATTAAGTTTTCTACTTCAGCGGCTGCAGATACAAGAGTAGCATATAAATTGATTTCAGCAGAGCCGGAGGCGCGTTCTACAGAAGGATTTGAAGAAATGTGAGTTTCCACATGTTTACAGGGTTTGTTTCTATCTTCTGTCATAACAACAAAAAAAACCCAGCAATATTAATATGCTATAAAAAGAAAGAATTTTGTATTATATGGAAATTTTAATCCCAGCATGTTTGCATCAAACGAAAACAATTTGGTGCAATAAAACTGGTGACTAAACGACTCATTGTTAAAAACAAATTCACTTATGATCAACACTTCTTAACATTTGAGACTGTCCTGACAAAAACTGATGGTGGAGCAGGACAAATGCTCATCACTGCATTTCCATCGCAGGGCTGCCACCTAGTGACATTAAAAAAAAATGTCTTGATTCACTCTTACAAGTGCGGATAATGTTTAGTTGTCACATAGTATTTAGTTGCCGTGGGCGGCATGGCTCAGGGGGAGAGTGGCCGTCTCGCAACCAAAGGGTCGCTGGTTGGATCCCCGACCCCGGTGACCATGTCAAAGTGTCCTTGAGCAAGATACTGAACCCATAATTGCTCCTGATGAGTAGGTTGGCACCTTGCATGGTAGCCTCCACCATCAGTGTGTGAATGAGATGACACTGTAAAGCCCTTTGAGTACCGCTAAGGTAGAAAAGCGCTCTATAAAATTGAGTCCATTTACATATAGAACGGGACAACATTTCCTCAGAATGAGGAATCCTGATTTGCAGTCTTTTTAAACATCTTTTGGAGGGAAATAAAAAAAAACCCAAAACAAATAAGTACACAGTATTTATTTTAACTTAACACAGCAGGAATCAAAAATTTGATTGAAAATTCTCAATATTAATAACAGGCAATACATCCACATATTGTAACTGGATATCTGGAAAAAAAAAAAGTTGTAAAAACACAGTCATCTGCAATTCTCATCCAAAATTGCACTTCATGTTTAAATAACTTTTTTTGAAACTTGTATATCAGTATATCAAAATTGAGACATAAAAACCCACGAACTTAGTGTTTTTAACAACTATTCCACAATTATATAAGATTGTAGCAACATCTCCTGAAAGTCTTCATCTTGTATTTGCACTTTTATCATTGTTTTCATATATTGCATTGATTGGAAAGGTGTCATAGATATGATAAATATGTAAAGGCCAATGTGTTATAATTATAACTTACATGTATCTGAAAAACAAATCAGTCATGAAATGCAATCAGACATGTTGAAAGCCGAGCAGCTCCATTAAGTGATTCCTTTTAAATGTTACCTCTCTGACTTATATTCCTTATCGAGGGCCCAGACTGACTTTGATTCATCTTTTTCAAATTTGAAATTCCTGAATACTTTGGTTGGAGGGCTTGAGAACTCCTGAGCGTCTAGAAGTGTGAGGTGCATCATCAGATGAATCTCAGTGGATGGAGGTGCAAGAACACCATGTAGAACAGTCTGAATATACGTGACTCGCTTACAGGTCTGGTTGAGAGACGCAGAAGTTTTGGCAGGAATTTACTGTTTTGCCCTTTTTTCCACAGTCAGGAAAGAATAAATGACTCAGGGTAGACTCACGTATTCAGCGCACTCTAAAGTCATGCAGAAGCGCAATTTTAGGCTAAATATAAATAAATAAATGAACAAATAAATAAATACAACTTTCAGTAAGACCAAATATAACAATGGTCCTGTGTAGGCACCTACAAATACAACTATGAGTAATTTAAGGAGCTTTGTCTGAGGGGAGACTACCAGCCACTGCCTGACAAGTGCGTTGGTACATTTTTGGCAGTGAACACCTCCGTCTGTACCCGCCTCCGTGCGTCCTACGTAGCGCCCTAAGCCCCGCCTCCGCCTGGCTCTGACGCACCAGTTACGTCTGACCGTAAAAAATAGAAACTTCCAAGATGGCCGAGTCCGTGGACTCCATGCATTTCGCAGCAAACAGCAAAACAAATTCCCCCAAACCCCTTTTAGCTAAACGGCCGCCGGAGAGCCGACCGCAGTCTTCCAGCGATATTTACCCACCGCCCCCAAAGAAGGTCCGTGTGGAGGAGAAGCGGCTGAAGCACAGGAAACTGAACGGAGACGTGTGCGCAGGGGAAAAACACAACGGGAAGCAGAGTTGTGGGAGCCCAGCGAAATGGAGTTTCGGCCCGGCCAAGGCGAGCCACTCCACCGCCGCCGCGATGCCCGCTGCTCCCGCTCGAAAAATCTTCAAAATAAGCAACTTCCTCGCATCGCCTCCCAAAGTGAAGAAGGCAAAGGAGAAACGACACAAGGAGAAGGAGAAAAGCGGTGAAGCTCCGCTCCGCTCCGCCGCTGGTGTGGAGAAAGTGAGCCCAGCTAGCTGCCATACAAAGACCGAGAACGGCGACGTGAAAATGCTACAGAGAGGTGGGACAACCCAGACAGACCGCTCTCCGGGGCACTCGCCTTCTGATGCTTAGAATCAAATTAAAAGCTACATTTAAGGCTGTAATATTATAAAAAGATTTATTGCAATATTACATAATTTGCTCTACCGCAGGCCCCAGTATTTATTAGGCCCAGATGGTGATATAGAAGTTAACACGTGGATGTGTTTGTTGGTCAGTTGCGTCTCACTCACTTTCTCCTCTTCCTCTCAGATCATCGAGTGAAGGAGAAGGACAGAGAGAAGAAGAAAGAGAGGAGTAAAGAATGGAGGAATCACAAATTACTACCTGAACATGACATTGCGAGAGAGAACGGAGAAGTGTTTTCACAGAAAGGTGGGGATGAAATAAAACACTGAGGATTGTTGTTTTGGGTTTTTTTAAGTATTGCGAGTTAACATTAAGTTTATCTCATATATTTTTGTTTCCTGGATACGGCCTAGAAGTTGTGGTTGACTGTTTCCTGTAATGGTTCTCTTAAAGTACAATCAGAGAGGACAGTTGGATGTCAGTGTCTTGATTATGAATGTCTGATTAGTGAATGGGTGACAATAATCACAGCACAGCAGCTGAACACCGAACAGTCACGGTCAACTGATGTCATCACACACGCCAGGTTCTAGTCCAACCTTAACTGTGTATAACAGTGATTGAACTTGCTGTCCATGTCATATTTTGCAGTCATCTGATAATGTCGACGATTGTATCTGATGTGTTAAATGTCTCCTCTTCCATCAGAGTCTAAGGAGAAGCCCAAAGCCACTTCAGAGGAAGACCTCCTGCTGAAGAAACTCAAGAAGAAGAAGAAAAAGAAGCACAAAGATGGCGAGCGAACGAAAGAGAGACACGGTCGGCCTGCAATGAATAGCAGCTACTGCCAGACTGTGTATTCAGGAGTCTCTCTGGGTCTGCCTGAGTTCCTCAGCCGGATCAACGGGAACAACAGCATCAGCAGCGGTGGCGGCGGCGGCGGCGTGCTCCACACCACGGCACCACCACAACACCACTACGATCATCCTATGACAGCCGCTACCTCCATCCCCGCCATGGTCAGGGACAGGCTAGGCTACAGCTCCCCGCTCCACTGCACCCTGGCGCCGGGTATACCCGGTCTGCAGTTTGGTCATCTGATCCACGTCGAGCAACAGGCCAATGGAGGGGCGTCTGTGGTCCACGCCTACAGCGAGCAGCTCTCCTGTCTGTCTCCAGCAGAGATGCAGGCTTTCGCCGAGGAGTTTGTGACCCTTTCGTTCAGCGAAGACGAGGGCCAGGCGGCGTGTTTTGTGATGGGAATCATCCACGGGGCGGCATCCTACCTCCCAGACTTCCTGGACTACTTCTCCTATAAGTTCCCCAACGCACCAGTGAAGATGGAGGTGCTCGGGAAGAAGGATATAGAGACGACAACCATGGCCAACTTCCACTCTCAGGTGAGGAGGTTTTCATTCTGTTCTCCTTCCTTAGACATCAGTGATGGTCTGGTCTGACCCTGAACTCGCAGCTCAAAAACAGAACACCTCACCGTATGACACATTTTTCCGCAAATCAAATAAACAGATTTCAACACTATCTCAGAGTAGAAGGGCCTGTTGTGAGCGACACCATCAACACCTGAAACGTGGATGTGAATATTTTTGTTTCTTTTACTAATAACATTTATGCAGGCTTTCATTCAGTCGTGAAAACCCTGGAAAAGTAATGAAGTTTAAAAATGGAAATATCCAGACCTGAAAAAGTTTTTTGGGGGGATTATTTTAAGGTAGAAAAGTTACATTTTACCAAACCCTGAATATAAGAATACTACAATTTGAGTCCAGATCAGTGAGGAAAATAATTCTTTTGGTTAGTGTTGTTTTCATTGCAACACGTATTATAGCGTGTCAGTAATTTTAGTTGACTCCGGTAAAGTCTGACGTGTATTTTTTTTTATTTAAACAGACACTTTAGCAAGTGGGTAGTCATGTAGGGTTTCATCCAAAGTGTGGAAAGTCATTAAATTTATGAATAAAGACATGTATGAACTCTTAACTGTTGAATATAAAAACAATTAAAATATTGATAGAAAAAAAACTTAAAAACAAACAACAAATATAACCATAGACCTAGAATGTTAATATCCTTTAATATATTTAACATACAACCGTGTGGCTTTCCTCCTGTACTGCGGTTCGGGAATGATTCTAACTCTTAAACTCGTTTCTCAACTGGGGAGCTTCAGGCGTTGTCTACGTCGTGTTTGGTTATCATCTAGCGTCATCGTGTTGGTACCACTGAAGAAGACCTCTTAGAAACAAACTTGTTGTCCTGGCTGGCTTTTGTCGTGTTTTCAGGGTTTTTTTTAACGCTGCAGTTCCTTCAGACAGGCGGTGTGGAGCAATAAAAGCGTTGTCTTTTCTTTAATCGAGTAACTTGTATCACCGTCTCGCGCCTCACGAGTGTGAAGCCACGTTGAAACTGTAGCCAGTGTTCAGTTTGTCGTTGGTGTTTTCAAGCGCTTCCGTGTCCATGTTGCGTTGGAGAACTTGTCAGAATCAAGTGCTTGACTGGGAGGTGACACCATCAGTTAGAGGTGTGCTTACAGAGGTGTGAGAGACGATGCCTCACTTTTATTTGTGCGAGTTAGAATTCGGAATCCTTAACACTCAAGAACAAGAATGTACATATACATGAACAAGAAGCAGGAGGGGAATGTTTATGTTGTTGTTGTTACACTACTGCTGTTTTTGTACATGTCCGCCATCTTTTTGACGTGATTGTAGGTGTTTAAACATTTGCCCTGTGGTCCTTCTATCAAGATGAAGCTGATAATTTGCCTGCTGAGTGCTGAGGCTAGCTAGTTAGCATAGCCGGCGGCATTAACAGCAGCTCATGACGCTGACATAATCCAAAGTTTCACCAGTACAGAGACGTTCGAGGCAGCAGAAGAGTGTTGGTGGCACAACAACAGCAATCAGCCGGGCCCAACAGCTGTCTGCCACTGTGCTTGACAGGAATTTGCATGTTTGCATTAATCTGCATCGCAGTAAAGTTGTGTACATAATTAGCTCTGCGTTGAGTACGAACAAAGCCTAAGAGTCTCAAAACACGGTGATTGGAATCCCTGCCACGTGTGGTGAGTTTTAAAGTAAGATTGATTTCGCCACGGTGACATGTACAGATGCATGGTGTCAGTGAACATCTGGCTATCAGGCGTGTGTGTGTGTGTGTGTGTGTGTGTGTGGGGGGGGGGTTCTTTAGGTGCAGGTTGTTCTGTATGGATCCCTGGTGTGACTGGCTGCAGCCGTCTTTGCCATCGCAGTGTTGTCATTGGTGCCACCAGCCAGCCACTGACCTCCATTATTTTCTGCTCTCTCTTCCAAATTACTTCAGACTTAAGACCAGACTCATTTAGATCCCCCTCAATGCAACTGTGAAGCAGATTAGAGGAGCGGTTGAACAGCGAAGTGAAAACACACACAAATACAGAGAGATTCCTTTCTTTATTAGAGAGATGTTTTCTGGGTAGTCGCATCAGCTGTGTGGAATATGAACCATTAACATTTGGACTTCTCTTGAACCTGCGTGTGCGGAGGTGAATGAAACCCAAAGTAGACAAGTGCTCTGTGGTATTTTATTTTTATACTTAGATGGAACAAAAAGACGAAAAATAAAGGAATGAACTCCAATTTTAATTTCCACCAAAGGTGGCAGCTGGTTATCCACCATCCAGAGTACTTTTCAATCAGTTCAGGAAACTGTGAGTGTGATGTTTTCACTTGATTTAAGGACATTTTAAGAAGCCCTTTTATTTATTTGTGATCCCTTCGCTTCCATAGAAATGTTTGAAACTGTTGTCTTTTGTCTTCACTTCAAAGACCAACTCATCACATTTTCTTTGAATCGGTTTGAGATCCCTTGAGTTGGGTTTTGTTGTTAAATATATTTTTTTAAATCATGAATTCAGTTGATGTCTCAGACAAAAATCTTAGGGCCTCATGCGTTATTTTTTGTAATTTCCCTGTATTCCCGCAAAAAGTGGTAAAGAGTGAATAAGTGAATTTGACATGTACCATGTAGTGTTGAATCGCCTTGATCTTTAATTGGATGAAAAACTGTTCGACTTACATAAAAACTAAACTATGAGGCGGGTCTTAACAAAATGCGGTGGTCGGGTGGAGAAAGGGCCAAGGCAGAACCCAAACCCTTAAAATTTGCGACAGACAAATCATAGTGCCACCTGGTGGTAATCCGGAGGGTTGACCAGATCCATCTCTGACTTCCTGCTGCGTGATGTAATGGCTGTGCTGTGGCAGCCTGAGCTGCTCGCCGACTTCCTGGACGATGCTTGTGTTTCCACTAGAAGTGCCTGCAGGGATTACGCAGCAAGATTATTGTAGATGGAAGTCGCGTCAAACTGCACTGAGCAGATCAAACAGATAGGATGTCCCAACATAAATGGCACGGTGAATCCAGTCAGTTTTCAAAATAAACCGCCAAATGCACATTGTGCAGAGTCCTGATTGCAACAAAAAAAAAAACAGACTGAAAAGATTTCAATATAGCCACATACATGCGCGCATTAGAAATATGAATATAGAGGCAAACAAATCAGCAGAATCTGAGCAAGTTAACAAAACGTGGGAAGGCAAAACGCTGCTGGTGGATGGAGGACGGATGTAACCAGCGTTGCAGCGGCGATGTGACGGACCCAGCAGAAGCTCAGGGTCAGAACTTGGTGATGGGCCCCTGTGAAGACTGGGAGTTTCTGTTAAAAGCCGTTACCTTGTTGAGGTGTCTGATTCCGATACCTCGCCATAGAACACTTAATTGTTGTAACTTGACTTCCCTAGCTTTACAGACTTCACTCGGTTAATTGCAGTTCAGCTTGGCAACATTATGCAATGAACATCATTTTATTTAAATTAAATTCTCTTGGTGCATCTATTGGATATAGGAAGTGATATTTGCTCCACAGTGCACAGATTAGGCTGCTCCTTCTTGCAAAATCAAAATAATATCAGGTTTCACCCCCTCTCGCTCTTTGGAACAGCCGCACACCATGCGTGTGTGTGCGTGCGTGTGTGTATGTGTGCGTGTATGGAAGGGTGCAGCAGCCCGCTCATCACGGTTTGTTTCACATTGCATTTGGCCTGTCTTGGCAGAGGGATGCACTTTTACTTTGTTTTGCTCACATTTTTAGGTGTGTATAAAAGCTGCCACACCACCTACTGTGTTTTGGCAACCACCTGCCTTTAAGTGTAGTGATACTGCTTGTGTGTTTGTGTGTGTGTGCGCGTGTGCACGCGTGTGCGCAGTGTCTGCTGACCTCCTGCTGGGTCTGTGGATGGTCAATGGTGTTACAGGCCCCCGTGGTGGTGAATTTGTTTCTATTGGTGAAGCAGAGATGGAGACTTGATAAGAGATGACAGCTGATGGTCATCTTGAGCAACTGGAGCGTTACGATTTTACCGAATTTAATGAAGATAATTTAACATTTTTTCTTGTGTTTTTGTAAGTAAACATTACAATTAAAGTTCCTCTAATGTGTATTAGCTTTTGAGTGGTCATGAGGATTCTCGTCTTACGTTAATTACATTGATCAATGCTTCTGAAATTCTTCAACTGTCACACGCACAGTGACTGAACCCATAACCCTCATCGTCTTTTAACATTCAAAAACCTTGAGTTTTATGTTTTAAAATTTGTACCCAACATTTTTTCCTGGTGCAGATGAACCAATCAAGAATGAAAATTATTCCGTAATAATTATGTTATATATTCTGGACCATTTAATTAATTTCTGCCATAGTCTGCTGCCTCCCCACAGTTTCATGCAGCACTACATGTTACAAAAATCAAGGTCAACCTGAGGCTGGTTAAATGTTTGTTAAGGTGTCCTAGTGTTTACTCGCAGTCTTAAATCTCAGCTACATTGCACTCTCAGCTTGCACTTGAGAATAATTTGAAGACAGATTGAAAGAATTCATTTAGGTCAGGCAAGCCTAAAATTATTCCGTTCAGGGACCCCTCACTGAGAAGAAAATGTTCCCAAGGTCTCACTCTCGATGGTAGAGATCGTCCAAGTGCTTTGTAATCAGATATTACTGCAGCTTGTCTGGCATCATGCCTCCATCAGAACCAGGAGCAGGCACATGGTGCTTCTCTCTCTGTTGCTGTTCTCAATAAAACCAAACTCGATTAGAACTGACAGCGTAGTTTCTGAGTTTAGCTGCTCTGGGATTCATGTCACTTGATGATATGGACTGTGGGTTTTTCCTAACAGTGTTGAGATGGCGAAACAGCAGTGTTCAATGCCCCCTGAGTGAGTCATTTATTCATGAATGCTTTCATGGCTAGATGTGTCAGAAATGGATACAGAATTACATGTGTTTTATCACATAGTTTGGCTCAAAGCCCTGCATGCTTAGTTCGACCACAGTGTTTTGTTCCTCCGGGCGTCACAAACCCCAGGGGTCTTGGTTCTCACTCGGACAGTCGGAGTGTAGCAGCATCCCAGAAGGCGTTGTGTAATGTTGCAGTTCTCTTCTCCCGTGTTGCTGAGGACGCTGAAGAGTCAGGGGTTGAGCGGTGACCTGCAGGAGTGCATAGTCAGTTTCTGCTGGAAATAAAGTCCTCCTCACACCAAAAGTCACAAGATAAGAGTGTCTTTTTAAACTCCTTTGCTAACAAGATCTGAACAACAAATCCTTCAAATCGTCTTCAAATTCTATATAAAAACAATCTTTAAGACTTATGCCCCCTCGATTATTTGACTCGAGACTTTTCTTGAAAGAAGTACTTTTCCAAACTTGTACTCAAATCAGATACACTGACAGACATTTTTCATAGCAGTTTATTTGATGGAGATTATTGACATAGATTAGTCACTTCAGTCTAAAGTCATAGGTTAGATTTAATCCTGACCAGTGGCCTTGATATGATGCAACACAACAGTGTGACTCGTCAAAACAATCGAATCAATACAGCAAATGGTAAAGCAGCGTAAAAGAATATTGTTATCACTGCTGTTTCTACTTTTAGATGCAGGAAATAAAGTCCTGTTGTATAAAATTCTGTCATCAGAGAGAGAGAAGGGACATTTCCTGTACTTGGAGGAATCTGCAGTGTTGCTTGTGCACCTTATAATTAGTTAGTGAGTGGACCACTTGGCATATAAAGAAGTCGTGGAGTACAGCAGAGACGCGCTTCTAAGTTTGTAAGCGGGTGTGTTTGGACAGTCTTGCTGTTGTTAGCTTCACCCGACATTAGCTTCAAACCAAATGTATGTGGCTGGTTCTTTCTGGAGTCCCAGAGAAGGAAGAACATCTTTGCGAGCTCAAGAGTTAATATCTTTACTGCCTTACAGGAGGAGCACCAAGTAGAGCCTGTTTTAGGAAATGCAGACAATATAACTGGAGTGATTCTGTGGCAACACAGTCCTGTTAACACTTTTACAAACCAACGTATGCAAGTCAGACGATATACATCCCCAGTGGACGCTGATGTTCACTCAGCTGGGCCTGCACAAGTGAGGAGGCCTTGTGAACCTTTACGCTAAGAGCCCCCCCGACACCTTCCATCAGTCGTAACAATAGTTGGAAGAGGAAAATCTTTTTCTATTCAAGGTTTTATTAATTGTCGAATAGATGCTAATTAGGATTCTAATAACATTTTAATTAAAGGCTGGTGCAGTGAAAAGGTCACACCATTTATGTCAACACCACAATAACAACCCCGGCTTTAATTATTTATGAGACTAACATCCTGCAGCAGGATTAGCAAAAAGTACTGGACAGATTTTCATTAAACCTGGTGGAGGAGTGGAGCACAGAGCAAGAAGAGTCCATGACACTTCAGGAGTTGTTTGGGATTTTTTTTCACTTTATCATTGGAAAATAGGGTGGTTTTATTTGTTTCTTTGGAATTACTGAATAGAATTACGTGGGCAAAACCCAAGTCCATATTTGTTAATGTCTGTGCTTGGGTTGGGTTGATTTTTGGGCAGATGTTTGTGCTCTCAAAGTGACCTTCCAGTTTGTTGGTTTTCTCACCATAACATTTAAACATCTTTTAATTTATGAATACCTGCTGGCTTGGAGTCTGATCTGTGCTCCCCTGTGTTCCCCTGCTCCAGGTGAAGCGGACATACTCCCAGGGAACGTACCGTGCCGGGGCCATGCGGCAGGTCAGTCTGGTTGGAGCTGTGGATGAGGAGGTTGGAGACTACTTCCCCGAGTTCATCAGGATGTTGGAGGAATCTCCCTTTTTGGAGGTGTGTGTGTGTGTGTGTGTGTGTGTGTGTGTGTGTGTGTGTGTGTGTGTGTGTGTGTGTGTGTGTGTGTGTGCGTGTGTGCGCGCGCATCTACAGCCAGAAACACTTGAACATCTAAGTTTTCCATGTTGGGTGTGAGTCATTGTTTTTCCCACTTGTTCACACAGAGAACTCTGCCATGGGGAACGTTCTCCAGTCTGCGGCTGCAGAGCCCCACTGAGAGTGACGACGGCCCCATCATGTGGGTCAGACCTGGAGAACAGATGATTCCCATGGCAGACATGCCAAAGTCGCCCTACAAAAGGAAAAGGTGGGTTTGCATACAGAGTCAGGGTGTATTTCTCAGTGCTCAGGTCTCAGCAGCCTCCTCACTTCTGAAATTAGAGAGAAAAGTTTGAAGTTGAGCAAAAACCACGCCTTGGCAATTTTTCCTACAAGTTTGTGTGTTTCCACATGCCCTTTGCCCCTGAATGTATCCTGATTGTTGTGAACACGTGTGTTTCAGGTCCACCAATGAGATCAAGAATCTACATTATCTACCCAGAGCCAGCGAGCCCCGGGAGATGTTGTTTGAGGACCGGACGAGAGCCCACGCCGACCATATCGGTCAGGGCTTTGAGAGACAGACGACTGCTGCTGTCGGGGTGCTGAAGGCTGTGCGCTGCGGAGAGGAGTGAGTACTCATGCAGCATAACTTCAGTTGATACTTTGCCTAAAGAAGTATTTTAATCCTTTCAAGTACTCACAAATAGGTGTCTTGCACTCACAAAGATGTTGTTGTTTTTTTGCACTTGTTTTGACTTTGTAGGTTTTTACAACCGGGGAAATGCTTAATTTTCTTTTCGTCAGGGCTATGCTTGAATTTGAACGCGCTCCTTGAAAAGGTTCAACTTTGAACAGACTCCAGGCAGCCCTGGTGGTGTTAGAATGCCTTGTCAGGGCAGCCCTTTGGAGTTTCAATAACACAAGATGTGTTTTATTTAAAGGGATAAGAAGTGGAATCAGTTTGGGCATCCCCTGATCTACACAGTCTTTTAATATTGTAATTGAAATGTTCTGTTTTCATAATTGTTTATCTGCTGGCACCAAAAAATTTGCAGCATTAGCTTATCACGATCAAAAAATACAATCAGTGTTCAATTAAAAAAGTTACAGTAAGATGTGGCGATAGAAGTTAAAGGCTCTGAAAAAAGGAGTTGCTAACTTCAAGATACTTCCATTGAAATGCTGCACCAACTCCATGTTGTGTTCTGGTTTTAATTAAAACCGCTGAAAAAGGACTTTGTGTGTGTGTGTTGCCTCACAGCAGTGACGCTCCTGCCCGCATCACCAAAGATGTTGTGTGTTTCCATGCTGGAGATTTCCCAGATGTGGTCATGAGGCTGCAGCTGGACCTCCACGAGCCTCCGCTGTCTCAGGTGGGTCCCATTTCCTGACCGTGTCCAGCACTACACACCAGATATAAATAGATGTCCTTTCTTCATGTTTGTCAGATCAAAGGCCCTTGCAAGTGTCTTTCAGTTCATTGTTTTGGTTTTTGCAAGTTCAGTCTCTTCGCTCTCTTCAACCTGCTTCCTGCTGCACAGGTGACTTGATATTAAATCTACGCTACGGTTCCATTTCTGATTGCTGTTCAGAGCTTACTTTGCTGGCATGTCTACAATAATAACTTCATGAGGTGATAGTATCATCATTTTCAACTTTTTTTCTGTCCCTAACTTGCCCAAAAGAACCTAACATGCCACATAGACCTTATTCACTATGCAGCCTAGGCAAGAAGTGTTTCAGCATTTTTCCCAGAAGGGGGGATGTGTCAGAATCGATTTTCTAGGAAATCTGTATCTCCAATTTCACCCCCTAAGATCTGTGTTGCATTTAATTTACCTCAGAACTCAGAGGGAGGAAATAGGAGTGACATCCCACCTGAGTTGATCCCTTTCCAGTAGAGAAAGTGGGGAAATTAAAAAACAACAACAACACATTGTTTACATGTCATCTGTTTGAAAAATTGGTTGATAACAACACTATACCTGGTATTTTGTACAAACAAATGTTGTAGCAGTAGGATGGGATAGAGGCTTGTTTGCTATTTTCCTCTAACGGAAGGATATCTAATTTGCTGCTACCACCTCCACAGTGTGTCCAGTGGATTGATGACGCCAAGCTGAACCAGCTGAGGAGGGAGGGGATCCGATATGCCCGCATCCAACTCTACCACGATGACATCTACTTCATTCCCAGAGGAGTGGTCCACCAGTTCAAAACTGTGTCGGCTGTCTGCAGTCTGGCCTGGCATATCCGGCTCAAGCAGTATCACCAACATGAGGAGAAGGAGAAGGAGGAAGAGGAGGGGGAGGGGGAGGAGGAAGAGTGTGCACCCAAACAAGCGGCAGTGCATATCAAAGAGGAGGAGGAGGAGGAGGAGCATGGGGATGTGGAGGAGAAGGGGTGTGACCCTGCTGTACAGACAGTGATGAAGAAGGAGGATGAGGATGAGGAGGAAAAGGAGGGGCCACCCTCACAAGGTCCACTACAGATTTTTAAGGATGAAGAGCAGGAACGCGGAGCTAAGATGAAGGACTTGTCAGGGACACCGTCACTGCCTTTTGTCAAGAAGGAGAGGGATGACGGTGTATCCACTCCCACAATAATGGCGGCTGATGAAGATGAGGAAGAGGAAGGTATGGATGGGAGAGATGGAGGTGCAGGCCAGACCATGCTGAAGGGTCATGAAGGGGCTGGAGTGGACGGTGCATCCTTCAAATCTCCTCAGCCAATCAAGAAAGAGAATGATGCAGAAGACGAGAGACAGCAGAAGACAAGTGTGTCAAGTCTCAAAGAGAGGAGTAAGGACAGTTTAACCATCACTTGTAACACACCTCAGATTAAAAAGGATAAAGGAAAAAGAGAGAAAGATGAAAAGGAAAGGGTTAGAGAGGAGAAGAAGGACAGGAGTAAAGACAAAGATAAGAAGGACAGGGGGAAAGAGCGTGATAGAGAGAAGGAAAGGATGAGAGAACAGGAGAAAACTAAGGCTGATGGTGGTCCAGAGGGTGGTACATCATCGTCGTCGTTGCAGCAGATCAAGAAAAGAGAGGATGAGGAGCGGACAAGAGAGGGCAGTAAAGCCTCCCTGCCTACTCCGAGAGATGAGAAGTGTTCCAGGGAGTGGGAGTCAAAGTCTCAACCTCACGTCAAGAGAGAGAAGGAGCCTGATAAAGACAGAGGAGGCATGCAGGCAGCAGCGAACTCACGGTCAGACAGAGAGGAAGCTCGAGACGGCTGCACGCATAAACACAAGTCTTCACACGGGAAGAAGGAGAAGAGTGGGCACAGGGAGGGCATTGGCCTGAGTACGCAGGCCAAGTCTGGGAGAGAGGACGGGAAGATGGGTGCTCCCAAACCTGTGCATCTTCAAGTCAAGAAAGAAGGAAAGAAAGATAAAGACATCAGCAGTAAAGAGGAGAGGAAGAAGCCGAACCCTACGTCTGGCTCTGTACCACCAGAACACAAACAACCACGGACACTCATCACCTTTGACCTCTTTAAGCCGATGGAAGCTCACCAGACTCTTGCGCTGTCTTTCATGGACAGCAGATCTAAGAGTCACCATCACAGTGACTCTCGGGGCTCGTCGTCTAAGCCAGGATCAGAGAGCCGGACAGTTGTGCCCTTTAAAGGACCCAAAGTTAAGGACTCGATGTCAGGGAAACCGAGCACACCCTTACAGGACACTCGGCCACAGCAGCACTCGTTAAAACAGCCCCTGAAAACACACACCCCCCAAACACAGAAAGACTTCTTAACATGAATGTCTAGATGTCTGGTTGTCTTCTCTCTTTTCTTTCTTTTTTCTTTTTTTTTTTTTTACTGTACAACTAAATGCCCAGGGTTTGGTGAAATATTCGAGGATGCGTCCTTTCTTCAGACATGAGCCAGTCTTTGTAATAGATTACATTCCTCCACTGACATCGACTCAGCCACCTTTCTCCAGCGACGCAGTGAAAAGAGGACGCACTCTTAAATATTTTAACAAGCACCTAAGAATGTAAGCTAAGTAGCTCACTTTTCGTTTGTTAGCGAATGTACGTAGGCGCTCTATAAAATGTCATGTGACCCGTGTGTCAGTGCCTGTGCACTACTTAGCTTCGCTCTTTTTAAAGCACCTATTTTAGGTACGGGATGAGCCAATCTAAAAACAACCACACTAGCCCCCCACCCTCGCTACATGGAGCGTGGTGGCAAGCTCCTCCTGAAGCCTCGTGTTGCTTTAGGTGACAGGGTGTGTTTTGGCAGCAGGTGGTTGTTTTCAGACTGGACTGTGACTCACAGGGCTGTAAATAATACTGTATGTACCAAAACTGTACAGTATAGATGTTATTAGCACCAATGTGAGAAAATGTATACAGAAATTGCATATATTTTTTGTAAGACAAGTTTTATTTTCCATAGAACTTATTTATATCATTTACTGTCCGTTTTTATTTGAAACCAATGTATGTGAAAATTTTTGTTGTAAATACATTTTATTTCCTAAGATAAGACTTGGTAGTGTGATTTATACTCTGATCAGAACCTCAATAAATGGTTCAAAATATTGACTTTGCATGTCATATTTTTCTGTTTTCAGCAGCTCGGCTCCTCCGATTACTAAATGGATTTCTGTGTCATTCAGTGCCCATCTGAGCTTTTTATGTTTGATGGTAGCATAGAATGCTAACATGCCAAATATTACCTTCATATCAGTGTTTATAAAAGCCCACTGCAACATATTATGGTACCTGGTTTATTCTGCCGGTATTCCAGCATCAGACACCATTTGACAATTCTAATTCTAAAAACGGCAGAAAGATAATGTGCAAATTAAATTGGCGGACGCTGACGAGTGGAGTCAGGATAAACATGGCCGCTGGACAGAAGCTATATGTTGTAAAGGAAGCAATCTGAAGAGCAGGATACATGGCCATGATGTCTGTAGTACCACAAATGTGTCACTGGTGATGGTTATTACACCTCATTCCTGCCAGTGCCTCTCACCATGGCTCTGCAGACAATGATTTTTGTCATCTCTACAACGGCAAAAAAACAAACAAACCTTTCTTCAACTTGTTTCATTTCCATGTTAAGATTTCCTCAGTAAAGTTTGACAATGAAAATGCACCTTTGCAAAGTGCAAATATGTTTTAATCCAAGTATTGTGAAGAAATACAGCATTTCCACTCCAACTGTGCGACTGGCAGAGAGACATTCCCATACTGGTTAACAGGTCCAAGTCACCACTTCTTGTCAGGCTTCCCACTGGTTTAGCAAAACAGCAGGACCAAGTCTACTGCCACAACAAACATGATCTCAGTGCCACACTGTATACTGATGCAGAGGATTGTAGATGAAGACGTAGTGTAGATAGAACTCGTGCACATTTACAGATGCCTCAGATTTCATGCACCGTGTATCTCACATGTATACTTGACACCAAAAAAACAACAAAAAAAAACAATTCCATACATGTTCACAACTCTCCTCCTGATTTATAAAGAAAAGTCAGACGTGGTGTGAAGGTTGGAGCTGATGTGAAGATGCCGAACCCAATGACCAGTTGAAGAAAACACCCTCGTTTAAACCAATTTACCAGAATGTCAGAGAACAGCACACAAACATCTCTGAGTGAGTTTAGAGAAAATCAATAGATTCCTTATCCATTGTTAGTGCGTTATTTTCCTCCCAAAAATAAAACCTGGAGTATCAAAGTCATTGGAACTCAAACTTGCCACAAGTTAATGAACGCAACACATAGCAATTAAGGTAGATTGTATGTCGCCACTGTCAAAGAACCCATGTGAGTCATCAGGTCATGACAATGGTCTGTCCTCTTAATAAGGTCCATATTGGTCCTGGTAGGTGGAAAGTGCATCTCTAAAGGGAGTCCGATGCTTTGTCCCGGATATTAAATTGGTGACCCTTTGGTCTCATGCTCACTTTGACTGCAAGGCCACCATTGCTTTTGTGTCAAAACCCAGTATTCAGTCCCTCCTGTAGTGGAAAACACTGTGTCCCAGTTCCACCAGGGCTCCACCCAGCAGGACCCACAGAGGGACACACACCACACTGACCCACATGTCGGTGAGCTTCTCCAGACGGGAGCACAGAGTCAGACAGAAGGCCAGCTTCAGGAACAGGGCTGTCAGGTACCAGAACCTCCGTTTCAGGCTCTGCTCACCATCCCTAGGGTCAAAGTCAGGCTTGCAGCGGCCCGTCATCTTTACGACCAGCATGAGGATGAGAATGGTGTCAAAAGTCCAGACAGGGAGGAAGATGAGGAACCAGCTCCAGTGGATCTTAGAGTCCAGCTTGAGGACCAGCATTATGAGGAAGATCAGGGCAAATATCCATGAGAGGAGAACTCGCTGAGCCAGGGACATCTTCATCTAGGAAGGACTGGCACCAAGCCAGGATCATACACACCCAGGAGGACTGAGGACAGGCCTGGACAACATGGCCAGGCCATCAGAGTCAATACATAATGCTCAGACAGGAAAAAACAGCAGGGTGAAGTCGGTCTTAGGTTGGATATTTGACACCCCAGAACTCCAGTGTTGGCAGGGGGATGATTCACAAACCTCACTGTTCTTAACCACAGGTGTCTCACGGAGGGACCTTCAATAATTTACGCCTGACCCAACATCATCCTATCTGGCCAAATAAGTTAAAAATACGATTAAAAAAGTAACTAAATCGCTCTCAGGTGGCACTTCTGTTTTGACAACTACTAGGTGATGAATTTATGTTCTGGAATTTATTTGATATACAATTAATGTGACCCAAGGACTCGCATACTTGACATTATTACTAGAGTAGAGACATGAAACTCCCTCTACAGCATTTCTATTCTCCACTTCCGTTTTCTATGAATAAAGGCAGGCATGTCAGGAGAGCCCTTCAAGGGACATGAGGAGAGAAAAATGGTGGTGAGCTGATGCCAACGTCCAGCTAATATAACAAAAACAATGATATCTGGAATCGCTGGGTCATATGACATGGGAGCTACTGAAAAACAAAAAGTAATTATTTCCTACCGTGTAAAATAAGTTCATAATACATTGGCAATCACAACTACAGTGCCACATAAATCCAATTTAATTATGCATTAACTGTTCTTATATATTGTTCCTCACTTCAGTAGACAAATGTTCAAGTCCAGAAGTTACGATGACAACATAAAATCGTTGTTGTTTTCGATAAATACAATAAATATACACTAAACTACAGAGAAGAAGCCGCGGGTTCCGGGGAGAACGGGGATCGTCTATCCAACCTGCATCTAACTTCACCTCGGTGAAACACAGCACCGGTGATGGCAGCTAGCATGAATATAACATGGCTGTGGCGTAAACCTCCACCACCAAATGCGTATCTTGTTGGTGAATAATAGACGTCACTGTCACATCTGCCTCCAGCGCAGACTTGAAGCAGCTACATGTTAGCACAAGTTTAAACTAAAATAAAAAAAAAACATGGTTCGAGGCTTCTTACCGATACGTAGGAAACTGGAGCCTTTTCTCCAAACCGCAGGTGGAACCACGAACAGCCCTCCGGCTGGAAGACAACTTTCAGCTACTTACGCCAACCGACTTCCTTCTGTTTCTTTTAGAAAAGTAGTTCGTTCATATCCTATGTTAGGCCGTTTAATGTATCTCGAAGCTACCTCTGCTAGCGAGCAACTTCCGGACTTTTCAAAATAAAAGCATGTTGAAAGGGACTGGTATAGTCTTCTGGTGGTAGTCGCATTAATAATGGCATTTTTGTACCTCCTGGCTTCCAGTACCATGAGGACAAGTGTGCTCCATAGTCGTGGAGTTTTCCACCAGTCAATCTCAGCCTTAGGCAGCTTTGAAATATTATTTTGAAATCAAATTTAAATCATGGCAAACTGAGGAACAAAAAAAAAAAAAAAAAAGAGTTCAGGTTGAACTGGAGATAATCCATGGTCTTGCATTTGACCAAACTACAATTAAATAGAAGGCCATAACCAATGTTTTACATTTTATTCAAATCTTTTTTTTTACTGGGCTAGTATAACAAATTAATACAAAGTACAACTCCGTAGACATCATAGATTGTCAAAAAAAGTAAAGTACAAAACACTTGAGGTAAAACATTGTTGAAAAAGATTCCATTAAAAAGCCCTTATTAAAATCTCAATTCATTTCAGGTAAAAGCTCACATTACACTTTCTAGCTGTCCTAAAAACTAACAATGCACTTTTATTTACAAGGTAGTGGTGGTGCAAAATACAGTGTGTGAGACAACATTCAGTTGAAATGTTCATGTCTTTGTCAAATGTAAACAATACACATCATATTCCTCAAACTCCAGCTGGACAAAGCAGTAAAAGCATCACACTGATGTTTGGTCTAAGAAGCAACTTTTTGTTTTTGAGCTCTACGAGCGCCAACAGTTAAACAGTTCAACAGCCCACGTTTTGGTAATATGTGGTAAAAAGGAGAGTAGAAGACCTCAGACAACTGATCCAGCATCAGGGTTTGAGCTGAGGCAGAACACACACCAACAGAATGAACCCATGAACATTTTAAGCTTGAAGAAAATGTAAAGTTTATATTATTTTACCATGTCAATGGTAATTGTAGCATCTGCCTAGTGGAGTTAAAATAAACACACCAAACAAACAAAAAAACAACACTCGGTGTGTGAAAACCTTGTGATTCTACATCTGGTGATTTCTTTTTCTGTTAATAATCCCATCAAGTGACAAAATTAACAATCCCTCAATATCCATTGATCAGTTTTCGTCATAGAAGGCAAATTATTGTAATTAACTGCTACACAAAGAGAAAAGTGTATTCTTTCACACACCAATTTCTCTCTGGTGTATTTTTAAAACACCAGCAGAATGCATTTGCGATCAACTCAAATAATATATTTTGTTTTATAAATATCTGACATATAATGGAATGATTTTATCCACATAATTCAAAATAAACTGCCTTTATTGAAATATTTGTCTGGTATTTGTTCTGTTTTGATTCAGTTTGGTAGGATAATAAAATTGAGATTGAGGAACAATCGATTTCAATTTTGAACTGATGTGGGACCAGATCTGATGATGTCATACTGCACTTCTGTATTGCCTCTGTGTGTGTTTTTTTATTGTCGTCCTGTTTGGTCGCTTCTTTAAGGACGATATCAGACCCTTTTAATCTCTCACAAAGCTCGTTTTACCCTTAAAGTTACAACCAGATTGTTTTCAGGTTGAATTCAATTCAATTTCATGAGTATTAAATTTAATATTTTTGCTTTTGAAATTTCCGAGATTGACAAGGTTTTCATACTCCGGTGAAAGCAGCTGGAATGGACTCAGCGCACTAGTAAGTAAAGAGGATGGACCCCATTTCGCCAAAGCTGTTTTAATGTTACTCTTGGGTGATTTCTGCACACGGGGAGAGGGCCGCCTTCCTAAAGACAACAGCTACACGGTGCTCTGTCTGCTCTCACGGCTGTAGCTGATCGCCTCAGAGGAACGAGGTGGGAAATCAATAAATATCCCATCTGAGTCTGAGTCTGCAGACTCCAGCACTTGTCCGATTATGGTTTCAGGGCTGG
The DNA here is from genome assembly GCF_037954235.1 of Aulostomus chinensis. Classification (NCBI taxonomy): domain Eukaryota; kingdom Metazoa; phylum Chordata; class Actinopteri; order Syngnathiformes; family Aulostomidae; genus Aulostomus; species Aulostomus chinensis. Next base: position 16,048,088 of record NC_141326.1, read on the forward strand.
ATGATTCGCTCGGCGGCGTAGAGGACGCGGCCTTACTGAGATCAGTCATTGTGGTGGTGGCCTCAGTGCCGTGCAGGGCCCCTGAGGAGTGAAGGATGGAGGGAGAGGATAGAGGCAAATCCATGGCGCTGGCTCCTACTGGTACCATCCCTGTGAACCAGAGTGTTATCAGTTATTACATCATGGCTGTTCAGAATAACTGGCAGCATCAAGAGAGTCGTACCTTTGAACTGAGAGCCAACGCGCAGCCTGTTGGAGGAAGATCCAGACAGTTCAGGTCCTGAGGCCAGGTCGGCATAGGCCAGACCTTGTTCCTCCAGGCATGATATCATCTCACACGCTGAGTGGCGCCGAATTCCCCCGCTGCCGACAGAGCTGGCGTCAGGGTCGTACTCAGCCACCGGGGTCAGCAGCAGTGGGATGTTGTAGCTTTTTGATCGTACCACTGGGTTTTTAGACAGCTGATCAGCAGACTTTGACCAGCCCCACTGGAGACGCTTCTCTGAGAGAGAGAAGGCAGGCAAGGTGTTGGGTTACACAAACGAATGCGCACACGCATGCACGCACGCACAAACACACACATACACACACACACACACTGTACACAATCTTACCTAGAACACAACAGTGGTCCTCAGCTTCGTCTCCAGAGTAAAGTCCATGGGTGCCAAGGTACGGCGAGACGACCTTCTGAACCAGAGACTCCAGCCTCAGGTAGTCCTCATTCACACCACGTGGCTCGTGGACCCCCTACAAACACAAGCGGCCCCATCAGTCCCACCCACAGATGAGACCTTCACTAATCAGGAGCATGAGATCAATAATCGATGACATTAACGCTGATAATTAATCGACAGAGCAAACATTTACTTGTGGCAGAATCCAATAATAATAAACACCACTGAGATCTGAACCCCAGTCAGACATTTTAAGCAAGACTGTAAAGGTTTTGCGGTAGTTTGTTCTGACTTGAAATGAAACTTTATTTTCATAACAACTAGTATTCATAACCCTTCACAAAAATTAATGAGAAAATTGGAACTTTGGCTGTGAAAAGATCCAAAAAAGAAACAAATGATTTGGTAAACACAAATTTTCAACATATTTTTTTGTATCTTAATGCTATTTTCAGGGTTTCTGTAGGTTTCTACTGGTTATATTTAAGACTTTTAAAAACCTTTTTAACACCACTTTGAATAAAATTTCATAGCCAAACTAGTGTAAAGCTTTAACTATCAGGCATTCAACTGATCAGGGGATTCTCTGTGTTTTCTGTGGGATTTTCACATTAAATCCCTCATGTAGTTCTGATCTGCCACATTAAGAATAGAACAACTGGCCGGTATGTAGTGAAGGAACAACAGAGTCTGAGGGTCTACCTGTAGAATGAGCAGCATCTGCGTGACAGAAGGGGGCACGCGGGCGCGAGGCCGAGACAGGGCGTCCTCTAACTTGACGCTCAGGACGATGGTGTTCCTGAAGTGAAGCAGAGCTAGCTGTCGGACGGAGGGCTCCTTCCCCTGCGCGGAGAGCAATGAGTTAGACAAAGGTTGAGTTTGCTAATGGTGAACACTTGAGACGATTGTGTACCTGAACCGGATGGAAGATGGCCTGCAGCATGGAGAGAACGTCACAGAAGAAGAAGTCCCAGGTCTCTGCTAGAGAGTCGAGAAGCTTCTGACCTGTGGCGACCACATGGGTACAAATCCAACTTAACAGGTGCTTCATTTTCTAATAATATTGATAGGATATATTCAAACTGCAGTTATTCATACCTTCATAGAACCTTATTTTGTCCCGAAGGATGACCATGCCCTTTGTTAGCAACTGGTTCTATAACATTAAGTGAGAAGATGCTGTTAAATTTGACTCGTGACTCGTATGTTAGCGGGTGTCACGTGTGCTAGTACACTCCTACTACCTGAAGGTATTCTGTGAAGAAAGACCCCAACTCAGTCTTCAACAGGTGCCTGACACACAAACAGCTCAACATTAAAAAGTCATCAACTGAACCTGAAAGTGTCTGGTATGTGATGAACACACCCTGAGTAATTACACATTTTCAGGTGCAAGTGTGTGAAATAAAAGCTGGAATGTACAACAATCAATGCGTTGTTCTACTGCACTGCAGACACAAACACACACACACACCCTCACACACACAGACACACACACACACACACACACTTCTCCTGCGTGATTGATGAGACATGCAAACATGTTGTTATAATGAAGGCTGATGTGATCGAAAGGACCAGTCTGGTTTTAAGAGATAATGATATATCTGGCATGACCACATGACTCCCCAGGCACACTTAACACACAAACACACTCATTCACTCGAATACACTCAGTCAGCAGCACAGAAATTATACTATTTATAGCAGAAGATCATATTAAACTCCTGATAGAAGGAATTTTTTTTCCATACTGAACTTACCGAACACCTTCATTGAGACCATAGAGCTCGTTATCAGCTAAACCTTTCCTCTGGAAGACAGCGATGACAGCATTGTGGATGCTACAACCACAAACATTTTTTTATATTATTTATTTCATCACATAAACACATGTTCCTGCACCCTGATGTTATTCGAGGTACCTGTTCCAGGTGGCGTTGGCTCCTGCCCTCTTCTGCTTCTCCCCTCTGTCCTCTGGTGAACTTTTCTCACTCTTGCCCAGTTCACTGAGGCTGGGGGAGCTCATGAGCTTCAGCCGGTGCAGAGTCCTCATGAGAGAGAGAGAGAGAGAGAGAGAGAGAGAAGATGGGGAGTTGGGTGGGGGTGGTGGGAAGAGTAGATAAGAGTATGCACTGAGTAGTGGACAAGGGAGAAAGAAGGTCAGGCTATGAGCCGACACACAAAATGCAGGAAGCACATATAGCTCGAGGGGGGAGAGGAGATCGTAAGCAGAAGAGCGACAATAGAGAGGAGAGCCAGCGAGCGAGGACGAGAGAACTAGGACAGAATGATGCAGGATGAGAGAGAGGCAGTGTTAAGAGCAGGATGGGTGGAGTCAAACAGAAAGGTGGGTGTTACCGTGCTCGCCAAGGTCTCTGAAGAGGAGGAAACAATAGCACATGCCCTGATGGAGCGAACTCTTCCTCTGCCCCTCAGCCTCTCTTTGAACACAATACAAGCATTGAGGCAAACAAATATTTATGCGGAACACAGATGCCAGAGGAACTGAGGGGTAAGCAGAACGGAGCGGTTGGGACTTTGTTGTGCTTGTCACTGTACAGCGGGGAGGAGGAGGAGGAGGAGGGAGGCGGAGGTCACGCTGCTTATTTGCAACAAAAACAGGGGTAGGAAGCAGTGTGACAATCCAAGACAATAAAAGAGGTTTCCTGCCCAGCTGTGATGAGCCGAGCAGCCTGAGCAGCGTCTGCAGTGGCTGGTGATCAGAGCCTTAGAGGCAGTGATGACATCACTTTACAGGAATCCTTCACTGACACGTTTATGAATGACCTCAAATATACATCCAGCATTTCTGATGTCCCGTCCCCCCCCCCCCCACCATCCAAATGTAGAGTCCACGATAATAAGAAGAACCTTGATAATGACAGGTGAAGGATCTTCAAGGCGACAGAGTGCAGCAAACACCTCTGCCTCCACCGGCCCCATGTGACCAGAATCAGTGTATTACTGAATAATATTACAGTATAGTACAGTAATAGTACAGCTCCTACTTGATACCCAGCAGACGTTAGTGCCAAATTTGTAGAAATTCTCTCAAGGCCTTACTGGAATGGACGGACGGAGGGATGTACAGAGGGTCAACCCCAAAACACAATGCTTACAAATGAAAACACTGTATCTTGAATCTTGAATTAAAAGAGTATTTGTTTCAGGGGAGGGAACCCAGGAGGAAAAGCCTGCACGGTCAAGAAACTCTGCTGAAAACATACCAACAACTCACCCCCCCCCCCCACACACACACACACACACTGAAAAAAATGAAAAGTGAGGGTTGTAACTCCACGCTCGTGTATGAATCGATGAGATGTACACACACAAGTCAATCAAACATCCCAGCAGGAGTTCGTTATCTTTCAGCCAACATGTGTTCCGAGCAAATTCCAGCCAGTTAATGAAATCTTGAGGGACGAGAGATGGTGGGATTTTTTTTTTTTTTTTTTGTGAATTCGGATGAATTATTCACGTGTTTTCCAGGATGCCGTTTGTTCAGAAATGTTGATCCTCACCTCCTGATTGGATGTTCACTGCTGCCGTCCATATCTGGGCTTGGGGGAGGGACCGAGAAGGTGCTGAAGTTGAGAGAGAGGGGTCGGGGGGTGGGCCGGGAGGCGTGCCTCCGCCTGAGTCCATCCAGCATCTGAACATAAAAAGGGAAATGATTGTTAAATGCTTTTATGCTTTGAGTAAATGATATGAGCGGATAGCCTGCAGGCCTGATCAACAGATCTCTGAGCCACTTAAAGGAAGACGCCAGCTTCTTGGGAAATATGCTTCTTGTCAATCATTTTTAGTGTCAGGCAAGCAGATTGTCTTCTCTCTGGTGCATCGCAGAGCTCCAGTTTTCGCAGCTACCCTGCTGCTAGATTTAAAGCTCAGCTAACCAGCAGTCAGCAGTCTGGAGGGAGTCTGGCGGGCCGTGACACACACACATAGAGGAGAGACGTGTCTCGACCTGCTCTTAAATAATAGACAATAAGTGTATTTTACAAAGTTAGTGTGTTCCTTGAATGCCTTAATACTCTGCTTTTCCTCTCTCACACTTTATTGAAAGACAAAGGTTAAATGAGGAAAAATCAAACACTGTTAACAGACATGCACAATGAATTTAAGTCAAACTTACTGTCATGGGAGGGCAAGAGGATATGAATATATCATGAGTGAATCAGTAACCTGGATGCTTCTAGGTTGCGTGTTGGGTTACTGTCAGTTATTTCAACACTATTGTGAATATTTTGCAATGATTGCTTAACCTGCTGCACTCTAAGGGTACATTAAACAAGAAACTGACATGCATGTGTGTGCATGTACTCTATGTGTGTGTGTGTGTGTGTGTGTGTGTGTGTGTGTGAGTGATCCCTCTAAAATCCAGACAGCCATGACTCTCCTGAAGTGTGACATTACAGTATAATTTGGGTGTTTCCCCAACAGAAACATACGGTAAATAGTGAAGCCCCCTCTAGTGGCCATATAGGAGAACAACAGTCTGGTTTGTCTGGTTGAGACAAAGACACAACACACAAGCCTCCTTTTACTGTCACCCTGCGAGTGATAGAATGTGTGTGTGTTTTCAGAGCGGTTGGTCTGCAGTATCATTACTCAAACAGACAGGGAGGCAGACGACACCGTCTACCCGCCATGCCAAGCCCCACCAGTCTGCCCCCCCTCCCCTTTGTCTTTTAAGGTTACCATGTCTATGCCACATTGCACCTATTTCTTTTCCAACCGTATAAGAAACATCCTGTTACGCTGAGATCGTCTTGTTTATTCGATTCAAAATGGCCAATCAATCGGCGAGACACGCAACAGTCCACGTTTATCCTACAGGGAGGACTGTCGTGCGTACGTGGAGGTTTTTCTGTTTTTTTTTCCTTGTGTAAGTGTGTGTGTGTGAGAGAGAGTGTGTTGGAGAAAATGAGTGTAAACAACGTGATGGTCCCACGAACACACAGACTGACGCAGATGCGCCACATGTGCATGAAACTGTATCATAATGGCCACAAAGTTAACACATGTACTCACCGTTCCTGCTCCGGTCGGCTTGTTCCTGCGCAGATGTGACGGTCATGTAGCACCGATGCGAGGTCGGTACCGTCCGGGTTCATTAGCGGTTGGCTCCTCTGCTGTTCCCGGCCAGTCTACGCACCCAAACGGGCATCAGGGTGCAGGCGGATGAGGGGTCCGACCTGTGGTGCGGTGGAAGGGGACTCATTCATGAAGCACGCTCCGTCGCTCGCCCCCGCTTTGTTTTGACGAGATGCACGGTAAACCTGCACGCGACCACAGCGACGTGCACGCGCACCCAGGGGGCAGGAGTTCCAGTGAAGGTTTATTAAAACTCAAGAGTCACGTGATAGGTTGACTCAAGAACCACATCTTTGTAAAACAAATACCACTTTATCGTTAGGTGTGCTGTAGCTGGGAACACACACACACACACACACACACACACACACACACACACACACACACACACACACTGACCCCTGTCTATGCCGTTTAACACAGTGGGTGTCTTGCCATCTGTCGGGGTTGGCGCGGGCATTTCGCAGATAATCCCCCGGGTCCATGGGTGGTCATGTAAATTATTCAGTCTCACCAGCAATTTCGCTGGTCTTTGAATCAACATCGTCATCATCGTTATCATTATTGTGATTTGAAATGATTCAGACAGAATGAGGGAATTCAAATACTCTCCTCTGGATAGACCTGGGATTTCTGACGAGTGCACGAACAGGCAAGTGTCGAATAATAACGTTTATACGTGTGTCGTGACATTTAATCTGTTCTTATTGGATCAAAGAGGCGCGCGCGCACACAAACACACACACACGCACGCACGGACACACACACACACACACACACACACACACACACACACACAGCAAAGCCTGGATAAACAACATGGAAATGTTTCTTTCACTTCACATTTAGTCCGGGACTTTTTTTTCTGTTTAGAAGATTAATTTGCACGATATAGTCAGTTATAACACGCGAGAAGATTAACAAACAAAAACGGTGAAAATATCTGCAAATAAAACAACAAGGTCATTTCCGTTTAATTTCTGCCACATAATTATCTCACAGTAGAGAAGGGAAAATGGTCTTGCACCTGGATTTAAAAAATATTATTTCTTCACTTCATCTTCCAGGTCCATGACCACATCTTCAGGGCACCTCATACATCCTTGAACAGCATATGGACTAAATCATTCTCACAATAAATAAAATAATATCATATAAAACAAGTTAGATAATTGATAGAAACACTTAAGAACTATTGTATCTGAATCGGTGGCAAATGCGGATATTCTTTAATAAAATGAATTCATTTTTTCCCATTTTCCGAAGAGCCCTGAACGCAGCATTAACCACACCTCCGGTTGGCCGAGCGGGAAATTTAGTTGAGATGTCCCTTCTGCTGAAATTCACTACAAATTCCGTCCTTCTCCGGCGCCCAGCTGAACTCAGTAATTTATTTTCAGATATACAACTGGTGAGTTTGAGTCCAGGTGTAGGAGCTTGTGTTCAATGCGGTTTAAACATGGCTTAATGAAATTTTAGCAAGCTAAAATGGGTTCGCGACCATCCCATACAGAAGCTCAGGGACATGACAGCGTTGTGGTCTCTGTAAGAGCCAGGAAGACGAAGCGGACCTGCTTTTAGTTTATCAAGTCAGTCCTCACATTTAAAGTCTTTCCTCCATGGGGACAAAATGAAAGACCTTCTTAAAAACGCCTCAGACAACACATTAACTTTACATTTGTGTCGCTAGTTCAAGTGTTTGTCACTACTGGCTCACTGGTTCCTCTAGTGGTTGTTGGGGGTATAACATCCGCCACAACGGCTAGATTGTGACAGCAGATGTGCTGCGCCCTCCGACCATGAGAGGCAGTCGTGAGTGATTGCGTCACCAAATTTAGACCCCACTCACTAAATGGATAAACGATGGTAAAGATGAACGACATATTACGTGGCACTTCACGCGTTTCTTATTATGTTTTGATCTCCAGCTCGGAAGTCATGTCCAACAAGTCAGAGGAGAAGACGACTGCGTGCTTCGGACAGGTAGGCTGATGATGGCACACAGGACACATTCAATTAACCACCATTATTACCCTTCATGTATTAAATCAGTGACTTGTATCACGCTTGCTTCAACAAAGACAATTCATCCCCAAGTGTTGTTCTAGAGAACTGGATCCGAATAATTGATATTTAGGTTTATTTTATGACTTGGCTGACAAATAATGTGTAATTACACATATTATTTATAACAAGGGGAATCTCCTTGATTCAAACCCAAAACTGTAAATATGAAAGTGACTGGTACACATGTCATGTACCTGTGTACTGTATTACTCTGTGGTGTGTTAGTACTCCTACACCGCTGAGGAGCACCAGGCGGTCCACAATGCTCTGCGACAGAGGCTGGGACCAGAGTTCATCAGTACCAGAGTGGCTGGAGGCGGACAAAGGGCAAGTCTCTGGTTTTCTCTCTGCTAGTCTTTTTCTTGGCATCCAGCAGCTTTAACTAAAAGTATTCCAGACCTCTAAATTTGTGAGAATTTATTGCTACAAGTTTTTTTTGTATTTGTTTTTTTTTTACACTGATGCATCGCTGGTTGTTGACGTTCCTCCAGGTGTGCTATATCGAAGGCCATCGTGTTATCAGCCTGGCCAATGAGATGTTCGGGTATAATGGGTGGTCTCACTCCATCTCCCAGCAGAACGTGGGTATGACTCTTTGACACTAGAGGATCCTGGTCCAGTGCCAACGACACTCAGACCAACAACGTTCTTGTCTGTTCCAGACTTTGTAGACCTCATAAATGGGAAGTTTTACGTCGGAGTGAGTGCGTTCATCAAAGTGCAGCTGAAGGTTTGAATGTTTCTATCTCTACTGATTCCAGCTTTTTGAATGTCTCAGTGAACTCGTGCGTGTGTGTGACTGCAGTTGTTTCTGTGCAGGACGGGTCGTATCACGAGGACGTGGGCTACGGGGTCAGCGAGGGACTCAAGTCTAAAGCTCTGTCTCTGGAAAAAGCGAGAAAAGAAGCAGTAACTGACGGCATGAAGAGAGCATTGAAGTACTGGAACTTTATTATTTATGCAGCTTCAAAAAAAACATGTTTTGTTAATCAAAGTGTTTCTTATTTTCGAGGTGCTTCGGGAATGCTCTTGGAAACTGCATCCTGGATAAAGAATATCTCCAAGCTATTAACAAGATCCCCAGACAGGTGAGCTAACGGTGTCATCAGGCATCACGTGGGTTGTAAGTATTGGGATTCTGAATTTTGTCTCTTGTTCTACACACAAAGCCGCCTCCCCCTCTAGATCCGGCCCACACTAAGCGCTGTGAAGGGGAGCCCTCAGTGGAGAAAGCCCGCCTCTCAAGTCTGCTCCGAGAGTCCCACCCCGTGGTGGTTTCTGCCAGGACGCCTCTGGAGTCTCGGGTCCTCAAACACAATCAGAATTGTTCAGGATCTCACACTGCCACTGAGCCTTCTACTGACAGGAGTGAGAGTAGCAGCTCCAGGTAAACCACTCATTTCTGTCTCCACCACCCTTGAACCTTTGGCTCCTCTCCTTCTTCCTCTCCTTCCTCCTTTAAGACACACCATGGACTCTGTAGACGTCGGCGTATCAGAGGCACATGCAGACCCCAAACAGCTGAGAAAACTGCGACAACAGCAGCTGCAGCAGAAGTTTAGGAGAGAGATGGAGGCCAGGAAGCTGCAGCAGAAACAGGATCTAGTCAAGTCTGAGGATGCAGAGGTCGGCATAAGACGAGGATCCAGTGGAGGTCAGACTTCTGTGTGTTAACACTAGAATTACCCAGCAGATACCGGCTGGATCATATATGACTAGTTAGGATACGGCAGTACTCTCCCCGCAGATGGAAGATCACATGAAAGTCACACAAACTTCCACTTCTTCTCACCAGATGATTTTAAAACTCTTATTCTTTGAGGTTCATAGAGAGAGATATAGTTTGTGTTCAGAGTTTAAATGTCATCGTAACAATTAATTATGACCACACATGAAAAATATAAGAAAATGAGCAGTCCAGATGTTAAGATGGCCACATGTCCGCCTTCTTTTCTGAAGATCTTCTCATTCCACAGGTCATGATTGTACACCTGAATTCAGCGTTGGCTCTGCGGCCAGACACGGGAGGCTGTTCGTCAGGGACGAGTGTCTAGCAGGTGATGTAACACTCCACCATCAGAAGGCCCAGCTTATTTAAGAGCGTCTCCTATAATTGGTCGGTCCTCTGCTGCAGATGATCCTGAGCTCTGGGACTTCACACTGGATGGGATAGAGGAGCTGGGTGTCCCTACAGCCGGCCCGCCCTCCAGGGGGCCTAAGCCCAGCACACCTGGGAATCACCAGATGCAGACGCGCAGTAAGACCCCGCAGAGAACCCCTCCACATGAGGCCCCGTCGTACAGCAGAGGACCGGACCGGGCTCAGTACCAGACCAGACCAGGTGAGAGGATTCAAGGAGCCGCGGGTTTGTTGGTAAGGTGTCAGGTGACGATTTCTGATTGAGCTGTTCAATGCTGCAGGTGACGGCTGCAGTCCCTACAGAGCAGGACAGACCATGAAGAAGAGAAGACTGGACACTTGACTTTGACCTCTGGAAGAAGATTCATGGGACATTTGAATGTATTCAACTGGAGCATTTAAACCAACTTTTTGGAAAATTCGCTCGTCAATCCTTTTCAGAGCCAGACAAGGAGCTTCAGACCGTTCTGTCTTCTCTGCATGTGTTCCAGACCTCCGCCACACAACTGACGGCTAGTTAGCTTAGCGGCTGTGAAGGTTAGCAGTGGGCCAGCAGAGGAAGACGTCTGTTTGGACAATTACAGATGGTTTCTTACAGTCAGACACGCATTCTGAACTAGTTTGACTGCTTCAGTGCTTGTTAAGCACAACCCTCATGCTATTATAGCAGACAAAGACAGTTGGAGGAGACAAAGTGAACACAGCCCCAACGCGCCATGTAGTCAATTTGTTTGTTGGACAAATTACACTTAAATTCTAGCTTTTACCTTTTTAGCTTTTACTATTTGTTTACGACCTTTTCAGGGCCTCTTGCAGAATTTGCACTTCTTCATCCATGAGGAGTTAAAGCACGACACCAATAAACCTGACAATTGAATCAATATTTTTATTTGTTTTTACATTTTGTACAATGTGAAAAACATACACAAAACAGACACAGAATGACAGGAAGTCAGTGAAGAGGGATCAGAAGTAAGTTCAACAGATATTGTCAGTAGCCTTTTTGATAAGTACTGAAAGGAGCAGAGTAGCACATGGATCTGAAGCGTTGCGGTGTGTGGTTGTGCTGTACAGTGGGCACGCGTGAATCCATTACTTAAATATTTAACACCGGTGAAGCCAACATGCAGAAATTATATGCCGATATTGAAGTTGTGCCTCTGACATTTATGGATGGCAAATGAATGAACACAACAACGTGTGATGATTCAGGAAGGCAAAGGGGAAAAAAAAATCTAATATTCCGATATCAAAAACATTGAGTTCAGTAACAACCCTCATCGGCATGCAAATGTTTCATTACCCCTCACTCCGTATAAAACTTTAAACATTGCATATTCTGCATTGCAGTAACTTATTTTTTTCTCTAGAGAAGTTTTAACTATTCATCCAAACTACAAGCAAGTGGTGGAGTCACAATGACAGCGTGACAGAAGCTGAGCAAACGTTAACACAGCGCTCTCGCTGGCCGACCAAGTGCTTCTATGAAATGGGTTAATGAGAAATTCACCAAAAAACAAATGCCAGCCATCATAGAAGTCCAGAGCTGACTACACAAAAGCAACTGTAGAAAGAAGAGGTGGTTTCCATAAGCGTATCCCCTCTGCACTGCAGTCCTGCGTGTCGTCTCTAGCCTAATGTCTGAACTGGCCGTGTCGCGTTCATGTGATCTGGTCGTCTGCAGTGCAGCAACAGGCTGGTCAGGAACGAATCATTAGTGAGGATGCAAGGCACTAAAGTGTTCCTCATGTTTACAAGTTAGAGTGCGTGTGCATGTAGAATAGGTTACCACAAGCATTTACCTCACATGAACATACAGAGACAATAAAATAGAAAAAAAAAGGGGGGGGGTGGCAGGGCAGTCATAGATAGAAGAGCTAAGTGAACAGCAGGAGGACTCCTGTGTTGTGAGTAGGATACCAATAACAACAACCCTGCAATTGCACTTTTTATATTCCTTTAACTACATGTTGTTTAACAACCTTTAATAATAATTACAGTGAAACAACATCAAAATCTGATGGCTGAATACAGGTCCATAAAGAACATATGTTTGTTTTATTAAATAGACGCATACAAAAAAAAAAAGAACCGACCACAGAAAGAGAGAACCCCAGACACTTGTGATTTGAGATGTGACGGCTAAGTCTTTGGAGGGGAGATGCTGTGTATTTGACTTGACTAACAACCTTTTGATTTGTCTACTGCGCTCCACAAATACTAGCCTCATAAACCTAAACTACATCAGTTTATGTAATAATGCTGAACTGGCCGGATCTAATAACAGAATATGAGTTCAGTGGTTTCACGTGTCGACTTGGGATTCTTCACAAGTTTAAATTCTTGTGTAAAAAACAATCTACAAACCCCCCCCACCCAACCCAAATTGTGATTTACAGCAGCGTCACCTCTTCAATTTTTAAACTCCTCATGGTGATCAACACCAGGACACCTGACAGATAAATCAGTCTGATATTCAATCTGTATGGATACAGACAACTCAAATCACAAAGACACCAGACACTCACCGGGACATAAATATGTACAAATGTCTCAACGTGTTTAGGGAATAAGGCCACAGTTACAAGGGACAGTTATCTTCTCTTTGCAGTTATTGCATTTTACTTCATAGGTAGCCACTGGGATGTTTTCATATTGCAACCAGTTACACTCCTGCCAAACTTACTTTGTCTTTCTTTCTTCTTCTGCCTCTTGACTCTCTTACTCGACCAATCAAACCATCCTCTTCCGTCTGGGATCAAATGTTGATCCTATCTCCTACTTTCTGAACGCTCTCTTCTCCTCTCGCTCGCTCTGACAAGTTAACCTTCCATCACGAATCACTCAACCAGGTCAATGTTTAACCAGATCTATGTGCACTGTGTGTTTTTCATGGTAAAATGTCCAGCAGTCCAACTGTCCTCAAGCTTGGCTAAAACGGGACCAGTAAGGATGTGAAGCTGAATCACTCCCACCTTCCCAAAACGACAACATCTACTCTCAAAGACATCTTTGGCCGCTGCTGGTTATGCATTTGTGTCGTTTTGTCACCAGACACAACCAGCCAACTTGTCACAGCTATATTTCCCAGCACATTGGCAGGATAAGTGTGAGACTGATGCTGCGGATGTGTATTGCACTCTCCCTCCAATTGCTGGACAGATTTCATTCAGCCTGAGAGGACGTGAACCACCCTCTGTTCCAGGACAACATGGAATAATAAACTTTGAAATAAAAATCTAAAGCACAATAATGAGAACTAGTGGTTTTCGTTCAATGACTGTCTGCCTCTCTGCTCTGCGCAGCCATTCGTCTCAGCCTGAGCCAGGACTCGGACTGGGCTACGTAGGCCTCAGGTTTGACCCTCCAGGGCTGCTGGATGTCTGGGGCGCTGATGTGGTTCCCATGTGGTAGCCTTGATGCAGGGACACCGAGGCTGTCGTAGGGGGCTGGTACTGTGTCAGTGGCTGGGTGGGGTTAAGCATGCTGACCTGGCATGTGCCTGTGGGTCCTGCCCACTGAGGAGCACTGTAAGGGGCTGAGGCATACCCAAACCCCGGAGAAACTGGGCCAAGAGAGCCTTTACGAGGCCCCAGAGGGACAGAGGGGTTGGCGGGGTTGGGGAGGTGGGAGGTGCTGGTAGAGGTGGTGCTGGAAGGCGTGGGAAGCGTTGGGCAGAGGTAGCCAGGAGCTGAGAATTTACGGCCCATGTTGGCTGGAGGGATGATCTGTATTAAAGAAACAAAACTGCTGTTCAGATCATTATCAAAAGAATTTGTTTCACATACACATAACAACCCCTCCAAGCTTAGAGAGTCATCACAGTTTCTACATTCCAGCACAGGACTGAATGCTTACATCATGTCCCAGTGCTGCCTGTGCTCCAGTTTTAGGACCTTTCTTGCACTGGGAGAGGCTGATGGCATCTCTGGCCCAGTTATCCACCAGCTGGTGCAGGTCATCTGTGAAGGTGCCCTTGCCCTTTTGGGTGTTCGAGACAGGAATAGAGGTTCCACTGGCCTGGGTCAGGGTAGCAGAGTGGTTCTGGCAGGGGCCTGGACCGTTTGTGGAGCTGGTCACAGTGCCTTCACGGAACAAAGAAAAGTGAGACCAGAGTGAGGAAATCAATTCAATCAGGAAGCAAAGTGAGGCAAGATTTGGTGCTTTAGATACCAGTAGAGCAACTGCTGAGACTGGGCATGGATGGAGACGTTCTGAGCTGCTGTAAAGACGACCTGCCATCAGCTTGGGGGGACTCGGTTGCAGAGAGTGTACTTTGTTTTGGAGGCACCACTGAACCATGAAGACTCTGCACTGAAGCTGGAGAACCTGAGCACATGAGCACAGAAACATCCATTCAAGACACAAATGATAGTATCAAATTATAATAATATGACCCGGCCCCTCGGGAGACACTGTGGGAGTAGGGGTGGGGGGGCTCCACTCAGGGCCATCCCATCTCTGTACGCAGAAAGGGAGAGTTTTGTTCTGTGTTCTAAGTGGTTAGTCACATCAAGTAATTTCAAGATTAAGCTTTGCTTGTATTTTGGTGGGCTGAGGATTTCATCCATGTGATTTGCGGATGCCATTTGTGGTCCTGATAGCATCATCAGTCTGACCTTTGGCTCTCATTAGATCCATTTGGAGTGTGGAGTGGCTGGGCTGAGGATCAGCACCTCTAAATCTGAGACTGGTTCTTGGCAGGACAGCAGTAGACTGTTCATGTAGAGAATGAGTCCTTACCCCAAGTGAAGGAGCTCAAGTATCTCTGGGTCCTGTTCTTGAGTGAGGGGGCGATGGAGTATGAGATGGGCCAGAGAATCGGAGCAGCGATGAAAATATAGCAGAGCCAGAAAGCAAAGCTCTGGATCTACAGGCCAGTCTACATATCCCTACTCTCACCTATGATCATGAAATCTGGGTCATGACTGAAAGAACAAGTTCACAAACAGAAGTGGTCCAAATGAGTTTCCCCAGGAAGGTGGCTGGCACCTCCCTTAGGGATGAGGTGAGAAGCTCAATAATCTGAGAGGGAGTGAAGCCAGTTAAGGTGTTTGGGCATCTAGTCAGGATGCTGCCTGGCTACCTCTGTAGGGAGGTGTTCCAAGCACATCCAGCTGGGAGGAGGCCGTGGAGCAGATTGAATACCAGGTGGAGGACTATGTCTCCACGCTGCCCTGGGAATGCTTTGGGGTCCCCCAATCAGGACTGGGCAATGAGGCAAGGGAAAGGTAGTTTTGGGGCTCCCTGCTGGAGCCGTTAGCTCCGTAACACCACCCAGAGAAACGGTTGAAGATGGATGATTGGACGGCTGGATAATACTGACCTCAAAATGTATATTTAATTTGTTGAGTGAGCAAGAATGTTTTACCTGTGTGTGAGGGGCTGGGTTGTCCACTATTGCGAGAGGATTTGTAGCTTTTACTTTTGAGTCTGCGCCGACCTCCAGCCATGCCCACAGCAGGAGAGAGGACAGAGGGAGGAGCTTGCTTTCCCATACGTGTGAACAGCGCCTCTATTTCCTCTTTCTGGCGATTCTGTAAGGCCTGAACCTCCAACATATGCCTGTAAGCATAAGAATGTGTCATGTCAAAAAAAAATTGAATTATAAATGAAGAAACATTTGCCAGCTGAAATAAAGGTGATATTGAAGAGGATAATAAGCATGTGACATACTTTTCTCTGAGACGGCTAATTTCTTTCTGCAAAGCTTCATCCTCAGTCCCAGAGTCATCATTGTCACTACTGTAATGAGTGTGTGTGTTATGGGGATCGGAAGTTGAGGAAGACGGTCCGTTCTGCATACTGGAACCCTGTGATGGGCTGGAGCCTGCTGCAGGAGCCGGTGTCACTGAAAAACAAAAGACCAAAACACATGTAATCATTATTCTGTACTTGTTTATTAGGGCCTGATATCATGACAAGAGGGAACTTAACATTTTGGCTCAACACGATAGGTGCATTTCTGTTGCTATGATACATGTTAGTTATTACTGTTGCCTGATGTGAAAGGCCAGCAAGACGATGAGTCTGGTACACACCTGTGACTGAAAAGCGGCCCACTTTAGAGCCAGTGGCATGTCCAGATGTGGTACTGGTGCTTGTGGAAACTTGGAAGCGACCTATAGTGGTGGGCTGACCGGCCGGTCTGGATGAGACAGATGAGTCAGTTTGACTCATTCCTTTGGAGAGATAGGATGACCGGTGGAGGGTATTTTCTGGACTTGAGGGGGAAGAGGAAGACGAAGAAGAGGAGGATGAGGTAGAGGAGGGCGTGAGGGAGGAAGAGGAAACAATGGTGTAGGGATCTGGTACACTGGTGGGGGCACCATCAGTAGCGACAGTCACCTGTGTAAAGAGAGATCATAATTATTTAGGTCATTAATGAGCTGTAACCATTCCAGGCTGAATTTACCACACTAATGATAAGACAGGATGATAAACCTACTTGGAAACGTCCCCGAGTGAAACCAGAGGCTGGAGGCTGAACTTTTTTACTTCCCTGAACAGTCTCTGGGCTCAGGGCTCTCCTCAACTGGGCATCCAAATTACCCAACGGTTGTTGAGACTGTAGAAGCAAACAAAATAGGGGAGGAACAAAAATCAACAATCAACAAAAGTAGTACACAAGTATGTCGACAATTCTTCCTGGTAAAACCTTCAAAAGTAAAATTTCAGGCACTACAGGGACATCAAAGATCTCACCTGGTTTGGTCCAGGGAAAGGAGGTACAAGGTCAGAGGGAAGTGTTGCCGCTTGGTCAAAACCAGTGGGTAAAGTCTAGCAGAACATAACATTGAAGGAAAAGTATTATTATCATGGTATAAAGAGCTGTCGTGGCTCCACTTGGATCATACATTTTTCACTCACCTGTGCCCTGGGCTTAGTTGGAGGGGTCTGGGCATGTCCTGCTGGAGTAACCCCCTGTCCTGGGGTGGTTGTGGGACCAAGGACACCCTGTGTCCCTGACGTGAGGGGAAGGTTAGAGGGAGGCACCGCAGCAGGTCCAGGTGGAGGGGAAGAAGTTCCAGTGGGTGGGGAAGAGGTCCCAGTATTCTGTCCAGGATCAACTGAAGCAGATGAAGCCGTGCTGGGGTCTTTAAAGAGGGACCGTAGCTTCTTATCAAGGGCTTGGATGTCATCTCTGCCAGCAGATTTGGTCTGGAGCTCAGCTCCCTCCGATTCTGCTGGTTGTGGCTGGCTCTGACTGGGCAATGAGGAGGGAGGGGCGGGCTGAGATGTTGTGTGCTGTGGTGCATGAATGGATGAATTGGTAGGCTGAGAGGAAGTAACAGCATTAATAAAA
Organism: Aulostomus chinensis; assembly: GCF_037954235.1. Classification (NCBI taxonomy): domain Eukaryota; kingdom Metazoa; phylum Chordata; class Actinopteri; order Syngnathiformes; family Aulostomidae; genus Aulostomus; species Aulostomus chinensis. The sequence continues at coordinate 16,065,380 of NC_141326.1, forward strand.
GGCTGCTGCTCTGAAGAAGGGGCAGAGACAGTATTACTGGAAGTGACACTTGCAACAGAGGACACAGAGACCGAACTACTGCTCAGCTGGACTCCAGGTACTGCAGGGACGGACGTCTGTACAGCGGCAGGAGGACTAGAGGACGAGGTGGTAGGGACGCCTGCAGTTGGTGCAATCTGTGAAGGGACGATTTCATGGGATGACGGACCGAAATCACTGGTGATAGGAACTGGAGTTTGGGACTGAGAAGGTACAGGAGGAGAAACCCTTCCAGTTGAGGTAGGTGGTGAGGGTGTTGCAGTAGATGGGAGAGAGACAGCAGGAAAATGAGAGCTTGTGGTGGATGTTACAGTTTCTGAAGGAGCTGGAAGATTGTTTGGGCTGGGTACAACTCCACTGGATGGGATGGTGCTTGTTTCCTGATCAGTACCAGGAGGATCAATGGAACTTCTTTTCTCTAGACTTCTCTGCTTTATTTTGCTGAAAGCCTGCTGCAGAGTCCCAGATGGAGCAGACAGAGATAGGCCCAATGTCATAGAGGCTCCTAGAAAAAATGAGAGACATTTGACTATAAAAGCAGGACTTCTCTTTAAGTGTGTCTCCATGTTGTACGGAGTAGTGGTCGACCGATCGATCGGCCAGCCGATTAAAACGGCCGATTTTTGCTATTTTTTAGTAAATCGGCATCGGCCGATTAATTAATTTGGTCGCGCCGATTTTCAGTCAGGCACATCTGCGGGCAGCTATTTACGACCCGGCGCAGCGCTGTTCATTCAGAACCAGAGGGCCAACAGGTAAGGCTTCAATTCTTATATTCCAATGTCCTAAAGTCATATATTTGCTCTCATTATAAGTTGTAATCTGTTGCTTCATTTAGCAAAAGTAAAAACAAATAGCATTTTCTGCTCAAAATGAAACGTTGCTAGCATAGCTGTCAAGTCTCCCGTTTTGGCCGGGAAACTACAGGATTTCACCCCTCTTTCCCGCCCTCCTCCCGTATTAGTATTTTCCCATAAATCTCCTGTATTATTAAAAATAAAAAAAGCGTTAATTTGTTTAATTAGAAAGAAAGCATGAAAACGCTTTGCTCTAGTTTTTATTTGGTGTTGTATTTCCGAGTAATGTCACTGTGTAACAGCGAGGCAGCGAGGGTCTCTCTCTCTCTCTCTCACTCACTCACACACACACACACACACAAGTGTTGTGCGTCCTCTTATTAGTATGATATTTTAGCATGCCAAATAAGGACAATACGATAGCATATCGGCCCTAAAAATCGGCCCAAAAAAATCGGCAGCTCATATCGGCCATCGGCTGACTCTGACTTCTAAATATCGGTATCGGCATCGGCTTTAGAAAAACCCATATCGGTCGACCTCTAGTACGGAGTGACTGTTCATTCAAACAATGTTGAATTTTCACATGCATGACAGTTGCCTAGAGCAAGTTAAGTGCAAGTTTGAGCGTCAAGGGTCTGTAGAGGCAGTCAAAACAACTCATACTGGCAGACAGGATTCTGGATAGCTCTGATGATGTCAGGGGACAGGCAGAATTCGGACACTGCACTGACAAGAGATACTTGAGCTCCTTCACTTGGGGTAAGGACTCATGTCAGAGAGGTTTTATGAGGTCAATTGCAATCGTTCAAAACGTGTAACTTAAGCTGTCTGTGCACAGACAAATGCCTTGTACAAAGTTTTCCTCTCACCTGGGGCAGGTTCATCACCAACAGAGGAATTAGCAGAAGATGGGCCAAAGAACTGTTCTTTAAGACGAGATTCTGGTACGGGGCTGACAATAAACCTTCGTCCTGCTGAATGCACCACCTGGGCTGTGGTGCTGGGAGAAATGCCTGAGGGAGTGGTCAATAGAAAGTGAGATGGGAGGCCACAGCTGTACTATTGAAGTGCTGCATGTTTGGCTTTAGTCTACTGACCTGGCAGCATGGGAACAGACAGCTCTGGCTGTTGTGGAACTTCACTCATCTGTAGAGGATCAAATTTTAGATGGGAAGTCTTCAAGTCTAGTGATCAAATTTGAGATGACCACTATTTGGCCAATAAAGCAATGAGTATGAGAATATACAAAAGATACCTGGGGAAATGCTTCCTTTATGCCCTCTCCTTTCTCATCAGCCATTTCTATAACTTCACGGACCTGCTCGATGAAGGACTCTCGCTCATTCTCCAGGATGAACTCACTCTGAACCTGAAACAGAGGGAAATAATTTGATCAATCAAATACTATGACAAAAATCATGTAATCTGTAAAAACAATGGAATCACAGACTCAACAGGAAAGAAGGGCCATAACATTAGTTGTACTTTCCATTTGTTTATCCATGCAACTGCAGTGGAGACCGAAGAGGTGTGGATAAATGCTAACACCTTTTGCCGCCACAGCTCCCTATACACTTTCTGATCATGAGCTCATTCATGAAATACTTACTTCAACAAAAAACATACTTGTAAACTCTGACATTCCATTTACCTTGCAACTCACAAGCTGGGTGTTACAGCTACATGAACACAGAGTATACACACATGTTTTATAAACTATTCTGTACATGTTTATGTTGACAAACAAAAAAACCTGTTATTACCATGATCTGCGCAATCTCCTCTGGATTATCACCATCAAGGTCAAATCTGAAGGTCACCATTTTTCTGTTGTGTGTTTCCAGCTGGCACTCGGCTACTCTGTCTCCCATGTTAGAAATCTGCAAAAGATTTATTCAAGTTACAATGGTTTCATTATCAAAGAGGATACTAATCGACTGATGAGTTCACTTCCGTACACTAAGAACATTTAGTTTAGCCTTTGCAGTCTTGTCATGACGGGAGCGGCTGCGAACAGATCGACGCTGGTGACGCTTCAGTGAGCGACCCTCATGGCGGCCTCCTGATGTAGAATTTCCATCATTGCCGTCACTAAGACCAGAAGCTGCATCTGACAGGCAGCTGAAAGAGACAAGGATCCCCAAGTTAAATATTTGTCATGTCTTGTGTTGATAAAAGCTGTGACTGTTCATGAAGTTGCCTCTCACCTTTCAACAGATGGAGGCACCAGAGCAGAAGGTCCTGCGGACTGTTCTACAGCTGTTGACTGAGGAACACTCACAGGGGCCTGACAAACAAGAAGCACTTGTAAATAAAGCAGAGCAAAATCATCTTGCAGGTGTTTTCATCATTTTTTTAATTATTAAGCACTGTCTAGGCATCAATTATGCACTGCTATTAATGTATTCAATTTTACCTTCCTGCAGTTATGTTGAAGGAACACTTAAGCGAAAATGTAATGGCTAAGAACAAACCAACCACCAGATGGTGCAGCAGATCGTGGAGAAATTTGCTGCATCCGGGTACTACAGGGGCTGCCATTACTCAGTTCTACAGCAGACTATAAATATTCATGTGCAATATATATATATATATGTGTGTGTGTGTGTGTGTGTGTGATTAAAATACACTATTTGCTTATTTTGTCAAAAAACATTAACAAAAATGTTCTTACTGCCCTTCATAATTTATGTTTTTATTCAAGACCATACCATGAAAATAAGGGAAAATCCTTCTGAGGAAGGATGTACAAATACATCAAGAAACATGAGCAGAATGAGAAGGTTGAACCAGATATTGGTCTGCACACACAGGCACAAAAACATACATGGGTTGGAACAGTTCACCCTATCCATGTTTCGTTGTATCAGTTTTAGAGTCAGAATTTTCAGTTCATCATGTTTCATCATCATGTTTTGGTTGTTTTTTTCCCCCCCAACGCTCCACAAATACCATCTATTGGCATATAGTGTATAGCCTAATAATCCAATCTGACCTAAGGCACATCAACTATATATTCGTATTTGTAAATTGAAAATAAATGTTTGTGAATATTTTTTAGCATTGCATACAGGCTATTATGTTTGCATATAAGACTAACATACACATGTGATCTTCCAGCTCAGCTGCAATGCTGGTACCTCCTCCAACTATACTTTATCTTATCATTTCCATAACTAACAGCCAGCTGCACTTAACCCTTTGCCCCTCCGCACTGAATGAATGAACTGGGTTGCTGAACTAAAACGACACACATCGCCTGAACTGAGATAAGTTAACCTAATGCTTAGGATTTTTTTCTTGAACTGTTCAACCACAAACACACACACACACACACAAATATGAATATGGTGCGCTGAGTACCTGCAACACAGAGAGGCATGAGGCCTGATAGAGGAAGTATAGGTGCTCTGCGTTGAGTGGAGGAGACAGTATAGGAGTACTTGGACCACTGGCCCAAGTCTAATAGTCATGCAGGAATGAGCAGCATGCAGAGATGACAGGTGGAAGAAGAGAGTGGAAAGCCAGGGTAATGTGAATAGTGTGTCCAGAGAGAAGGACAGAGATTTAGAAGAACTGAAAATTTAAAAGGTGGACAGCATGAAATTCAAACAGAGGAATTAATGTGTTTAACACCTTTTTTATGACCTTCAACCTAAGAATAAGCAGGTCAGATGTGTGTGCTTGGGTGTCACCTGTAGCTGCTGAGCTCCAGACTGTGTCTGTGGAAGAGAGGTGCTCTGAAGGGCAGCGCTACCCTCAGACTGCTGCTGCTGCTGCTGCTGCTGCTGAGGCGGAGACGGCTGAGAGGATGGGGGTATCACCACCTGCTGGGTGGGTATCTGTAAGAGCAGAAGGAATGAATGTGGAGATGCAAACAACTGCTGCAATCAGACAATACAGAAGTTGAATAAACTGGACATTGGACAAATTGGACATTGTTATTGGCAATTAGACTACTTCCTGAAAACCTGTACCCACATTCATAAACATCCTGAGAATTTTGAGCTCTAACTTATGAGTGATTTAGAAAAAATCTGAGCAACTCTGAGCAAGTAAAAACCTTTCCTTTATTGATGGCGTTTGAAACCCATTTTAAGGTATGACATCTCTTTTAAAAAGATGTGGCTGGGTGATCCCCAAAAATGAAAATAAAAATGTATTTAGTGATTTTTGGCGTAAATGGACAGGCCAAATGGTAGCCTCTAGTCCCTGTCAAGACAAAGTGTAATTTTGAAAATCATTTAATACAAATTTGAAGCCATACAGAACTAATCAACAAAAAGTTTGAAAACATAAGCTTACTTGTGGAGTAACCTATTCACACATGAGTAGTTGCTGTATTTATTTGCTGCAGTATAATCACCAAGCTAATAACTTTAGTACACATCTTTATTTTCTGTTGATGCAACGGTGCTGACATGCATCCTCCCATATGACAAAATGTGTCACAATATGAAGCTGTGAAAGCACTGTGATTAACCTGCCTGAGGTATCACTGCAGCGTTTATTTTTGTGATCACTTTCATTTATAGCAATAATGCTTTCCTTCCGATCTGTGTGTCATACTTCTGCAGTCTCTTCCTCTTTCCAGCATTTTCTCCCTTTGCTTAAGAAACGATGAAGCTTCTTAAATATCCTTCTCTGTACTTTTTAACAGCTTCTTACCTTAGGAGATCTCTTAAGAGCTAAGTTGCTTTGTGAATCATTTTTATCTGTACCAGAATCTGGTCACAACTTGAATGATTTTAAGAAGTCAGATTGGCTCAAAAGACAGACAGCCATGATGGTGGCCTCACAATATCAGATATAGCAACTAAGTCATGGTGGTAGTCACCTGATATCAGACAGACAGACTATGAGTCTAACATGGTAATAGTGGCGGTGGTGCTGCTTTGATTCCCCACATTGAAATATCATATCTGAATCAACTTTTAAATTCATGTTTTGTTTTGTTTTGTTTTTTTAAATCAACACGAGCATATATTTGAATTTAGAATATTGGTTGACAGCCCTAGTTTACATGAGGAAGCTCTATGAATAAGGGTCCTGGTTTCTTTCTAATTTCAGCTACACGCATATACAGTACTTGCTGGATAACAATGCTACAAAAATCACACCAACTATTTGATGTAAGAGGGTGTCACTGATCAACTCAGCAGGGTCTTTTTTTTCCAGAGACATGATTATCATCATTCCATTTGCACTGTACTTGCACTGCTTTGGCCAAAAGACCGTGGGTGTATTTAACAAGGAAAATGGGACATTTTATCTACCTGAGGGGGAAGCGATGGTTGGTAGTAAATTCCGAACTATAAGAAACAAAAAAGACAGGGTAAGAGTAGGAAAGTTGAAAATGAAAACTGAGAAACAAAATGGGGAACAGAATTGACTGGAAAACAAGGGCTAGGGGATTCCCAACTGTCAAGTACTTCAACACAGCTGCTGGAGGCCAGGAATAAAAGCTTTATTATCACCATCGAAAATCGTGTTGCCTAACCCTGAGTGGTTGAAGTTCAAACATGTACTCAGATACTTGATAGTTTTAATCTGAACAGTTCTGTGAAACAATGCATCTCAGTTTAGTGTTTAACAACTCTTTAGAGGGAGATTAAGATATGCAGCAAAATACAGACCTGCTGAAGAGCCACTGGAACTGACTGGCTGCTGGGTGCAGCGGGGACAACTTCAGGCTGGACACCTTGCATCTGGGGTTGACCCTGATGCCCCACAGAGAGAAAGCAACAGCACATGTGAAAAAGGTCATGCAAACTAAAAAAATCGACTGAAGAAGGATAAGAGTACAAGGTCATACCTTGACCTTCGTAAACTTAAAACTTGAGGGGCACTGATATGACGTGGGGGACTGGCAGTGACAAGAGACACTTTTACACGGCCAATTGGAGTCAGATATATCATACTGCTGTTAGAGCTCTTAAAAACAATCATTCTAGAACTTCTGATCAAACATGAATCAATATTTAGTTATTGGATTGTCTATTTCTCATATACAGCTTCACAAACATACTTTAGTGACCCCATTAACAGTAAAGCAGGATAGTTTGGAACTTGGTGACCATGTTGAACAGTCAAAAAGAAAATGAACACAGAACCTCATAGGGCGCGTTTCCACTGGCTCATTTCGGCTCAGGTCAGGTGGAGATGGGTCAGTACAGTGGACTCACCGGCCAAGAGACTCACTGGCCGTTCCCCGGCGTAATTTGTGTGCGACACAACAACAACAATTGAGCACATGGAGGCAGCGTTATGCCTGTTGCTCGGTCTGTGTTTTTTGCTTAAACTAAAAGTAAGGGACGACAGACAGGCAAGGCTTCAAGCGGCGAAACAGAACACCCAAGAAAAGTATAAAAGACTTCACCAAGCGATTGACCAGTATTCCACCGAGGCTAAGATAACAGGAAGTAGATGATGTAAGCGGGTAAGTTACCCAATCAGTGCCCCACTATGTGTTTATATCACATTTTAGTTCCCCCTTGCTAGGAACCCAAGTGGAGCAGGCACCAAAATGGTAACAGTTCGTACCGTGTTGGGGCCAGTGGAAACGGGGCCAAACCGAGCCAAACCGACCCGAAGTGAGCCAGTGGAAATGAGCCCATAATTACGTCACTGCCAGTAGCACTTTGGGAAACAACTCACAACTCGCCCACTGTGATCATCATCTATGAACTAAACGTGCAACTGTGATCACTGTCTTTCATCACCTTCTACAATTACTCAGGGACAATTACATTCAGAGGACTGGTCGCTCCCGTCCAGCCAAAAATACACACAGACACACATAATGAGGAGAGAGTAGATTCTGCTTATTAACTCACAGTGGAGACATTCAGAGCGCCAAATCAACATCTGTTTAAAATTGGTAACTTAAACAGCAGACCAGCGCATTCCAGATGCCAAAATGGCAGAATAAAATGGATACACTGGAGGATCATTACATTACTTGGCTCAATGTAAAGTTATAATGATGGAGTAAATGTTATGGTAGTATCGTGGAATCTGTGTAAAGGTGCCTATGGACTACAGTCAACACAATGAAAAAACATTCCTCAGCTGAAGAGGGTACCAGGCCTTAATTTCTAAGGCCTCTACTTGAGTGAGGCCTTCATTTTTAAAGGCCTGGTTTATACTTCTGGGCCAAATCGATGCCATGGGTATGCACCCCCGACAAAGCAGAGCGTGAGAGGATGCTGGCTTAGTACAGACACTGGAGCATCATAGAAACATGAAAGGAGTGCTTCCCATTCTCCTGTCATGCACGCTTTCTAATTGGAAAGCGGCAGCTTTCTTTAATTAACATCTACAACATACAAGTTCTGCAGAAGAAAAAGTCAATCTCACCACCCACTCCTGGGGGAATTAGTTCCTCTCAATTCTGGGTGGAGATGAAAGGCTCAGTAAAGTGCTTATGTTGTCAACTGTCCAATCAAATTTCCCCTTGCAAGAATATAATGAAATGGAGCTTAACTTGTTTTACCTGTCTGTTACGGCTGGTTATTAATAGTTTGAGTAAGCCTCACCTGTGGTCATTTTATGAGACACAACTTTTAACCTCTTACCAGATATTACTTGAGGAAGCCCGGTATATTAACTTAACTTATATCAAGAGGAAATCCATCCATCCATTTTCTACTTCTTATCCTGTTAAGGGTCGCAGGGGGGCTGGAGCCTATCCCAGCGGCTTTCAGGCGAGGGGCGGGGTTCACCCTGGACAGGTCGCCAGTCCATCACAGGGCCAACACATACAGACAGACAACCATTCACACTCACAGTCACACCTACGGTCAATTTAGAGTATTCATTTAGCCCAGTCCCCATTTGCATGTCTTTGGACTGTGGGAGGAAGCTGGAGAACCAGAGAGAACCCACACAGGTACAGGGAGAACATGCAGACACTATGCAGAAAGATCCCGTGCCGAGCTGGGATTCAAACCTGGAACCTTCTTGCTGTGAGGCGACAGTGCTAAACGCTGCACCACCGTGCCACCAAAAGGAAATCCCGCCTCTCTAATTCATCTCAGTAGAATAAATTCCATATTCAGCATGACTCACCACTGACAACTGCTGTTGTTGCATTTGGTCATTTTGTGTCTGAGGACACGATGCACGAGTCTGAATCTTCTGACAGGGAGGGGTGCTGTAGGATATTCCAGGCTGAACAGGCTGGGCCTCGGAGACCACTGATGAACCAGGTGGTCTGTCTCCTAAGTGAGTAGCTGCAAGAGAAGGTCCATATTTTAATTTCATGATAATGCATGGCGGGTATATCCGATCACTCATCATCTTTGATACACACCTCCAGCAGCGTGCTGTAACTGCCGATCAGTCTCAGTTTCCTCCGAGTCTGCCTGAATGGCAGCCAAACTCTGACCCTGAACTGGACCTTGAAGTTGCCCAGTGGACTGGGGGACATATGGGACCCCTTGGACCAAACCTGTTAATTGGCTTGGTTGAGGAGTGTTGTAGTTAGTGCCCTGAAGGTTCTGCTGAGATGCAGGTTGGGCAGATATCGCCGTACTGTGCTGGTTTGGTTGTGGAGGAACATAAGCGGCAGGCTGTGGCACTGACTGGGACTGTGGCATCTCTGTGCTCACTTGTTGGCCTGGTTGTTGCACTGGCTGTAACTGACTCTGCTGTTCTTCTTCTATTCTTCTCTTTTCTTGATCTTCTCTGACCTTCAGTACCAAAAATATTATAATCCATCAAAACACCATCAACTGCCATATTTTGCTGTCAGGAATTCTAGCAAAGCATCTAAGCAAATGGAAAACATGCAAAATAGTCATTCAGGACATACCTGTTGCCTTTGTGCTCTCTTACGACTGATGAGAGACACTCTGTCCTTAATGGCCTTAGCAATAGTCTTGTGATCCCCTTCACACACATAACCAGACTCAACCTGAATCACACAGACATGTCACAGAATTCAGCAACGACCATTTTGAAGACCAAGATAATTAACCTCCAACATTTTGTCCTTATTTGACACACAGTTTTAACCGGTTATGGGATTAGTGTATTTAATGAATAAGTTTTAGGACATTTTAAGACTTAGATCTAATGATTACAGCATTTAATGTTCAATTCACCATTTCCTGAGCCACATCATCTGGGACATCTTTGCTGAGATCAAAGGAGAACTCAATAGCTTCATTGTCTTTGTACTTCCCCTTGAGTTTCTTAATATCCTCAATTCTCAGCCACAACTTTATAGCTTCCATCTCTCCATCGTCCTCTTCAGCCAACTCCACACGTACACCTGTATCCTCCTGGAAGAAGGCATGGTTCAGAAGGTCCTTGATCGAGTACCTAAATAAATGGGAAACAGCTGTGAGTGATAGGGGTTTCATAGAGCAGTGAAGAAGAAAAGCCATGCTAAACTTTTGTAAACATGCTTTGAGACCTCTCGTCTTTGTTCTGGCGAATACATCCCTCGATGATCTCCTTCACCTCTGGAATGGCCACCTTGTCAAAGCTGCCTGGCTTCACCCCCTACAGGAAACACAAAATACTGACTGAGAATGGACCTCTACTACTCGATCCATTTCTAATCTCGGATGCTAGCCCATATTTTGGGGTCTTTTCCACTTTAGTAACTCTATGTTAATCTAAAATATTGGGCCTGTAACTTGTATGAGTGAAATAATCACACATTTTAATTGAGCATTAACAACCTTACAATTTTTATTTTAAATACATCTACAAAAATATTAAGTATGTAAAGACGCTCAAATAAATGGGCACATCTGGTGGCAGCTAATGCGCGTAGAAAATAAAGTGAAAAACACAGAAGGGCACACTGGTTAATCTGAGGTGGTAAACTGAGCCAGTATCTTGGTGTGTGAAATAAGAGGGCCAGCTGAGAGAATGACTGATTTGGAAGAACAAAGGCCCATTTCCTCCAGGGATACGACTGTAACCACAGCATGTGACACCACCTGAACATAGGCGCAACTCAATTGCACTTTGTCTCTCAGATGAGTAATCTGTGTATGGTGAACTGCAGTTTGAACTATTTCTAGCTGATCGGGTGAGATTAGAAGCTCACTTCCCAGCAAGCATTTGAGTGGATAATAAACACTTTCATGTTTGGACTTAAGAGTGAATTAAGTAGGACAGACAAACAGAGGGTATCGGACAAGATTTCAAGGCCCACTTTTTAGATAACATTCCAGAAACAGGTTCCACCTCTTTGGCCGGAACTCTCGTAATGACTCAAGTATGAATCATATCAATGACTATGCACTCTGAAAAAGGCCTGCATGAGTGGTATGAATGGGATCCAGTTTTAAGACTGCTTCTACCCTTTTGCAATCATAAAAGTGACAAGACTGTGCTTGTTCAATCTCTAATCAATCATACACGCCTCAGATCTACATGCTTAACCCACATGCATGATAAAACAGAAGCAAAGAGAAAAACAACAGGAAGAAGTGAAGCAATGGGTATTGTTGTCTACAAAAAGTCCTGAAACTCTGAGGGTTGCTCAAATGGGATATCATCTTCATGACACAAGAATGTACTTATGCTGAGAGGCATATAAAATGTAGAAGAAAAAAATGCAAAATAGGTTTGGTAAAGAAGTCAGCAGGAATGTGGCCATAGCAGGTCAGCTATGTGAATAGAAAATTATTCCAGAATGGGACACTAGCCTTCTTGGAACATAGGAAGAGGTGAAGGCAGGGCAGAGGGGTGACATGGATCGTTGAAGAGAAGACTTACGCTGGTCACTCTGCGGTAGATCTGTGCAGCATTCTGGCACTCTGAGTACGGGTACTCTGAGGTGGCCATCTCCAGCATGCACATTCCAAAGGCATACACATCCACTGACTCGTCGTACTTCTCCTCATACATCTCAGGGGCCATGAACTCAGGGGTACCTTAAATCAAAACAACTATTCAGAACTCTCGAACTTCCTTACTGACTGAGTGGGCTTCTCATAACCCATTGCCCCTCTGCTCCCCTAACCCACGAGGGGTTGAGGAAGAGGAGGATGAGAAGCGTGACCAGCCTTCCCTGGAGTAGACCTGCAAGGTGAAAGTTGGAAGAGAGAGAGAAGAAGAAAAGGGGGAGGAAAGCAAAAAAAGAGAAAACAAAAAGGAAGGAGAACATGAATTTAGTTAGACTGTTGAGAAGAAGCCACTTGTTTGTCTGTGTAAGACCTTCATATGTTTGGATATAAAAATGTGACAGAGGGAGTCAATGTGCAGAACACACTTGTTCGCCAAATGAGAGTCATACGCTACGTTTAAACAACATTTAAATGAGAAAGGAGTAATCAAGGCCCCAATACAATGCCAATGACAATAATGCCAGTGATCTATGTTAGAGAAATATGACTAGCTATGGAAATGACTTTTGTCAAGGCCTTGCCTTAAAACCACATTAACACTGCCTTTAGTAGAACACTCACCTTTCGAAGTCTAACTTACCATCTCTTCTTGACCTGTGGAATCAAAGGGTTAAGGTCAAGGCTGAGAGAAGCAAATCCCATAGCTAGTTAGTGTTCTCATCAGTGTGTCTCTGAACATCAGCTTTGATTTATGAAGCGATCATTTTACATTCAATAATAGGTCTTACACAGAAAAACTCATTTAGTTATTTGAATGCAATTGTTTTCAAAATGATGTGTGTTACAGCACACTGTCAAAACTTACCAGGCCCAAACAGCAGAATGGGGCACAGCTGAAGCTAGAGCCTACATTTTAAGAACATACCCAAATGTCAAAGAAAAATTTAAAATGAAACCAACAAGGAAACAAAATTAAAAGGCTGACAGAGAGAGTGGGGAGAGCTCCCTGGTCACAATGATGGAGAAAAAAGAATCTGCGGCCCTGCAATATTTTTAAAAGACAGTAAGAGACAAACACTAGGAAAAAAACCTGTTGAGGCAAACCCATAGAAAGAGACGTTAAATGTTATGGGTATAACTGGCAAACAGACCACATATTTCCAAACCACAGAACAAAGACCAGTCTAAGACAGAAACAACGGCCATACCTTTAGCCATGGCCAGGTTAGCCTGCAAGAAGGCATGACAACTATTATAATAATGTTATTATTGTTTAAGAGCAGGAGAAACATTAGGCGCTACTTACATTCAGTAGGTGCCTGAAAAAAAAACTTTTTTCCAAGAGACATAGAACAGAAATATTCTGTACAATGACCAAACTTTGTAGAGTTGTTGTGTGATTCAACAGAGAGAACCTCTTGTGGTGATCTGCCTAAGATTACCACAGTAATTGGCCACCATTTGAGCTGTGGTTTGAGAGACAGTTGAAACGCTGTGGTCTGTTTTTGAACCACATCATCCGAAAAACAATCAAAATCCCTTATTTGAAGCACCATCATTTCCAATACAAAACACAATATCATAACCTTAGAAAAGGTACTACCTCATAGCAGGACAGGCAAAAAAAAAAAGAAAAAAGAAGTAGAAATTACTTTTGATTCGTACCTATAACACTCTTGGCAAAGGACGCGCGCTTCAGCGTGGCAAGTCCCAGGTCGCCGATCTTAACAGATCCTGTTGGGCCTGTGATGAAAATGTTGTCGCACTTTAGGTCCCTATGGATGATGGGAGGAGCCCGAGTATGAAGGAAGTGAAGTCCCTTGAGGATTTGTCGACACCAGCTCCGCAGCACTTTAATTTTCATCACCTTGAACCTCTTCAGATATCTAAACAAAAAGAAATTATCATCTTTATATGCATTCTGTTGTATTGGGCAGTTTAAAAATTTTCCACTAACCAATTTAATCAAAACACCTAAAATCTGCATCTGCATTATTACTGACTGTAGTGAATTATACCCTTAAAAACAGGGCCTATTTTAAGTTCCAGCTCAAGAAATAAGCTAAAAAAAAAGGGGGGCATTTTTTTTAAAAACAAGAAAATACAATAATAATATGACAAATAATAAAACTGTATACAGAGGCCAGGTAATAATGTATTTCCCCATGGAGGGTTGAAACTTACGTTTTGAGTGTGCCAGAAGTCATGAGTTCAGTAACCAGTACGATGCACTTCTTGCCTTTGGAAGGCCCCTCCCAGGAGTCATAAAAGCGGACAATGTTAGGATGCTGAAGTCCCTTCAACATCCCTGCTTCCTCTTTAAAGCGCTGCCGCTCTGTCTTTGACAGCTTACGATCCTGTAGGGGACAGCAAGGAAATAACACATATAGTCAACAATGATTTGACTGGGGTCAATGATATATTAACGTGATCAATCACCATCACCAAAGACAAGAAGCTGGAGAGGACGGTCAACTCATACATCAAGAGGCAGCTTGGACAACTCTGCTGCTCAGGCAGTACAAACTATGGACACAGTGCTCTGGAAGGGCCTGTCTTAGCCTCACTTAAAAATCTAAGTGCACCAATTTGAGGTTGGACATGTTTCAGGCTAAGTCACAACATGCTACGAAATGAGTTACTGCCAACAGACTGGTAACTGGGAGGAAGTAGATCATGTCTGAGGCAATGCAGGAAGTGAAATCTGCTCGCAAGCGTAGAGCCATTCTATAACAGGTGCAGCAGAGAAAAGGTGGGCTCTGACTCATGACAAGTCCACTGCCATGGCACAAGGCAATATCCCCGAGAGGAGAGCTGGTGGTTGATAAAGGCCGACAGCAACAAGAGGCAGAGAAATGCACAGAGGCAGTCTCACAGGGGCCAATGGGTTAAACGGGAGCGAATGGTACCAAGACAGGCTGCATCAAGTCCTTTGAGCTCATCGTAATATTTGACGGGCTGCATAACTAAATGTGACAATAGGCAATCTGGGTTCAGATTTTCTCTTTGTACACTCAAAAAAAAAGAAGACATTTTCACTGGAGATAACTGTCATATAGTCAGCATAATCCAAGATTTTAAGAAATCTGCCTACATTATACATGAAAAATACTGGGGACAATTTCTCTGAATGAATATCTGAAAACATTTTTAATCTAGTCCTTTTCATATTCCATGTTTGAAAAGAAGATAAATGGAAAAGTTGGAGGTTTTGAGTGCCATTAAATGCCTTTAAAGGTTCAACTGAAAAGTAATAAAACAAACATTTGCTTCAACACTCACAAATTGTGTATACAATCTAGTCCAACTGCTCATACAGTCGGGACATAGGGATGTGGCCCTGTATTCTCTGGCACACAATTATGAACCAAAGAGAATGCGTCAGGCTTTGTCCTAGATTCCAAGCAAACCAAATTCATTAAAAAAAAAACCCCACAGCGTGGCTGACAGCTAGAGTACAGTTACTGCTAACGAAGAATATACCCAGCTGGTTATACCTAGGGAAATTACTTCTTTAAAACACCTTGTCTTTACAATACATGATACATCCATCTCAGGGGTTATATGCCACTTTGAAGTAGGGTTGAGCAATTTGGGGAAAATGAATATCACCTTTATCAAGAGAAAATTTCAATATATTATTGTATTCATGTTTTAAGAAATTTCTATTTTTCTTCAGAAAGTTTTACAGAAGTCTTGTTAATATGTGGATTTTGCCTGAATCATCAGACAAATGTGTCCACTACCACACATCAATGAGGTCTGTGCACATCTGTTTTGGCGTATACTTGAAACTTAATTCACCAGAATGTGAAATATTTCCAATCTTGTGATTTGGGGGTGGGTAGTTCCTGTTCGGTTGTTGCATCTCTGCCTTCAGCAGTTTTTCACTTGGGGCGCCAGCCAGACAATGGCGACCAAGTAGTTGGTGTAGAGAGAGAGAAAGAATATGGGGGGGTGGGTGATATTCTACCACCCACAGCTTCTGAGTTTGATGGTCTGCATACAATTTTGATCAATTTGCTATAAGGAATCAAGATCAGGACATCCCTATTAAATACTGAACACTGAATTTTTTTTTCAGCCCTTCCAATACAAACTTCTTTTTTTTTTAACATAGAAGCCGAGACCTTTAGTGAGAACTAAACTGCTGCACTCATCAACGCTTGTATTCAGAGCATGGAAGACAAAAGTCAGCAAGTGTTCTGACAGCTGAGGGGTGCGACAATAACAACCACATGAAGGGAAACCTGATAACATTTTCAGTCCAGTTTGATTTTTTTCATTCGTTATTGGTCAACACATAAATCTGAATTGGCAATAATGGCTTTTGGAAGTAGTGACTGTGTTGCACTAAAAATCTGGAATGCGTATAACCGCCCTTCTCAAATTTCCTGCATAATTCCTGGAGTGACCTACATTTACAACACGCATAGCAGTAGAGTAACTACCCCGACCAGTTAGACAAGCCCATTGAGTCCCCCAGCCAAAGACCTCCCTTGAAACCCCCTGAGACTTGGCAACCAGCCAGGCTGTCCAGGAAATTCAACCCACTTGTGGGTGGAGAATGAGCTTTGACCTGTGTGTATGTCAGCAAGAGATATAAAACTTTCCACTGACTGATACCAGTTGCTGCAACCCATTCTGGAGGTATTTTGGAGGCTTTATTTGTTATGTTTGCAGTGTTTGGGGGTGTGACTAATGGTTACTAAATGAGAAGGTGAAGACAAATTTGGGGAAATAATTAGGAGCAACACACTGGATAAGGGTGCAATGTCAGGAAACAAAGAGGGAAGTACTGTGGAGGCTCCTCCGTGCACTTGGACCAACTGACCTACTTTCCACTGTATTTATCTCGCGGACCACTGGTGCCCCTTTCTCTTTCTGCACATCATGTGAAAACCAGAAAAGCCATGCAAAATATCCAAAGCAGCATTAACAACTTCAGACCCCCACACTCGCCACACATGCACTTAGATACCAGTTCAAAACATGTGTACTTAAACTGAAGTACAATTCATAAAATCAAATACATCAAGGCTTACAGTTAAGAATGACACTATTGAACAATGCTGCAATATGGCCCCATCAATTCAAATTTAATCTAAATCACAATAAGTCCAACCACCATTTTCAAACAACAAGAAGGAGCAATACTTGTTAAAGGCTAACTGTTTATTAAAATACCATCTAAAGTAAATGTGGTGCAGTGATGTCACACACATAACATCTTAGAGATTTAACATCTTTGTTGACAGAGATTCTCCCCCCCAAAAAACCCTACAATAATCATTTGATGGGTTCTGAAATGAAAATGAGGATGATGTAAAAATCTAAATTCTCTATTATCATAAACCATCCCACAGTTGCAATATCAGTCAATATAACTGTAATTATATTTTTTCACAGTTGTGTAGCCCTAATGTAACGGCTTAGCATACTTACAATAAACCAATTGACACTTTCACTATCACCACAGCATAACAAAAAAAAAGATTGGCCAAGGCTGTCATAAATACCCATACGACCTAAAAATAGTCCGAGTTAAAAAAAAGAAAAAAAGAAAAGAAGTCTGTTTGTGCCAAGGGCTGCTTTTGTCAGACTGCTCCTCTGAGGTTGACAGGGAGAGTTGGATGGAAACCTTTAGCTAACATGGGTAGTGATCTGACAAAAAGCCATGACGAAGGCAAATCCACTCCACACGTAGACCAGGCGACTGTTCTTTGTTCTCACTGCTCCACTGAAAATAAACCTTTTCAGCTAGTGTTCAATGTTTTGCAGAGGAGAGTTGAAGCTCGTTTCTAAATTCATATTTTTGGAAGTTGGTATAAATGTGTAAAAATACAAACGGTGGTGAAACCTCATGGTACACACGTGAGGAATTCTAAGAAGGCTATCTTCGTCACAGAAAACCCCTGACGGTTTCTGTTGCGTTTTGGTGTCATTTATGGGCGTGATGTTGGCATAACCCCTTTCATAAGTTCAATTTGGTGATGACTCTCACTTACATATGCACATGCACTAATTTGTGTTTTCAGGCGTGTCTAAACAGTTCAATGTCTCAATAATCTTCATTTCCCTAAACTGTTTACATACAGGACATCAGTTAGTCAGTAAGGCTAATTAAATTGCTATTTTGTGGTGCCAACCTCTCAAACAAAAACCTGTTGACAAAAAGAAAGGGGGATCAAATTTAGCACATACAAAATTGTGAGAGGAACTTAGGTTTGGTCATAAAGGACTGGTAAGAGTCGGTTACAATAAGGTGCTGAGATTATGATACCATGCTCAGTTTCACCAGTATGCTTAAGACAAAAACAGAAAGTACTCACTGACATGTCTACAGGTTTTGATTGATTTACCATTCAGTTTATCATTACTTTCACAGAGAAATTTACTGTTACATGTGACAAAAAGCAATGTATAGTTTTAGCCTTTAAAAAAACAACAACCTTCATTTACCAGTCCCCTTCCCTTCCAGTCCCCTACCAGTCAAAAAAGTAATTTCTGAAACTGATTCAGTGTAAAAAAGCAAAACAACTTCATGAGGGCGTCTTCTTAACTGTAGCCTTGAGGAATCTCTGTGTATTTGGGATTCAAATCACTTACAAAATGTGACATTTCTACTACTTGTTACACCTTGCATTAAAAAAT
The DNA here is from genome assembly GCF_037954235.1 of Aulostomus chinensis. Classification (NCBI taxonomy): domain Eukaryota; kingdom Metazoa; phylum Chordata; class Actinopteri; order Syngnathiformes; family Aulostomidae; genus Aulostomus; species Aulostomus chinensis. The sequence continues at coordinate 16,083,684 of NC_141326.1, forward strand.
ACTCAATTACAATTTTAAATCTTGAATCCTAAGATCCACAGTCACGACACGCCACTGTGTTAAATTACTTGAGTATAGCATGTCACTACTAACAGATGCCAGCCAGCTACCATAGCTCCTGACAGGATGCCAGGACCTCTCTTCCTCAACTGTGAATGTTTGTCAGCAGCCACTCCTGGAGAGGAAAGAGGTGGGGATATAGCAAATGAAAGACGACATGGCTGAAGATGGATGTGTGAAAAGAAAGGAGGGGCAACCAAATGTGTTCCTCTTTGTTTATCAACTTCTTCTCTATGGTGACCTACTTACTGTCCAAACGTGCCTGCAATGTGAAATCTGAAACAAATCTTTGGGTTCAAGGGTGGGTGAAAATGGGTGTACGCCTTAAAATTCTCAGACGATTGTGGACAGATGGCCTTCCAGACTGAAAAAGACATGCCACTAACTTTAGCTGTGTAACTTTTTCTAGCACTTTGGTCCACGGTAAAATATCTCAACAACTACTGCATAGCTTGTAAAATATTTGGGTTCTAACTTTTTACTTTTAAGCACACAAGTTCATGTCAGCATACCTCGAAAATAAGTCACTGAACTCCTTTCAGCTAGGATGTACTTTGCGATAAAATGGTAATTTATTAAAGATTTCCTCCGATTACTCAAGATTTATGGTTTTGTAAATGGTAACTGACTAATAAATCCCAAATGATAGGACAAAGTACAAAAGATAACCTTTGTTGGGCCGACATTCTTCAAAGCCTTTCATACATAGCCATTTTCATGATTTTCTTGAGCGTAACAGGGATTTACAGCCTCACTCGCCTGTTGACGTGGCTCTAGAATTTTGGGCATTTTTAAAGGAAGAATATTTAGGATCTTGCAAGGCAAAACCCGTCAGACTTGTTTCTTCTTGTTGTTTCTAACTGACACCAAACTCTTGGTGGACCCATATGGCCAGTAGCTTTCCACATCACCGATTATGGCATCAACAGGAAACATAATTAAATAAACCAGACAAGCTAATCCTCCAGTTTTAAACCACTGCTCTTAAAAAAATATGTTCTGTTGGATTTTTATTTCTTTTTACTTTAAAGATATCTTTTATGGCTTTCAAAGAGGAAATGTCTGTAATCTATAATTATATTCAAGTTTGAAGAGACTAAACAAGTGAAACTAATCTCAAAGACCATGTGAAAAATATGGTTAAAGTAACAATACCAGAAATATGCTCTGAGGACGTATAGGGACTGTAATACAAGCACTTGAGTGATCATGAGACAGATTTAACAACCATGTGAGAGGGGATTTTAACTTCTCATGTGTGACTGAACAGTTTCTTGCACTGAAAATCTTGACTTGACATGGGAACGAATGGGAATTGAGAGAGCAGGGTTATATGTTCATATTTCAAAAACAGACCACGCCCACTTACCAAAGCTTCTTGTCATGAAATTACCAACATTTATATAAATCCCCTATTGTCACTGGATCCGTTTTCTAAAATAACAGCATCCAAAAGAGGAAATCACAGTTTTAACGGAATTTCTTTCTCCACACAAAGCAAACGTAGGAGCCATTCATTATTTTATCCCCCCAAATAATCTTGACAGCCTCATGCACCTAACTGTACTTAATAATGCATTAATAATGTTTAGTCATTGAATTGATTACTCAATCAAAAACCAACATGTAAGCAATGATCACATTCAAGTATTGGTTCTGATGTACAATTAGCTCTAGTACTTATCAATCACCAAACAGATATTGATGCAAGCATGGACATCACATCTACAGTATTGTAGTCTTTCTTCTTTATCTCACATAGATGACCCCAAATGTGTTCAATCAAAGTTGATTTGAGTGTGTAAAAAGAAAAAACAATAAGATTTTCATTAAAAATTAAGTTAATAAAAGAATATTAAGTATGCTATTTAATCATACATTAAACCTGATAACAGTAAGAAAGCCACGTTATATTGAGCAAGAAACCAAAAAGGAAGAGCAATATGGGTAAATGGTAGGAAGTTAAAAGGTGGGAGGGTGACTGAGAGAGCAGCAGCAGGCCTTGGCAGGCCAGCCTGCTGCTCTTCACACAGGAGATTCCTCTGCAAGGAATGTGACCCATTTTACATTCACACAAGCATCCAGAGCAGGAATGCACTGAGCATGCGTGTGATTCATTCCATAGGGGGAGGGGCACGTGTGTAATCTTCACATTGTTCTGAAGTGTGCATGTGTAGCTATGGTTTTAAGTGTTGCCGTGTGAGGCCGATGCCTCTCATGACAGGGGGAAACCGTGACAGTGAAAGCAAACAGTCATGTGGTGAATGAGGTCAAACTGTGCTGCATCCATGTAGCTGTTTCAACTAGACATTCAGCAAATCTGCATTATAGCTTCAGAAGCATATCTGAAAGACCTAGTAAATTTGAGAACAAGGGAAATGTTCCCTCAGAAACTCAATTAGGTTTTTTTCAAATAATTCTTTATGTCTGGACATTCAGACTTCATAGTCTGATCTGTATCAAAATTAGAGGTCTGAAACTTCCCCTAGACAAATCAGCTGAGATTTGGTCCAATCCAAAAAGCGGTCTCAGTCTTAATCAAACGGAACCATGGTTTGGTTCGTTTCCCGTGTGAATCCTTGTGATGGTTTGGACCTCTGTACCATTCACAGGAAGTCATAGTTGGGCTTTGGGATGGGCAGACTGGGTTATTGTCATTGTTGATGTTACCATTTTAATTTTTCAATTTTAATTCTGATTCATGCCCGATTGTTTCCAGGAGGTGAATTAGATCATGTTAGTTGGGATACATTCTTTTTGGAGTTGGAAACACCAGACCTTTCTGTTTGGTCACAAATCAATCAAATCAAATCTCAATTATACAAGTTCATCTGGCAGACGCTTTTGTCCAAAGCGACATACAACACAAGCAACAAAGCACACTGTCTGTGTGTGCGCTGCATCCTGTTCAACTAAAACACAAACAACACCCCTGGGTTTTATGAGTTAGCTGTGACTATGGCCATCAATAAGAGAATGTTTTTTTTCCCCCTTTCATTATAAACTACACATCAAAAAATGAAAAGCAAACATTTCCTCAAGTGGCAAGTGGATGAATTTTGCATAGCTCTCATGAAGATTCAGATAGCATCAGAGCCAATCCAGGCATCACCACCGGAAACCACCAGAAGTAAGAAGGGGGAAAGGAAGTTGCCAGGGCTCACTGGCAGGAAGTTAAATGCCCGATATCCTCTACTTTCATGCCATGACGGTACAATTTGCACATTATACGAGCATTAAATTGGCAATTTTAAACTGAGGCCATAATGCTATCATTATATTGGCAATAAAGTTAAATCTCAAGATACACTTTTCCTCAGAGCTACCCACCATCAAAGCAAGCTACTTGCTTAATTAACAACATAACAATATCAGACACACTCAGCCACAAACCAATCAGCAGGCAGCCACCGCTCATGTAGATCATTCCAACAAGATACAAGTATGGTATGTCATATAGTTCTAGCGTGAAGTATCTTAAGACTCAAAAGTGATGTCACAGAAATACTTCATCCAGAAAGTGTATTTTCCCAAAAGTAATTAAGTGAGGGAAAACTTTTTGATTAACTCAACACACCTTTTCATTATTACTTGAAAAGATAATACACTTTTTGCCTAAAGAATCACTTTAAGCTGGTATTACAACTGCCAAAAATCAGTCTCATGTACTAACTGCTGTTAGCCTAGGAAATGGTATTTTAGAATATCAAATCCAGTTCATGACAATCTGACAAGTTCTTCAGAGAACATTATTCTAATCTATTAGTTATCAATCAATAATATTTAATCATATCCGAAATTCACATCAAAATTTTATGTGTTGTCTGCCAGTGTGAAAATTGTGTAAAGGAAATCACGATCATGACTGCATCAATCTGATTCTGTCTTAACCTGAATCAAGCCCACATGCACTTCCTGTGACTATTGTGTAAAAATTCCTTTACTCATACAATGCTATGAACAGTCATTACAAAATCCTTGTTATCACCTGGTAATGTGACAGTTTCTTAAGGTGAAGTACACCATTTTAACTTTGTAGAGAGTAAGCTGTCCGAATAGAACCACATGGGGAAGTTGATAATTTTTTCCTGAACTTCACTGACAAAACCCATGTGAAACAATTTAAGGGAAATAGTAGCCATGCCTCTCAAAGGCAAAATGTCAGAGGCTGTGTCTCGGGTAACAGTGTGAAAGGAAATGACCCTGGCTCCATGCCATTACATAGATAAGTATTTCACACTGTTGTTAAGATATTTTTGTAAAAACCTAACTTTCTATTCAGTATGTATGTGAATTTTCTTTTCTTTTTTAAATTGGTGCTAAAAGACCTGGGGGGGGGGGGGTAGTGGTATTCCGCCAAAGCATACAACACCTAGAATTCACTCGGCCCATTATCTACTGGGACCAATCCCAGACTGCTCTTAAATCTATAAAACCCCAGTTCCATCTATAGATTGTACTTAACAGGAAGGACTGGCCCTTCTCCTGCCTTAATCCCCTGAGAGAAACCCCGGTTGCATGCAGGTAGAGATGACGTCTTTGTGTACTGCTTTGAATGAAGAGGTACAATCAGTGATTTGAAAAAACAGCCCAAGAGCTGGCAAAAGGTCACCATATGAATGAGGAGCTCTGGATGCAAACAACACATCATTAAGTTAAACACTGCAGACTGACACACATCCAAAGCTGGGTCATAGTCAGCATCCCTTTGAGAATGTTAAAAGCCCACACTATAAACAAAGGGGGATAACACTTCCAAGACCATATAACTGATATTTAACAAATTAAAGACCATCTATAACCATTTCCCACTAGACTAATATGCAAAGTTTGTGCACATGATCCAAGTAAAAAATACATTGAAATGAAACAGTTATGAGGGAAGGTAATAAATTAGAAGACGTGGATATCCAAATTTCATACCTGCAACTCACACCACGCCACCTCCACAGTGGTCTCAGTGTCCAAGCCCTTGTAGACGGTCTTGAAGGAGCCACGTCCAATTTCGATGTCAAACTTGAGAAAACGTCCATCCGGTGATGTTCCCACTGCTTTAGTCTCTGCTTCTTCGATATCATCTTGCACTCTTTTTTCCGCTTCTCTCTGCTCTGCTTCTGCGCGGGCCTTTGCAGAGTCTTTTTCTTCTTCATCCCCTTCTTCTTCATGAGGTACCTTTACTTCAGAGATGCTTTCAGGTTCTGTTTGATTTGGCAAACTCGTTCCCAAGTCTGGCGCTGAGTGGGTTGCCACCACAACCTCTCCATCACAGATATCTTGCACTATACTAGACTCCTGTTCTAAAGGCACCACCTTGGCTATTTCTATGTGTTTTCCTTCTCCCCTCCCTCTTCCACTTCCAACAGACTCCTGTTTTTTAGTTAGACTAGGTTCGGTCCGTTGCAAATGAGCAGCAGCAATACTTTGTTGCCGCTGGGTTACGGACTCTCGTGGCTGAACACGCTGAGGAGCAGGGATGGGGATCTTGCTGGGTAAAGGGAGGGCCAATGCTGTGGCATTGGAGTCACTGATGACACTGCGACGCAAGAAGCGATGTTCGGGATTACAGCGATCACGCTCCATGGTGTGGTGCCGACGCCTCACTTCTGTTGGTCTGGACTCATTCACCATTGAGTCTGACCCAGAACTGGGAGCGTTGCCACTCTTCTGAGGGGGAGCCAGAAATTTCACCATTTTGTCGTCAGGCTTTTCCGACATCCCACCACACACACCAAGAGTAAGGGGGTACAATAACTGAAAATTAAAATAAGGATATTTCCATGTCTGCCATATAGACTTTGATAAGCAGTATCTATGTGCGCTTTTAAAAAAAGAAAATAATGATAATGCCTCACAACTCCAATCTCTCCTATCCGTCTTTGTTATTGTTTAAAGTTGGACTTTATCATGCAGAGATTGGAGGTGTAGGATGGGAGGTGTTCTTTTGTAAATGGAAAAATGTTTATCATCACAGCAGGACACAGAGCGCTGATGTTGACACACAAGTCTGTTTAAGTCCACACCATCCATCCTGTAAGACACGGGGAGCAGCTTCTATCAAGCATGAGGAATCACTAAAGAGGGACAAATATGCACAGCCTGCTTCAGGTGCAAAAATTCCTATTGCAGCCCAAGTCACTGAAGCCAGGTTGGCAAAATAATCCAAAAATGGTCCTGTTGAATTTCACTGCAACACAAAATAGGAAAAAAAAACAATTATGAATACACTTAAGGCCACAGCACCCAATTTCATTCACTATATATTTACTTGTGTGTAACAGTACATGTTAAGTCTCTGCACTGTTCACACACACATATACATATATATATATACATATATACACACACACACACACATATATATACATATACATACATATATACATACATATACACATATATATATATATATACATACATATATACATACATATACACATATATATATACACATACATATATACATATATATATGTGTGTGTATATATATACACACACATATATATATACACACACACATATACACACACACACACACACACACACACACATATATATATATATATATATATGTGTGTGTATATATATATGTGTGTGTATATATATACACACACACATATATATATATACACATACACACACATATATATATATATATATATACACATACACACATATATATATATATATATATATATGTGTGTGTGTGTATATATATATACACACATATATATACACACATACATAAATACATACATATACACACACACCCCTTAAGTGTAACCTAGAACATGTGTCGGCAAGTAGAATCTACTTTATACATCACTGTAGTTATAGGAAATACTGACAAAATTTTCTGAAAAGCCCCCTTCAAAAAAGATGTGTCGTCATGGTGTATGTCATGTAGCCAGTATATGCTTGTTGTCACAGCTGCCCCACTGCCGGTAGCAATGATTGATAATTCAACAGCAACCAATTGTCAGTTGTCTGTTTAACAAGCACTTCTATAACGCGTTTATACTAATTATGTTTTTTGTTTGCAGGAAAGGCCGTAGTAAGAAATGTGCTTCAGACTGACACACTGACCTCTTAATGCCTCACATTTGTTACAAAGTATATATTACTAATTGAGATATCATCTATTACTCCAACCTCAGTGAAAATTAGAAGGCATAAATGAAAACTTCTTTCTTTAACAACTTCATGAGAAACAAAAATTGGCACATTGCGGTAAACGACTCTCAACATTTGACCATACAGCTGCATGAAGGTAATAGGCATATCGCGGTAGTTGCAACGACCAGAGCCATTTTAATGTCGTCATACAACATTAATTAGTTAGCAGTTTTGCATCCAGTGTGACAGTTTAAACATACAGGGTCGCAATGACAGTATTATTAGTTACTCTCTATCAACACTCTGCGGTGTCTGCAGTCATGGCGTAGGAAACCACAATATCAAACCAATACTGGCGATGTTAGCGGCAATAACGTCCGGACATGTTTCATAAAATGGTAATAGGAAATCCAATACCTTGAATTCTAAATCATGCAAAACTCGTTTAACGTACTTAATTGCCTTTTCTCCGCCATGTAAATGAGACCATTTGAAATAGCAACATCCAGCAATACAAAGCAAGGAGGAGCAATGGCCCTTTGTTAGCTTGCTAAGTAGCACGGTTAGCACAGGGCTAGTTGGCTAATCCCGGCCTAACCAGTGAAACGTTAACCAAGGATGAATAATTACCACGTCACATATTTTAAACAAGTTGTGTTCCGCTGTTAGCAATTAGCATATGCTAACGATAACCTACATTTCACGTTGCTATCTTAGCAAGTGTTGACGTCGTATGTGTTTATATCGATTAACGCACGCGGTCGCCAAAAAATGACAACTTTACCGTATATCCTCGTTCAGCCCCCATCCCTGAGTGACGAACACTGCAGGCCGTGCTAACACATTCCCTCCGGTATGAGGCCGGTTGGAAAGCTACCAGGCAGTGACAAACGGCGTCACTTACCCAGCCAGCTAACGTTAGCTAGGCGGGTCTTGCAGATGGTCTGAAGAGCTGGACCCACCCCCTGCCTGCCTCTTTCAAATCAACGTTGTGCCATTTGAACCATAAATAATCGTAATACTAGTTCCTCATTGGCTTTTATAAGTCGAAATTTCACTGTATAGTTTGAAAAGACGGTAACAACACACGACGACGTTTGGTGGCTGACTCGGTAATTAAGCTGTCGCTCGTGACTGAATTGGGTTTAGCTAACAGCTAGCTGTGTAGCCCATAGAAATAAAATTGATCAGTCCAGCTAACGAATACGGTGCCTACCTTAATATCATATCCACAACACAAATAACTATGGTTTCAAACCGACGTCCAAGCTGAAATCCGTCTCCATGTAGAACAAGGAACGCTGCGGGTGCGCTGAATGCGATTCACTGACGTTTCGATGTGTCGCTGTTGGGAGAACAAAAGACTCGCGGCTGCCTTCACGTTTGTCCTCGTGAAGATGCACCAGTAAGCCTGAAAATTCTTCAATGATGAAACTTAGTGTGCTCCTGTCATACCTGGTCAAAATGCTGTACCTGTTACGTTCACACGGCCTTCTGAAAAGTAACAACCTTAATCCCGAGCAAAGAGTCAGAATGTTATGCGCACAGGAAAATGCACTCGGGAATTTGTGCAAATTGATGGTTCTGTGCTGGAAAGACCCCCGATCATGACACAAGGTCATGTGGTCCACACAAGGTGATAGCACTTTTGTCCAGTTTTATAGATTTTTAGGTGCCAAGTGTTGTGTGGTGTTGTAAAACCTCTGACTTAAGTCTTTTACAATGATCTCAGAGTTTTGACTTTGATCTTTGTAGTTTTTACTTTAATCCTTGACACTGGTCTCTGACTTTGGTCTTGGTTCTCCCTTTGATTTGATGGTAAACTCTCTTTAAAAATGGGTCAGAGAGGAAAAACAGATGATCATCCTTGACTTCATCTGGGTGGTGTTCTCCCAGTGAGTGACTCAGTGACTAACTGAAGGGCTTTCAGGTGAGAGGCAGGGTTCACCCTGGACAGGTCGCCAGTCCATCTCAGGGCCAACACATAGAGACAGACAACCATTCACACTCACAGTCACACCTACGGTCAATTTAGAGTATCAATCAGCCTCGTCCCCTCTTGATGTCTTTGGACTGTGGGAGGAAGCTGGAGTACCAGAGAGAACCCACACAGGAACAGGGAGAACATGCAAGAAAGATCCCGTGCCCAAGCTGGGACTCGAACCCGAAACCTTCTTGCTGTAAGGTGACAGTGCCGACCGCTGCACCCCTGTACCTCCCTGGGTTGAGTCCAAATGCCTCTCTCTTAAAATAAAAACTTTTGCCCGTATATATTTGCCTGCTCACTCTGCCTCTGAGCCATGACACCTGAATGTAGTCTCAGTTTGATAGATAATGGCTGGAAAATGCTCCTGAACATCTGACTGTCTCTCTTTTACAATTGTTTCTTTTCTTCACTGCAAAATTTTTGGTGATATAAACATCTACTTAGGTGTGTTTTGTTATGACTATTTTTTCATGATGAGACTTTGAATATAATTCTTTTGAAGTTGCATTTAAAAAAAGAAATATTGGCTTGTTTTTTGATGCAAATATGTCATTGAAACACATCACATTGATCAAGTTTTTCTCAGCGGATGTCCTGTTACAGATTATAGAATTTCCTGTAACATAATAAATTGTCCATAATTCTATGAGAGATACCGTTGTCTTCTCACTATATCATACATTGCTTGAGTAAATAAAATGGCTATTTTAAGATAATGGGTTGCTAATATGGGCGGCACGGTGGTGCAGTGGTTAGCACTGTTGCCTGACAGCTAGAATGTTCTCCCTGTTCCTGTGTGGGTTCTCTCTGGTACTCCAGCTTCCTCCCACAGTCCAAAGACATCAAGAGGGGACGAGGCTGATTGATACTCTAAATTGACCGTAGGTGTGACTGTGAGTGTGAATGGTTGTCTGTCTCTGTGTGTTGGTCCTGTGATGGACTGGTGACCCGTCCAGGGTGAACCCCGCCTCTCACCCACTGGGATAGGCTCCAGCCCTGACCCTTAACAGGACAAACAGAAGAAAATGGATGGATGGATGGATGGATGGATGGATGGGTTGCTAATACACAGCACAGCCTCTCTTGCGACCTCCATGACCCCGATGATGTGGTTGCACGCACAGTACAGGGCCACTTTTCTGCAGGCGTATACTGCCCCCTACAGTCCTGCCCGAGCGAGACATATTTTTTAACGTGAATGCGGAATGAGATCCTAAACTTTATGAATATTGAACTTAAAGAACATTGACATTTATAAGACTCTAAACTTTATATGTTATCTTTCTTCTTCTTTTGCAAGCGTTCAGCTGCTGCACACTTTTTAAAAGATTGCTTCTGCGATTTCTTAAAGTTCACAGCATTCCCTCTGAATTCTCTGGAGGAAATGCGTTTTTATTTTTTTCTAATTTCCACTACAACGACTTAGATCAAAATCATATGAAATGAACTGATAATTGCTGAGTCCGCTTTGTTGTAATATTACCGTTATATAAATCAAAAGATGGACTTTCATACCGAGTTTTACTGAACTTTTGCTGCTTGCTTACTGAAATAAAAATAATTTACTTTAATGGTTTTTTTTTTACAAAACTTGTACTTGACCAAGAAAACCTAATTTTCAGACATTCGTGTTTGTTTGTTTGTTTGTTTGTTTTACCTCTACCACGTCCCACAGTCAAAGATCGCGACCGCGCATTTGAAACTCAAGCGTGGCGAGAAAGACGGACGTGAGCGCGCACCGGAGACTTGACGTCACTGAGGCGCCCTGGCTCTCCTGAGCTGCTGGTACTGCTGGCAAAAAAAAAAAAAAAAAAAAATGGGAAAATCAGACAGACATCAATCGAGCAATTGTCAGAAAATGCCTTTTTTTGCTGCTGAATTCCTTTTGACGGAGGATTGAACGTCAGTGTCGGCACGGATTTGTACTCCACAGACAACGAGAAAGGTAGTTTGTTGTAAAGGTTTTCACCACTGGCTATTGTGTTAGCGACAGAGGAGGAAAAAAAGGTTGTGCTTGACCACATTCGTTTGGATGGACGAACCTCGGTGTGTCACAGCGAGCGAGCTTCTAACGGCTGTAGGGTTTATTGGGGCGGTTGGCTTCATGTTCTTGAGACTGGCAGCTCCGTAAACCTCTCGAACGCAAAGCCGTCCACAGTTGATGAGGAGAAAATGGATATATGGTTTGATGTGGGTGTCTCCATTGAAGACCCCGTGTGCGCTGTCGTTCATATTACGTAAAAAAACGGCTTTAGTGTGTTTTAATGTCACATTTGCTCAGTCCATCTCTTGAACTGTCACACCCGTTATCCAGCTATTCTGTTTTACAAAGAGGGAGGGTTTTTTTTTTTCCTTCCCTCTTTGCAATGTCCACCATGGACGATCCCCCTTTCCCTCCCTCGCTAGTCTTTATCCATTGCGTCTGCACATGAAATAAAAAAAAAGGATTTTACAACATACATATGTTTTTTGGGTTTTTTTTTTTGCGTGCATTTAACTATTAAAACCCTGCGTTAATGAAAGGTTCGGTTCGTTACGTGTAAAGGTAGAAACGTCAGCCTAGCAGTTACGTTAGCTGCTAGCAAGGCCACGCAGACAGCCAGGTTGAACTGCTGTGTTGGAAAATTCAGAAAATAAAATAGGAACAGTTACATCTCCGTGTGTACGATCCGCCCGGTTTTGACTGGATCACGATGGATGACGATATTTAAGCGTTATAAGTAGTCAAATAACAAGCGTCCTAACCTTTGTAAAGGATAAAGATTAAAGTCGTGTTACCAAACTTTCTATGTTCTCCTTAAACAAATATGCTGTTCAACCCGTGGATTAGTCAGGACTTAGTACAGAAGAAGAATTGTCTTCTTAGAAAAGTCTTTGCAGTTGCATAAATGTACCGCAGTAAGGAATCTGGTAACCTTAAGACTGTATTCTGTGTGTTGAGCAGTGAGCCAACAGCTAAATTTCTGGAAGCCTTTCAATGAGTTTTAGTAGGACTAGACCGCATGTTGGAAACTGTTGCCTGCTTGATGCATTTTCACATCACACCTCGTATATCCAGTTGCTCTGCTCATTGATATTTGTATGCTGCAGCTGTTACACCGTCGTCCGCTGTGTTTTCTCTTCAGATTGGTGTCATATGTTGCAACACTGGATTTACCAGCGCAAAGGAAGAAAATCAGTCACTGAAAGCGGAGAGAGTCAAACCAATTTGATCATGAACATTGTGCCTTCTGTCTGTAGCCAAGCACATCACATATTCACACACTTGGTGAAAATCACAACCACAAATCAGTAAGATAACACACACACACACGCAGACACTCAAGCTCCTACTCCAGTTTGGCTCTCAGCTTGATTCTTGTATTTAGCAGAAGATGTATGGTAGCGCCCGCTCTGCCAGAGGGGATGCCAACCATAGTGGAGGAAGGGATGGAGGTGGTGCTGGTATTCAAGGATCTGGCCGTTCTCCTCGCCTTCCTCGCTCTCCGCGGATGGGACACCGTCGAACCAACAGCACTGGAGGAAGCGGAGGTGGTCCCGGAGGAGCAGGAGGCAAGACGCTGTCCATGGAGAACATCCAGTCCCTTAACGCAGCATATGCCACCTCTGGACCAATGTACCTGAGTGACAATGAGGTCGCTATGGCAGGCGACCACCTTCCCAAAAGTGGTGGGACAGTGACGACCATGGGGAGACAAAGGGTGACATATGGGTCGAGGGGCAGCAGCAGTGGAGTTGTCGCTGCCAGCACCCCCAACATTTCCACCTCAGTGCCTGCCAATGCCGTGCTGCCTGCAGGCATGATGTCAGGTGACGCTTTGGCTTTTGGGGACCACCACATGGCCTCTACTGTACCACATTCTCTACGGCAGGCCAGAGACAACACCATACTTGACCTGCAGGCTCAACTCAAGGAGGTGATTTACTTGTTCTGCATAACCTAGAAAGTACATTTTTGAGTAATGCATTGTGGAGTGCATGCAAGATTTGACCATCCCCTTTTGTTTATATGCTCCTTTATCTTGATTTCTCAGGTTCTGAGAGAAAATGAGATGCTGCGGCGAGACGTGGAGGTGAAAGAAAGCAAGCTCAGTTCCTCCATGAATTCCATTAAAACCTTTTGGAGCCCAGAGTTAAAAAAGGAGCGAGCTCTTCGGAAGGATGAGGTTTCTAAGATTACAGTGTGGAAGGAACAGTACCGTGTGATTCAAGATGAAGCACAGGTGAGCGTTCCCTCGTAGCTGCTTGAACGGATACATTTGTTTGACACGCTTAATATCCCTTTGATGCTTGCGCTGCAATCATTGTGAATAGTAGCAACAGTTGAAGCGGAGCACCGGCCAAAGATTTCCTTCAGCGTGTCAGCTTTAGGGTAACTGTTTCTCTTTCTGCATAGGTCAGAGGAAGGTTTTAAACATCTAGTTAATCCTCTTATATGAAGCTATATGCTCATGTTTAATAGATGAAAGAGGCTGTAAGTCTAATGGCTGCATTAGCATCTCTGTGTATTAGAAACTGCTACATGGATGCGGTGAATGTGTATTTAGTGCAGTTTAAAAGCTGCATTTGTGTCTGGCAGTTTTACCTCCAAACCAAATTAACAATGTTGTCATGTAGAATGTTATTTGTTGAAATGTAGGTGTTGAAAATATTGGGTTTTCGTTTAAAAATGAGAATTATAAGTTATGTACCCTTTTTTTTTTTAAAATAGATATTTTAAGTTGATTTTGTGGTAGTTTGAAAAACCATAACTAGAAACATTTTATTCACATTTTGACCACAACTTTCATAGACCCTTTGCATAATTTCAAGGAGCAACTGTCAGAAAAACGTGTGAGCCTATAGGCGTGAGATCCTCTGGCTTCAACATCAAGTCTCATGGGTTTTTTTCTGTGGGGCCATGCTGTCTGTGTCTAAGTAGAATGAAAATTGGTAATAGTTCTGTTCTTATTCTGTAGTTTTTGTGTAAACCTGCTAATAGACAAACCATTGGCAATGACAACAGAGGCGGAGGTGACAAGATCTGACCCTGCATCATAAAATGAATCATTTGAATTCTACCAGACGGTTATCACAACCCACTGACATTTTGTAGTGCTTAAGGAGGGGTGGAGATCAGCAAGGACGTCACGATACGATAGTATCACAATACTTGGGTCAAGATACGATAGTATCATGATATCCTAATACCCCAATATATTGCAGAATTATACAGGAACGGGTACGGTGGTCTTCTAGGAGGGTTAGTGAGTTGTTTGTGTTCCCCGAATATCTAACGGCAGCGAGACAAGATTTGCAAATTGCATTTTTTTTGTCCAACATGGTTTTTAATTCCGTCTTTTCATTTGGAAGCCAAATGGCCTCCAAATGTCTGCTTTAAAGTTTCCTGGCATTTTAAGTTTCTCTGGTTCTCTGGTTGGTTCTGACTGGACACGTCCGTGACTTCATCAGTCTCTACTACAGGAAGTGCTACGCAGCGTAGTGGCGGTACTGAGACACCAACTGGAATTGTGTTGTATTTACAATCTGTCTGAATTATTGTTTGAACAAATCAGTATTGTATCAGGTAGGGGGGAAAAAAATCCTAATATTTTGCGATATTTGTATTTTATCCCATCCCAAGCTACAGGAAACATGCCAACTTTTTAGAAAATACACTTTTTGTGTATTTTTAAGGTCAGAGCAGCCAGTAGATACCTTTCTCTCCTCTCTGTGGCTCACAGAGCTCCAGACCCCCACTGTACTGCCTGCATTAATTGAACTCAGGTTGTGCCTCAAATCGGCTTTGAAAAAAAAAAGAAGAAAATTTTAGAGATGTTATTTTGTCAGATATATACACTGAACCACTTCAACTCCCTCAGCCTCCTGTCCTGTCTTGCTCCATCAACTTCTAAAGCCTTCGGTTCCTCCCCTGCGTATATTCCGGCTCAAATAAATCAGGATCAGGGTCTTGGTTTGTCCAGAAGTAATCCTCCTCATCCTCCCTATAACGTCGGCCATGATTAGTAGCAGCAGTCTCTCTTTTAGTCATCAACAAACGCTTTGTTTTGTTGACTGAAGTCAGGATGTCTGATCTGCTGCCTGTGTGTCTTTAATAAAAAATAACAAATGGCTCCAAAAATGATGGACAATAAGCGCATTTCCCAAAAACTGTGTGTGTTCCTTGAAGAGGAATCTGCCGATGCGCATGTGAACATACAAGATGCACACAATTTAAGCAAATATTATTAATAAGTACAAAATAAATATGCCTACTTTAAAACCTACAGTCTTTAATTGTCTCTGGGAAGCTTTATTAAGGAGAAGAAAAAGTCTTTTGTTTCACTGTGATTCTTAATGGAGGGGCAGATCTGTGTAATTTGCTGTTTCCAGTCCTGCTGAGTCACAGAAGCACATTGTGGACTAATTCCAGTAATGCTTGACTAGTGCAGGGTTAATCAGCGGGTGCTGTAATTTAAAGATGTCTGCTTTCATATGACAGCCTCCCCCTCCCACGCTGGCACACATGCAACTCAGAGGCATTTGTCTAATTACGGCCTCTGCTTGTCCTCGCTGAGCAGAGGTCCAACTCATACGTGTGTGTTTGTGTGTTTAAAGATCAGAGCTGCGTCGATCCACATTTATTCACGCGCCATCCTATTCTAATCATTTTCATAGTTCTGCTCGGCTTCTGTCACACATCTTCCGATGCTAGAGCGCTTTTTATTTAAAAGAAAAAATATATTATTTTTATTGTTTTTTTGCATTATGTTGAAGGTCACATCATGAGGCTGTATTGAGTTATTTGTTCTGATTAATTATAAGGGTAAAATAAATACAAATGCTTTCAATTTAAATGTATTTCAAAGCAATTTTTCGGAACTGTACTGTGGCTCAGTGACGTGTGTCGTGTCACGTCAGGGTGTGTTTATGATCCAGCTCAAGCTATGGAACGGAATCTGGATCCGTACATGGATCGGCACCATCATTCCATCACCATTTATAATTTCATCTGAATATCACGATCGGCTCCTAATTACAACTTTCCTGGATCCGATACCGCATATTTAGATTACGTTTTTAATTCCTATTCTCAGATCTAATTGCTTGATGTTCTCGGCTAAAAAGTGCAATACAAATATCCTGTTCAGTGTAAAAATGTAAATATGTTACAAAAGATATCTCCTTATATTCTTGGTTTCTATTTTTTTCTTTATTATATCTTGTTTCTTACTGTGAAACGGAGCACTGCTGTCCAATAATTTCCCGCAAGGGATTAATAAAGGATTTCTGATTCTGATATTCTGCCATATCATTTCTACTTCTGCTCCGCCACTGATGTTTCATCAGCTCTATGGGTGACATGAGTGCAGCAGATATTTGGGCAGAGATCACATTATTGTGGTCATTCTTGAGATCGCAGCTATTTAACACAATCCCTCGCTGCCATTACCTGGATTCTTTGAAACAAACAGCTGATATGTTTCGACCTTTCTGTGTCTTTTTATCTTGATTGTCTTGTTTTCTCAATCACTAGAAGCCGTAATTGAAAATAAGATGATTAATTGCCCAACGCTAGCAGATGTGAAAGGAAAAGGGAAGTTTGTGTCACACACACTGAGCAGCATTTTTAACACTTCTCTTATGGGTGATGTGGCCGCTGTATTGTGGAGGTGCTGGTTTTTTTTTGTGCTTACACTTGTGTACTTCGAGTATCTGTTCTCTAAAACTTACCAAGTGAGAATATGGGCAAAGAAGAAAATATGTTTTTGCTTGTGCATGCATGGCAGGCATATGTTGGGGGGTGGAATGGGGGTGGGGGTGGGGGTGTTGGATCAGTGCAGAAGTGAGTCAGCCCTAGTCACGGGGTGGAGACAAGGTGATGGGAAAGGGAGTGTTGGTGAGAGGAGAGGTGAAAGTAAAGGAGAGAGGGAAGAGATACAGCGTGAGAATACAGGGGAGGTGGGTGAATAGTGCGTGTGTTGATGGAGGAGGAGGAGAGAATGACGAAGAGGGCGACAGGGAGAGAGGAAGGCAGACACTGACTTCTCTCTTTGTTCTCTCATCTCATCACACAGCTGGTTCAGTGTAACACTGCCTTGTTTTACTATCTCACACCGGCCCTGCCAAGTGTCCGGCGTCAGATGCCTCAAACAATGCAATGCTACACTGGCCGGATTGTGTTTCTCTGGGTTTGCAATGTAACAGTGTCCGCCGGGCCTGGCTGTTGGAGGTGCATCCGTCAGGGCGTTCACGATTAGAGAAAGATGTTTTCACTGTAATGTAATACTCTAGGATCGATCCCCATAAAGCAGGATGCTTGTCATTCAGACAATCAATAGATTCTCCACCTCGACTAATAAAAACCTTTTTTGCAATTAAGTCCAGCAAAAATGCATCTGTGTGTGTGTGTGTGTGTGTGTTGTCTTTTCTATGTGCGTAGCATCTCCAGATGACTGTACAGGCACTCCAGGATGAGCTTAGGATCCAAAGGGATCTGAACCAGCTCCTCCAACAAGACCCGGCCAGTCAGGGCCGTGACCTGGCCCTGTCGTCTGAGCCAACGGAGGAGAACTACAGACGGCTACACGTGGAACACGAGAGGCAGGCCAAGGAGCTGTTCCTGCTGAGGAAAACCCTGGAGGAGATGGAGCTGAGGATTGACACACAGAAGCAAACCCTGGGAGCCAGAGACGAGTCCATTAAGAAGCTTCTAGAGATGCTGCAGAGCAAAGGTTGGTTGCAGCACCAGAAACTCTGTAAGGTGGTGTGACAGCTGGTAAGGAGGAGGCAGATGGACATGGCAACCACCTGATTTGTATATTGAAGCTATTTAGGAAACCTGAAACTGAAAGAACCCCAAGTTGAAAGGTGCCAGAGAAAAAAAAGGGGCTTCCGCTCACACTCAAGCATAACTGTTGGTGTTCAAGGAAGACCTCTGCGCTGGAATCTGATACAAATGAGAAATTGAACTTATGTGTAAATTATAAAGATGATTTATCGCAAGACTTTATTTTGAGATGAGCAGATAATTTCCTCATGGTTTGACATTGGTGGTGAGTACAGCATTCAGGACTTCTCTATCTACAACATCTGGTTCCACTCTGCCATTTGGTCGCTCTCAAAGTTCTCATATGTGTGGTGCGCAATTTTTTTTACCAGCTAATATTTAAGATGTTTCTTTGTCCGGTCAACACCCGATGATCTACTGGCTGTTGGAGGAAGTTCTGCGTAGTGTTCTATTTGAAGAGGAAAGATTGTTCTCGACAGAACAAACAAAATCTTTAAAGGATGAAACAAAATTTCACTTCCTGTGTTGGCAACTCCAACCTACTGTATATAAACCTGCATTGGATGAACTTTTTGCCTTTCAACTATTTCAATGTCTTTTGATCTACCTCATCTTGGTCTAATGTTTTGTGGTTCAGGACCATCTGCGAAGGCATCAGAGGAGGACCAGGAGCGCACCAGGAGGCTGGCTGATGCAGAGATGCACCGGCATCACCTGGAGAGTTTACTGGATCAGAGAGACAGAGAGATTACTGCGCTAAGAGAAGTAATGCCTGTTTTGTTTTTTTTCTTCATTTATTTTCTGCCTTTAAACACGTTTGACCCACTTCCATCACGCTCTTAATCTGAACCAACAGGAGCTGCACCGTCGGTATGAAGGAACCCCCGAATCCACCAAAACAAAGGCTTTGCAGACTGTTATCGACATGAAGGTGAGGACATGCATGAATGTGTGCGATGTGTCACACCATGATACGTACATACTAACCCCTTTTTATCAACGCCAGGATGCAAAAATTAATAACATGGAGCGTAACCTGAGGGACATGGAGGAGGAGCTGCTGATGCTGAAATCAAATGGACTTCTGAGCTGTGAGGAACGTCAGGAGGAGATGAAGCAGATGGAGGTCTACCGCAGTCACACCAAGTTCATGAAGAACAAGGTCAGAGAAGACCAGACTCTTTTCCAGCAGTTATGCTGGGAATGGATCACAGGATATTTTTTATCTCTCATAATACTCATGTCCATTTAGAGAAAACATAATATTCTTGGTCGGGAGACGAGCAAAACTACGAGACCTGACTGTGTTCTGTCTGACCCTTGCACAAGTCCCGGTCATCGGGGAGGCGGGTCAAGATGTTGTTAATCATTGCAACGGCCAGACAGATCATTGCTGTTCTGGGATGATGTCACACTTCATGGGGTGAAGACGCCTGTTCATCAGTCCATATGTTCATATTGGGGCGCAACATAGAAATGTATCAGGCCCATCCAAATCATGTCAAAAATCTATGTGAATTTATGGAATATCATTTTCACTCCAGGAGCTATCATCTTTGAATGTCCTCACTTTCCCTACTTAAATGTCTGTTCGTCTCTCTCTCTCCCTCCCTCTCTCTCCCCCTGTCTCTTTCGTTCTGGCCTTTTGTATCTCAGATGGAGCAGGTGAAGCAGGACCTTTCCAGGAAGGACACTGAGATGCTGGGCTTGCAGACCAAGCTGGAGACCCTCACTAACCAGTTCTCAGACAGCAAGCAGCACATTGAAGTCCTCAAGGAGTCCCTCACTGCCAAGGAGCAGAGAGCTGCCATCTTACAGACAGAGGTATGGCACAAATCCCATTTTCTACTTTGTCCTCAGAGGACTTGATGATATATTTCTTCATGAATGCTACCATGTGATGCCACCGTGAAACAAATGGCAGTGTAATGTCAACTGAAGGGCCCTCGTGTTGTAGTGAGGGTACAACATTTGGAAGAAACATGGAAACATTTTATTTAAACATGTTGACACAACGCAATTACAGCCTACAGATGTTGCAAGTTCTCTTTTGTCTCCTGCTCAGGTGGATGCCTTGCGCCTTCGCTTGGAAGAGAAGGAAGCAACTTTGAATAAGAAGAGCAAGCAGATCCAAGAAGTGTCAGAAGAGAAGGGGACCCTTAATGGAGAGATCCATGACCTCAAAGACATGCTTGAGGTCAAGGAGCGCAAAGTCAATGTGCTACAAAAGAAGGTGATGTTCCACCCATCTTTTCACAATGTATACCCTGCGTTTGAGGTCCCATTCTCACTCATGACTTGTGGGGTCTCTGCAGATTGAGAACCTGCAGGAACAGCTGAGGGACAAGGAGAAGCAGATGAGCAGCCTGAAGGAGAGAGTGAAGTCCTTACAGGCAGACACTTCCAACACTGACACTGCTCTAACCACACTGGAGGAGTCGCTGGCAGAAAAGGTGAGTGTGAATATGAGTGTGTGTCTGGTTTGGCTGGCCCAACACACTGTTTCTGAGTGATTGTAGTTCCTCAGTAGTCACACTTGCACGATTGGTTGGCGGTCAGTGTTGTAAAGTTTCTGCTTCTGCTGTTTGTTAAAAGAATCCGCACGAAGTACAGCACTGATGCCACTATGGCACCAACACGCTGGTCAAGTAACAAACCATCTTATTTTACAGTTAAACTGTTCACTAAAGTAGATTTTGAGGCAAGAAATAGTCAATGCAATAATATGCTTGGTAGTTTAACAGGGTGGTACAGGGGGTTTGGTAGTTAATGGAAACACCAGCGTCACGTCTGCAGAACTCAGCAGAGGTCTTTTCTGACCTGTCAAGAACTGCACCCCCTATTCTTTTATCCAGTGGCCAGAATTTGCTAGAGTAGACAGCACTTTACCTTCAAGTCATTCAACTAAGCCTTCTGGTTGCTGTGAGGTGCTAGGCTGTTCTCACCAGGCAGGTGGAAATCACCATATCAACTTTAAGTTGTCCCGTGGTGACAGTTAAGGGACTTGCTGTTGGTACAGTAGCCAGGCGTGGCCCAGTGATGATTCTACAAATATCACCAGGACCACTATGACCGACGAGCCAAGGAGTCACATTTTAGACACGCTGACCATCCCCCCTGATGGACCATCCCCCCTGATGGACCGGCCAGCTGTAGACCAGGTTTTGACCTGGTCTTGCACTGTGTGTGATGGTTTGTGTCCTCCACCACCACCTAGGAGCGCATCATTGAACGACTAAAGGAGCAGAGAGACAGAGACGACCGAGAGAAGACGGAGGAGCTTGACTGCAACAAGAAGGAACTGAAGGAATTGAAGGAGCGGCTGAGTTTACTGCAGGGAGACCTGTCAGACAGAGAGGTGAGAGACAGACACGCAGAGACAGTTCAGCTACTCTGTTACATTACAGCGATTCTTTGCCTTCATGATGACTGTCAGGTTTTGTGATGAATTATGGATGCCTCGTGTTAGAGCAAATGTATTTTTGGTCCTCGCAGTTCCATGAGCTGGAAGGTGTGTGTGTGTGTGTGTGTGTGTCTGTGTCTGTGTCTGTGTCTGTGTGTTTGTGTTTTCAGACATCTCTGTTGGACCTGAAGGAGCATGCATCATCTCTGGCCTCCTCTGGGCTGAAGAAGGACTCCAAACTCAAGAGTCTGGAGATCACTCTGGAGCAGAAGAAGGAGGAGTGCCTCAAACTGGAGAACCAGCTCAAGAGAGTAAGATGCTGAAATAAAGAAGTCAGGCAGCTGGGCAGGTTCAACATGATGCCATGCAGTGCGCTCTCTCTCTGTCTCTGTCTCTGTCTGTCTGTCTCTCTCTCTCTCTCTGTCTCTCTCTCTCTCTCTGTCTCTCTCTCTCTCTCTCTCTCTCTCCTGTCTCTTTCTAACTTGAATCTTGCCCTCTTCTAGGCTCAAAATGCAGCTCTGGAGGCTCAAGCCAACACTGAGCTGGCCGAACGAATTAAGCGTCTAGAACAGGAAGTGGCCCGCCACAAGGAAGACTCTGGGAAAGCCCAGGCTGAGGTGGATCGCCTGCTAGAGATCCTGCGGGAAATGGAAAATGAGAAGAATGACAAGGACAAAAAGATCAGCGAACTGGAGAGGTGGGTGAAAACATACACGTGTGTTATTATGGTTGAATGTTCAGAAGGTGGACAAAAGGACGGTATCAAGTACCCTCTAGTGGATTCACGCTCTCATTTGAAAAACTTTATTCGATCTCAGAATTGAAGATTTGGGCAGTCTTTGTCCATTTCACCATACAGCAGTTGATGTTTTTTGTCTTTCATGTTCAAAATGAGCAGTTTTTGTGGTCCTGGAGCCTGTGAATGATGGAGTCTTTCAGGGGGGCAGCCAAGCTCCCTGCCCTCTGTCGTTATGGCCATCTTGGATTTGTGTCCTCTGTGCCTCCTAACAGATTTCCATTCGTGACATGTGATTCTAGAGACCTCCTTACATTAAATGTCTAATGTCTATGTAATCTGAACATTTCTAAGCTAATGTGGTGAATGTTACAAGGGGACCAACTAAAATGCAGGAAGGTAATTTGTGCTTTCACCAGACACCACATTATATTTTAGCTGTATTCGAAGTATCTCTTCTCCCTCTCTCCCTATTTTAATCTGTACTTCCTGGTCTGAGCCTTTTTTCCTCTTTTAATGCTTTTCTTTTCAACGGAAATTCTTCACACTACCAGTTTGGCCTCCAGGTTAGTTCTTGTTCTCTCTCTTCTCACATTTCTTTACCTTTCTTTGTTTTTTTTCATCTCCACCCTCTTGCCTCTCCCTTGTATGTGGACCCACAAGCCGCTGTCTTTATGTGACATTGAATGCTTTGTTTTTCCTCTTACACCCTTTTTATGCTCATTCCTCCTCTTTCACCGTCTCATTTTGTATTTCTCCTCCAATAAAGAGGTGGAATGTGTCGGGGGGTATAAAATCCCTCAGAAGATTCCACATTTAATTTGAAAATGTGTTTAATTTACTGCCTCACACACTTGATTTACGTGGCGTGCGACGACATGTTGGTTACAATCATAACCGAGTGATAAACTTCACATGGGTGACAAGTGGCAACGTGCATACTTAATATAGAATGTCTATATTTGGTCCACGACTATGTTTGCATAAAATCGTTCATTTCCATAGGGATATGCCATCAAAATATGGCGCTGTACTGGAATACGGTTGCTGTATGCAGTAAAGTCACTGCATTCAAAACATGTTTTCTTTGCATTTTTGTTTTCCAATGTTGATTTGCCTTTTTTTTTTTTTTTCCAAGTGACAGGTGTGAGATGACAGTTTGACTTGTTCCTCCCAATGCAATAAATGTAACATCTCCTCTGTGTCCTCTGGGGTCCCTGCAGGCAGATGAAGGACCAGTCCAAGAAGGTGGCGTCCCTCAAGCACAAGGAGCAGGTGGAAAAAAGCAAGAACGCTCGACTCATGGAGGAGGCCAGAAAGCGGGAGGACAACATGTCTGAGTCATCCCAACAGGTGAAGGTGAGGCATGTATGTGGCAGTGATTTACCATCGCTGCCTTGCTAGCTGAATCCCTAACAAACACTAGTTTGACCAATTTCAACACCTGTTTTGAAGGATTCTCTGCGTCAGAAGTCCGAGCGCATCGAGGAGCTGGAGGAGGCCCTGAGAGAGAGCGTTCAAATCACTGCTGAGCGGGAAATGGTGCTCGCACAGGAGGAGGCTGCCAGGTCCCTCCAGGAGAAACAGGTATACACACACACACACAGACACACACATCTTTGTCTCACATTAATTGTATGAACTTGTCATTGCCATATTGCAACTTCTAGCCCCTGACCTCCCAAAGCCAGGGACACACACGGGGAGGAATGTGAAGCAGAGCCAGGTTCAAGCTTGGCGGCAAACACACCTAAAATCATGAAGAGAGACCAGGAGAGTGTAGAGGCCTAGGGAGAGAGAGAGAGAGAGGGAGATCCCCTCCTGTGTGTTCCTAACACTCACCCAACCCTAAAACCATCAAACAGCCATTTCGATTTAATCCCTTTGGTAGAAGGAAACCCCCCCCACACACACACACACACATTAATTTTGCTGCCATTGTAGTTCTTCTCCTCCTTTGTTCACTTCCCTTGTCTCCTCTGGCCTCCTCCTCCTCCCTCCTCTTCTTTCTCAGTTCTTTTATCTTTGCTTGTCATTCTCTCTTGTTTCCTCTCTGCTACACACCGCCTCTCAGAAGCACTCACTCAAACCAATGCATGAGTCCAACCTCGCCCACTTTAAGTGGTCTAAGGTATGAGCCCGGTGTGTGTGTGTGTGTGTGACTTCCGTCAGTGAGCAGATCCAACACCTACACACGTGGACACAATAACAGCAACACTTTGTCAACACATGCAATCTCACACAGCAACCCTAACGGCCTTGAGGTTTTCAGAGGTTTTGGTGTTGTTCGATTGCATTGTTTTGTACAGCGTTGCTGTTGTTTCCAGCAAGTGTACTTTTCATGCTTTTTACCTGCTGTTTACTGATAAAACACAATTAGAGGGCTTGATATAATATAGAAGCAAACAGAATGTGGTGGTGAAACAATAGAAACGTAAATATCAGGTAAACTGAACAGTGCTTTAGTGAAATGATAGTTTCCTCTGCCCTGTGTTATAAAACCAGTGCCATTGAAGTGTCTGTGTGTGTTCTAAGATGGAGGAGCTGTTGGGGGCCATGGAGAAGGTGAAGCAAGAGCTGGAATCTATGAGGGCCAAGCTGGCCTCCACCCAGCAGTCTCTGTGTGAGAAAGAGGCCCACCTCACCACCCTGCGAGCTGAGCGCAGGAAACACCTGGAGGAGGTGCTGGAGATGAAGTAAGACACATTAGTGCTTGCAGCACAGCAGAGGAGAAAGTGGATTATTGATCGCTACCTTTATTTTGTAAAATGTCATCCAGTTCTGACCTTCTCCAGCTGTCGGGAGGATTTTACGGCATGAATTATGTATGATAATTGAGCTATTTACTGGTGTGGTTAAATGGCAACTTGTTTTATTTCAATGTTAACAGACAGGAGGCGCTGTTGGCTGCCATCAGTGAGAAGGATGCTAACATTGCTCTGCTGGAGCTATCGTCCTCCAAGAAGAAGAAAACCCAGGATGAGGTGTCTCTGCTGAAGAGGGAGAAGGACAGACTGGTGCAGCAGCTCAAGCAGCAGGTTGGGGGGGAGGGGGGGGGGCTCACAAGATTTTAATTTTATTAGTAGTTTGTGTGATATTTCAGATTAACATGTCAAGTCTCAGAAAAATATCTTGGGAAGATTATTTTGTGGTCCCGCTGGGGACAACTTCACCACCAAAGCTTTTTTTTTTTTATTATTATTAACCATTTTTCTCTCTGCCTGTTTGCCAGCTCCAACCAGAATGTTATGCAATCTTTTTTTCTCCTTTTAATCCTTCTTGAAACATGTCATTATTTTCATGGGGCCACTTAATTACAAATTACAGAGGGATGATTATATAAGAGAGAAGAGGCCAGATTTAAAATGAGACCGCTAACTACTTAACTGTACTGTTTCTAATACTGTAAATCAAATTAATATCAGAACATTTAGGGGGACATAAATGTTTGAAACATGTGCATATAAATGCATGTTAACCTTTTTATGAATTGGCTTGATGATTTATAGAAAACTGAGTCTTATATTTGAAGTTCCTCTTGTTGTTTCTGAGGCTGATTACAGCTCTGTTGAGATTCGGATAATTGTAAAGTTAGGACTCTCATCTTTTCCGTTTAGATAAAATCTTGATAAAATTGTGTGGAGCGGTGCTTGTTGAACTACTGAAATAGTCTTGTTTAAAAATCTACAAAATGATCTCTATCTTCTCTTCTAGCTTTAGATATCATTTTTTCCACATCTTTTTTTTTTTTTTTTTTTTTACATCTCTGTCTTTCATTTTCAGACTCAGAACCGAATGAAGCTGATGGCCGACAACTACGAGGACGACCACCTGAAGACTGCCCCTGACCAGGCAAATCATAAACCCTCTCCAGACCAGGTAGCTTACTTTAACACCAGTGTCCTGCTCTGAGGAGGAAAGCAAATGAGTGAATTTTCTACAAAGTTTGGCTTGTTCCTCTAACAGCTTCTGTCTGGTTTAACAGGATAATCTTCCCATCATAAAAGAAGTGCTCTGAAATCATTTTTACAACTAACCCTGTATACACACTAACCAAATGTTCCTCTCCAACGCTGCGACCCGCTCACCTTGTTGCTAACAGGACGATGAGGAGGGTATATGGGCGTAACCAACCTTTTGCCCTCCCCCCTCTCTCTCTGCCATTTTGTTCAGAAGGGTGAGCTTGTATGTCAAGTCAGACGTGTCCTGTTTTCTTCATCGTGGCATGAAAATTCATCTTCGTCTTATCTCATTTCTGTTTCACCTGTTTTTTGGTTTTTTTTCTCTTGCGTGTTGATGGTCATCATTGCATTTACTGCTTCATAGTGGCTGATGGAAAGAGGGACCAGGGGTGTGTGTTATTGTGTGTTTGCATGAGCAAGTCAAAGTGTTTCTTGCCTCTTAAGTACTCACAAATAAGTGAGTTGAGCTCACAAAGGGTTTTCTCCCCCCCCCCCTTTGTGCATAAAACTGTTAATCCTTCCAGTCAGGCGCTAAACCAGAAGTTGGTTCGTTTTTAGCTCAAATCAAAGTGTTTGTGGATTACAGAGCACAGGGCTGATTGAAGAAGATATGACTGATACTGGCTGATGCTCTTTAGAGTTTGTAAACAGATGTTTTTGGACAGGCTAGCTGCTGTTAGCTGTCAGGCGCAGTTAGCGCCAAGCTTGTCAGAAGTGGCTGGCTCTTTCTTCATTCTGGTGATATAGGAGGGGAAAAAAACGTAAGCTAGAGGGGAAAAAATGTCTTTGTGAGCTCATATTTGTGGGCCTTTGAAATTGAGGGTGAACTGTCGCTTTAATGAGACTATTTCAATCCAGCATCATCACCTCCAGCTAAAGCATCTTATCTCTGCATGTCTCAGCCGTCACATTTTCACCCACACAAAACACGTTTTGTTCTGGATAATTTTGGCCTTTTTGTAATCACTAGTTGATTGAAACACAGTGTGGAGCTGCGCATACCCAACAATCCATTTATACACAATCGTTGTGTGCTTGACGTCCGGCTCAAATGGTGATGTGGTGACGGGTACACAAGCAGGCCTGCAGAAACATTTAGTTTGCTAAAAAGCAAGTATGATATTGATCACGGGTCATTTTATCATATTAAGGCATTAAAACAGAAGCAAGCTCTCACAAACACCCAGTGTTTAGTCCAAAATGAAAAAAATAATATGTTCTCTTTCTCTCTTCTGCTATTTACTTTGTCCTCCCCCCCACCCCACAGATGATTCCCCCTCTTCTAGCCCTGTCCCAGAACCGCAGTAAGCTCAAGCTCTACATCGCCCATCTGACAGACCTCTGCCACGACCGTGACCCCAGCATCCTGAGCCAGCTCACACCACCTTCTCACTACCACCACAGCGACCCAGAAGACTGGGAGGAGGAGCTCCAGAAGATGAGTGTTCAACAGGTAGAGGAGGAATTCAGTTTCTCGTCATGACAGTGGATCTGTAGAACTGACACGGTGGATTGAAAGCATATTTTCTTCCTTACCAAAACTCGGCGCGTTAGATATCCAATCCAAAAGTAACCTCACCCGCTTTATAAACCCACACTCACGAGTGCGTCGTAGAAGTGCAGTATCACGGCGAGCGGATTTCAAAACAGTAGGACAAGTTAAAGGTTTGGTTGGTTCTGAATTGATGATATCAGTAAAAAAATCAATGCATTTTAGAGGAAATGCAGCTTTACTTGTAGATTGTTGTAAATGCGCAAAGACTTTATGCAACTTTTTCCTGTTCATGCAAGCAAAAACAATTACATCTCTTCTCCATCTACTGGTCATATGAAACAAATATACACAGAGTAAACAATTCAGCTTCTTTTGTATTCTCTGTATTATACTAGTGTTATACTACGACTGTGCTGGTGAAACAGGAAAGTATGTACATGGTGCGGGTTTTTGAATGCTACTCCAGTTTTGTAAGCTCATGCATGGTGGCTGGGATAGCAACTGAACAGGTTTTTGTAACATTTCCTTATGATTGCAGTTGACGTTTTTGAAAGAAAGTTGTTTTTTCACGTCGAAAAAATAACAGTGCATTTATATTATTTTAAATTACACTGACTGTTGTTGGCATTTGAACTGAAACTGTGTTCTCTGTTGGCCAGCTGGAGCAGGAGCTGGAGGTGTGTGAGAAGGAAAGTGGAGAGCTGCAGGAATACGCCAACTCTGTTCTCCAGCAGATCGCAGACTACTGCCCTGATATCTTAGAGCAGGTTGTCAATGCGCTGGAGGAGTCGTGCTGACCTCTGACCTCAGAAGCAGCAGCATCTGTAGCTGAGCCCAGTGGGCGCCCTACCTCCACCCTACGAGGCTCCCAGGCAGAAGGGAGGCATCTTTTTCACTTAACCCACCGTGGAACAAACTCTCATGAGTGCTTTCCTGCCCCATGTCTCTTTGTGATGTCACACTCGCAAAATTAAATGGAGAATGTTCACAAAGGCACACATCGGACGAGAATCACTGTACTGGCTCAGTGCCGCGTGTTTAATCGTAGGACGTGAGGCACATATGTCAGGCAGGACCGTGGTTGTGACAGATTGTACGTTTTGTGAACAAAAAAATTGGTTTTTGCTTTTTTAAAGAAGAATATGGCACACCTGCACCTGGGTGCACTGAGAGAGAACGGGTATCAGATGAAAGAAGCAAACTTGTGCACAAAGTCTTAGAGTACAGCCAGCCTTCCTCTCCCTGGATGGCATCCACGTCAGCAGGAATTGCTAGATCAAGCACAGTTCACCTCGCACACTTCTCTAACTTTCACTCCTTCGCTTTGTCTCCCAAATCTCTCAAGTTCTAAGGTTGATTAATTCCTCATGTGGAGCAGGAAAGCACTTTTTTTGGTCTTAGACTTGCTTGCAGTGAGGTAGTGGGAGAAGGGAGTAGCAGTGCAGGTAGGTCATCAGAAGGCATCAAAACAAACAGCCAAGCTAACTTTGTCGTTGGATTTAGATACACAGGTACTGGTGGCCTGAACACGTACAAATACCACTTATTAACCAAATATAACGCAGCATGTTGTCAAGTTTCCTCTCCTGGCTTGCAGCTTCAGGTTTTTTCCCTTGTAGACAGGATTCGGTACAATTTAGTGGCACAAAAGAGGAGGGGGTGAGACCTAAGGTGGTCTTTTTTTCTGATACGTTCTCAAATCTGGATGAGAGAGAGGGGGAAATGAAGTTTTTCTTCTCTGATTAATTTTTTTAGATGGTTTTGCACACAACGTCCACTTGTTATGAGGTATGCAATGTTTCTTTTGAGAACGTTCTAGTGGCCTTGGAGCATGCACAGATCAGTTCTGGACCTAATGCAGGGATATTTATTCCTCCGTCATATTGGTGCTAAGGCATGATGTAAGAATTTTTCGATCTGATCCACTGATCATTCAGTCTCATCCAAAGTTTCTATAGATGTTACTTAAAGCCCACCGAATCTTTAGTTAGTCGACTGAATCAGAGAAGAACACAAGCGACGCCCGTCTCTCGCGTTCTTCTGATGGCTCATGAATGCAACTGACGGCTCCTTTTATTGTATTTTTTCAACTCTTCAGGGCTGAGATTTTTAATAAGTTTATCTACATTTACAGGAAATAAGTCACTTTTCAACAGATTTTGACTTTTTAGCTCAGTTTGTAAATAACGTGATATTTAACATGTGCAGTGACTGAATAAAGGTAATTAAGTGGAAGGTGTTGTGCGTTCTTTAAACAAAAAAAAAAACATCTCAAGTTAAAAGCAGTGCAGTTTTCTTGTCTAATTTTGTCTTGAAGACAAAACGTGTGTGCGTGTGTGAAAGTACTGCCATAACTTGCAGAAAGTCATGTTCTATAGCTATATAAAAACAATACATATATATGAAAATGTTTACTGTATGGATATACATTGAATGTTTGCACAGAATCGTGACGAGCGCGCTGCTCCAAACTAAACGACCATTGAGTTTGTGTCCCTCAACACAAACTGAGGAAAGAAGTGTCAAAAAAAACAAAAACAAACTTGTGTCAAAATGTGTGAACTTTTCAAATCGTGACTGTGTGATGACAGTACTTTTTTTTTTTTTCATTTATTTCTAGTTGCTTTTTTTGTTTGTTTTTTAATTTCCCCATATGCTGATGTAAATGTGTAACCCTGCGATGTTGTGGTCTTTTTTTTTTTTTCTTACCTGTTGTGTCAGTTATTCTGTTGCTCGGTGTTGGGAGGCAGGTTTGTCCTTCACGGCCGTCCCGCTGCCACAAAATGTTACGTCAATGAAAACAGCAGGACAAAACTGCATCGGTCTAGTTCTGCAACATAGCATTTGAGCTGGTGGACTAACTGCAGTACTGAAAACAAAACAATGCTGGGTTTGTTGGTTTTTGGAATTTCGCCTGACAACCTTCCCTGAGCAAGGCCTGACGTCTCTCTCTCTCTCCGTTGCTTTTTAACCCCTTAAATGTTCAAGAAAACGAGTGTTTGTTCCCTTTCACTTCGGCCTGTGCACCCCTGCCCTTGCCTTAATGTCTCGTCATCTCTTTTCTTGACTCTTCGTTGAGGAACACAGAGCTGATTTAAGGGGCTTCTTTCAAATTCACGGTATCGTTTCCTTCCTCTGGCATTTGTAAAAGAAATGTACTGCCTTCGGTCAGTTTATGTTACGAAGTAAACTGTGTAAAAAGAATGCAAACCAGACATGTTTGTGAGTTCTTTGGATTTTGTATGTATGTAAATAAATAAATTATAAGCCTTGTTCCCTCGTCTTAAGTTTTCCTTTCTTTCATGAACAAACCTACAAACGTGAAGACTTCCGACTGCTTGACTTATCCAGGCAGATCTGGAAAACGTCTTAAGACTTGAAGTTGAGGAAACACCGATATAACCTGTTTGGCTCTGCATGAAAGAGAAGGGTTTTTTTTTTTTCTTCACAGCCTGTTGGTTATTCTGATGAAATAAAAAAAAAAAAAAAGTAGCTTATGTTTGACGTTAATGTGAATATAAAAGTTTTTCATGACACTTCTGGGGGTGGTTACCAAGGCAACATCTGATGTATCGATACATGATCTTCAAAAAAGGATCTGATTATTTTTGACTGATGATGGAGGGAACGTGAATATTTTCACACTTCTCATTGCAAACTCCATTATAAAGTTTATGGTATTTTTTTTCATGGGGGGCCTTTGTCAAATTGTTTGAAGTTTGCAGATGTTGTGTTGCCAGCAACTCTTGTAGCGAAGCTATCAAATTCAAAACAGTATTTTCTCGCACACAAACACGTTTTAATGCAGCGGATGATTTCTCAAGACTATTTAATGTCTTCACCCCCTCCACCCCCAGCCGAGATCCTAAAGTAAGAAATCAACAGTCTTCTTCTGACAATCCTTTTCTTTTAATCTGTTTCATCATATACATAAAATAAACTCGGTTATTAAGACTCAAGTTTTACAGGAGACATTTCAAATGACACCCTGACTGCAAAACTTAGGGAATTCAGGTCAGTATCAAAAGAAAATTAATAAGTTTTTTTTTTTTTTTAGAACTGTTGCTTTCAGACACTACATATAAAACTGAAACATATGTCATTTTTATTTATAAATATCACTACTGTATGAATATAAAACAATCTTAAATTACTGCTTTTCTTTTTTTTTTTAAACAAATACTCTTGACACTGTCGTTGGAAGCTCCTCAGGAGACGAACTGTTGCATAAAGCCTTGGCAGCTGTTAGTTAAGAGGCCTTGCTGTTGTGGTGATGATGAAAACATCCTCAGGAATATGATCGCCAACTAGGTCAACAAACATACAGGAGTGATCCATCCACTTCAATTTGAAGTACAATTATGCCAACAAGAGTCATTCAATACAAAAAAATTATTGGTTACATGACTTGAAAAATATCAGCCCAAAAAAACATTCTATCAAAACGACCGTCCGAGCTACTCTTGCCTTTCCTTTTTAAGAATTCAAATGTTTAGCTATTAATTTTTTTTTTTTCAAAAGAAGCAAAAATTGGCGTGAGAGTCAAAAATATGCAATGTAATCTAGTATTCAGCAATAGGCACTCCTGTGTTGCATTGGTGAGGTAGCTAGAGAGTAAGAACTGTACACACAGGCTGAGATTAATCGAGGGGAAACGCACACATCTGAGAGGAAAAACACAAAA
Source organism: Aulostomus chinensis (assembly GCF_037954235.1). Taxonomy (NCBI): domain Eukaryota; kingdom Metazoa; phylum Chordata; class Actinopteri; order Syngnathiformes; family Aulostomidae; genus Aulostomus; species Aulostomus chinensis. The sequence goes on from NC_141326.1 coordinate 16,115,894, forward strand.
GAGTGAAGTATTGCAGCGGAGAAGAACGATATTCCAGTGATCAGTGCTGAGTCCCTCTCCTTGTTCTAGTCACAGTATGGAAGGTAAAATTAAGAATGGATACAGGAAGTCCCTCTCAGTACACAGCTGAGCTCTACACAACAGGAAACACCAGACGGGGGAGAGCTTTCACCTCACCCTCTCACTCTCAGTCATCTGCCACAGTCCCAGGTTCAACACTTTAAGGCACGGGAGCTGTGTTATCCTCTCCAGACCCCTCTTGGTGATCTTAGTACAACCGTACAGATCGATCCCTGTTAACTGGGTCAGATGATCAGCTATCAGCTCCAACCCTTTGTCCGTGATCCGTACACATTGTCCAATGTTGAGAGTCTTTAGTTCATGCATCTGGCGTACCATCCTGTTGATGCCATCATCACTGATGTGGCAGGAACAGAGAGAGAGAGACTTGAGCTGGTACAAGCCTTGGGCAATGTAAGCCAGGCTCTGGTCTCCGATCTTATCACAGAATGAGACATCCAGACCAGAGAGCCGAAGGGAGCCCATGGCCAGATGCATTATCCCTGTGTCACTGATGTTATCACAGGAGCGCAGGTTCAGGCTGCACAGGTGGGTCATGTGTGACAGGTGGATCATCCCTGCATCCGATATCCCCCCACAGAAGCTGAGGTTGAGCACTTTGAGCTTGTTAAGGCCCTTGGAGACATGTTTGAGAGAAAGGTCGGTCAGCTTCTGGCAGTCCTGTAAGGTCAGCTTCTCCAGGGACAGGCAGCCCTCTGCAGCGCTGCGGGTCATGCCAGACAGGTGACCAATGCCAACATCGGAAACATGCCTGCAGCTGCGCAGGTTAAGGCTCTTGAGTCTGTGCAAGCCCCAGGCTATCAACAGCAGTCCTGTGTTGGTAATATTGCTGCATCCCCCCAGTTCAAGTACCTCCAGGTTTTTGAGGTACTGGGCAATCCTGCCCAGGCTGGAGTCACTAATCTGTTTGCAAAGACTGAGGTTAAGCACCCGCAGGGATGGAATGTCCTGCACAAAGGCATGTCCCAGACCGTTGTCTGTGAGGTTGAAGCATCCGCAGAGGTTAAGGCTTTCGATGTGCGGCATCCCCTGGATCACGTAGCTGAGGCTTCGCCTCAAACTGAGGATCTGGACTTTCTTAATCCCCCTTGTCTGTAGACTGGGGAAGAGGGACGGGTTCGCTCGCCTCAGGTGGAGCTTGGCTTCCACCCCCCTCCACACAGACTTGTGGTAGGACGCGTCCCTCCAGGCCGAGCACACTTGGGCTACTCTTCCTTTGTCTTTTACGTCCAGATAACTAAAAATGATGGCCAGGATCTCAGGAAAAAGGCACGATATGTGTGTCTCCGTTTCAAACATGGCTGCAAACTGACTGACCCAGCAGTAGGGATTGTTCGTGAGAGACAATACGGTCGTGGTTAGGTCGCCGAAACTATCCTGTCTAACTTGCTGATTGTCTCGGCAGCGTTAGCTAACGTCAGCTAGCATACGAACAAGCTAACTATAGCAACCGAGCTAACACATTGCGTGTAAAAAAACGTCCACCCCATCTCACAAGAGTGAAGCGTACCATTCAACTCAATAAAGTAAATACAGGAAACAAGAAATGACAGCACACTTCTTTAGTTGATAACGTGAGCGCAGACGCACGACGCCGCAATATTTACCTAGCGAGCTAGGCTAATGCTACTGAGCTAACAAATGTCGAATGCCCAGGCTTCCTCGTCCAAGCCGTCCGGAACAATTTTTCTTTTAACGTTACTTCAACGCATCCGAAATCACATCCAAGAACTTTTTCTGTTTTCTGAAGCCTTCATTTACAATGTTGGAATCTTGTATGAAGGTAACTCTCAGGCCCCTTTACCTTCTGAGACATTTCCAGTGGCGTTATAGCATCCCGGATCTCTGAAATGAATAAGATAACTCTATTAGCTTGTGCTGAAGTTAGCATCGAAGTTAGCCACTAGCTAGCGACTCCTAGTGGGGATATCAAGGTATTTGTATCATACTGGAAAAAAATCACTTGCTCATGTATAAAACTAGCACAGTATAATAGAGCAGCAGTGCAATAAACCCTCCCTTTATGATACGGAGGACCAGTTTATTGAATATGTTTAATAGAGGAGTTAATTTTTTCTCCAGTGGTCACTGTGGTGCTGTTACCGGGCGCTATATTGAGACGGGACCATCCTATATACATGTAGTCAGGATAAGACATTTTTTGAGACTTTTTTTTGGGAATATAATATGAAGTATTATGAAGCATTTGTTTTATCTTGGTGTACCTCATAAAATTTCAAGTGAGCAAAATGTTTTACAAAATTGTAGTTTTAGTACATACGATGGACTTTTATGAAATGTTCTTTTGCACAAATTGATTTGGACAAAAAGCAGGATTGGAAACATGGTTGTAAATGATGGTAGCTTAAGAAAAAAAAAGATTACTTGCTGACATTTAACTGTCAGCTGCTCTCAGTGTTTTTACAGTGCCTGACAGATCCACTGTAACGAACATGAGAAATTAACTTTTTCCTAAACAATCGCATATACAAATGTGTCCAGAACTAATAATTATCAAGCAAAAACAAAATACCATGTAATCATTTTAAATATGGCCTGAGATTTGTTACTGCAAGTTGCAACAGTAGTTTTCTACCTGAGTTATTCCAGATTTACCTTCAACACAGTTAATTTTTTTCATCCTTGAATCTGAAAACCAAGCACTATTTAAACAGCTTGATGTGTCACTAACCCTTCTGTTATTATTTCAGGAGTTGGAGAATAATGAGGCATTTTTTTGATCTCACTAAGAACAAATTACAACATCGTTATATCTCTCAGACTTGTGATTAAAAGCGAGATTTCTGTAAACTGGTCTTGTAGTTACTCATGTCTAATGGGAGCTCTTTATCCACCCCAAACAGCTGAGTACCTATGAATATTTGTACTATTCGTCAAGTATAACCTTTCAGTACGATCGCATGAGAGTTAGGACATGTCAGCATCCCTCCTGTAATACATCTGTGACCCCAGAATGCAGAAAGAGCCAGTCATGTCTGTTGTATTTAGGTTGAAGCGAATGGCGACTCTCGTGACCAACCTCTAACAACAGCAAAAATGTCCAATGATTTCCAATTGCAAACTATCGTGCACATCGTCCGGTGTAATTCACATCTACTTTATCGAGCTGAATCACAGTAATCCACAAAAACCTCGATTGGAAAAAAGAAAACATTTTTTGTTGTTGTTGTTAGTCGTGAGTCCCCATCAGCTTCAAGCTAGATATAAATATCTGGATCTTTCTGCATTCTGGAGTCACAAGGAAGTTACACAGAAGAGACAAAAATATCTTTGTGAACTCAAGACACCAACTTGTGATTTTCTGACTAGTTTATTTAGAAAAACAAACAACATTAACACTATCAAATTTAAATGGTCAGAATTCATTATCCACTGTGTGTGTGTGTGTGTGTGTGTGTGTGTGTGAGTGTGCATGTGTGTGTGTGCGCGCGCGCGCGCGTGTGTGGGATATAATAGATCTAGTGTGATTTGAGTCATACTTGAGCATGCAGATTATTTTTCTCCTTCCTCTCGATATTTAAGATGATGAGCATTATTCCAGTGTAGTCTGTAATGTGATGTTTATTTTATTGAAATATATATTCAGTATTGGGGAAGCATGGTGGTGCAGTGGTCAGCACTATGGGCGGCATGGCTCAGGGGGAGAGAGGCCGTCTCGCAACCAAAGGGTCGCTGGTTCAATCCTTGACCCCGGTGACCATGTCAAAGTGTCCTTGAGCAAGATACTGAACCCATAATTGCTCCTGATGAGTAGGTTGGCGCCTTGCATGGCAGCCTCCACCATCAGTGTGTGAGTGTGTTTGTGAATGGGTGAATGAGATGACACTGTAAAGCGCTTTGAGTATCGCTAAGGTAGAAAAGTGCTTGATAAAATTGAGTCCATTTTACCATTTACCACTGTTGCCTCACAGCAAGAAGGTTCCGGGTTCGAGTCCCAACTCCAGCACAGGATCTTTCTGTGTGAGTCTCCATGTTCTCCCTGTTCCTGTGTGGGTTCTCTCTGGTACTCCAGCGTCCTCCCACAGTCCAAAGACATCAAGAGGGGACGAGGCTGATTGATACTCCAAATTGACTGTAGGTGTGACTGTGAGTGTGAATGGTTGTCTGTCTCTATGTGTTGGCCTGTGATGGACTGGTGACCTGTCCAGGGTGAACCCTGCCTCTCACCCGAAGGCTGCTGGGATAGCGCCAGCCCCCCACCCCCCGACCCTTAACAGGATAAGCGGAAGAAAATGGATGGATGGACTTCAACATCTAGAGGGGAATCATTTAACCATGAAAGGTCAAAGAATTAGAGTGTTTTGTGTCTTTCAGCAGTATATTTTGCAGAACTGTTTAAGACAAACAAGTGTTCAGAAAGGGATTGTGTCAAATGTAACCCACTTGAGTTACAGAGGACTGATCCGACCTGCTCTAACTGTCCTGAGCAGGAAAATAATCTTATTTAAATCTTTTATCTGGGATCACAAGTCTCACATGTGACCAGCAGAGGGAAGCACTGCTCTGACAAATACATGAACAAAAAATAATACACACACACACAAAAAAACGTTTCACCTGATCACCAATCCACCAGTGAAGATGATAAATTCATGTATCAATGTCAAAAACAAAAGAAAGATCATTTTAAGGTGAAAACTTGTGTTTTTCAGATGAAAATGAGGCAAGAGGCCGTGAGTGCTGAGGGAAGATCAAGCTGACCTAGGGACAAAGAGGTGGAGAGACGAGAGCGTTTGGTTGATGCGGAGGAAGAGGAAAAGTGAGAGAGAGAGAGAGAGTGAGAGAGAGAGGGAGTGAGGGATGGTGATTCCCCTCTCGGCCTCCCCTGTGGCTGGACTTGTGTCTGCTAATGACCCTGTCTGCTGGCTCACACAGACAGATGGTGAATTAACTCCAATTAGCCCACTCTCACCACATCTCCTCTGACAGCTCACCACACACACACACACACACACACACACACACACGCACACACCCACACACAAGAATTTGGAAACCCTGTAGCCGTTTACAACACTCTGTTTTAGTTTTGCTCAGAAAATATTGTGTATGTCTTATTCCCAAGTAAAAAAAATACTAGACTGATAAAAATCATTGTGAGCATTTTGTCTTGTTGTTATTAAAACACTACACTTCATAATTATGAGGGAAATCATTCTATCTTTGGATAGAGAATAAAAGAATGTAGCCGGTGTGGGGTATTGTCATACTAATGCTATCTAATCAGTGTAGAATACTGCATGTGTGTGTTAACAGGTGTTTCCTAAAAAAAACTCCATCTGGGAGTGTGACTGGGAGGATCCCTGTGACCTCTGACCTCATCTGTAAATGGGTTCAGCAGGTGTTGAACACAGGCCAAAGGTCAAAAGGTCAGTTACTACATGGCCCAGATATAATGACATTATCGAACACTGTGGTGAAACCAACTGGCTGGTAATGCAGCAACATGGCAGTCTATAAGCCTTTCTGTGTCTGGAATGTGTGTCAGCACATGTGCGTGTTTGTGAGAAAGAGTGAGCGGGACTGTTTAGTGTGTGTGTGTGTGTGTGTATTTGAGAAGAGTGGAGTAATCCCTTCAAATCTCGTTAGGTGTCCTGATCCTTACTTCAGGGCGTGGACAGCAGCTGTCTGTGAAGGATGTGTGTGTGACCCTGCCTGTGCAGACGACCACGACAGTCGTAACACCAGCTGACCTCAAAGCAGAGCTCACAGGATGTCTCGCACACACACACACACACACACACACACACACACACACACACACACGCACGCACGCACGCACGCACGCACTCACATGCACACATGCACACACAGAGTTGCCAAGACCTGCCTTATTTCAACTGTGTTTGTGTGTGTGTTTGTGTGTGAAGTGAAAGGACAAGTGTTGCTGAATCATGATGTCAGAGCTGGTGAAAGAAAGCGAGAGGAAGGGAAATGGTTGGGATGGATAAATGAGAGTGATGAGCAAGATGTGAGGAGAAGTGTAGAGGCGTGATGTGTGTGTGTGTGTGTGTGTGTGTGTGTGTGTGTGTGTGTGTTTGTGTGCTTGCGTGTGTCATTGACAGCAACAAATTAGAGAGGAAGGATGGAGGCACAAAGGAAGGAAGGTATGTACAGGACTGACAGAGAAGAGTTTGATGTAGAACTTTGCAATGAGGGTTCTAGCCGATTATAAATTGGAGGCCATTTTCAGTTCAGCGTATGTCTTTACTACAGTTGTTTTTCCACACAAACCAGCAATCTATCCAGGATTTTAGGGTAAACCTGAAAGTGAATACCTGACAGATATGAATCTAAAAACAAAACAGCAGAGGTACACAAATTCCATCTGCTGATGAAGACAGTGAGGTGTTCTGACCGATCCTTCATCCAGACAATAACAGATAAAATCGACTGACACATATGATTCATGTTTGTCCGCGCAATTGGTACGTGCAATACAGCTACCTCTGCCACAATTTTGGTTGATTTAAAGTGATACTTCACCCCAAACTATTTTTTTTTGCCTTTCAGGTGCTCTAATAGCATCTATCTTGAGATCAAAAATAGGTTTTTCCACCTTTCCATCATTTATTTGAGACTCCATGCTGCAGAAAGAGGCAGCCATGTATATTTAGCTTGAAGCTGATGCTGCCTCATGGCCGCCAACTACTAACAACACTAAATCTGTTTAAAAATGTCCATTTACGAACTCTCAAGCGCATCTGCGACTTATCCAGCTGCATACTTGGTAATCTACGCACAATTTGATTTGGGGTCCAATCAGACTATAGCCCTTCCAGTTTGGTGCTCTTTGACATACTTGAAAGGCAATATGTATTTTTTGTGATGAAGTAAGTACTTTAATTAAGTTTAGTTTTGATAGATTGAGGTCACATTTAAGCATAAGAGCCTCAATGGACAAACATTCGCAGCACCAAAGAAAGTTATAACATTTCATTTTTTTTTTTTGTTGCATTTTGGGCAACATAAGGACAATGTATCACATTACAAGGTAGAAAAAAAAAAACATTTAGTATTTTTACTACTGTCACAATGTGTTAAATTTGACCAGCAGTACTGATACTGACCTCATAGCACAGCAGGAGTATCAGCTATGATGCGACCATCTCACAATTAATCCAGTTTTTATTCTCTGTCATTATAAGAATCCCTGATATTCAGTCAGTAATGGTTTTACTACCTCAGCAATCCCTAGCCTCTCATTACCTTACATAATAATCCACACACATTTGGGAAGAGTAAACACTGGTCCTGGATCTGTACTCAGCAATTAACTTGACAAATACAAAATGATTATTACCCTATAATAATGACCACAGCTATGAAAATAGGACCCCAGTCCGAACAGTTTGCTCTCCTGGAGCCTGTGAATATGCGTATGCTGCCTCACTACCATAGTTGTTCTGCGTGTGTGTGTGTATGCGTGCGTGTATGTGCGAGCGTGCGTGCGTGTGTCAGTACGATGGAGGCCTCCATTAAGTGCTTTTTCATGTGGTGCGCTGCCGTGTGGTAATGTGTTGCTGTCAAACAAACGTGCAGAAAAACGGACTTGAAGACACGCGGTGACACATATGCAAATGCACACACTCTCAGCTATCCTCTCCTCCTCCCTCAGTGTGTGTGAACTCTCAGTTACAACACCAAGCCTTGTTTTGATGCTGCATAAATTGGTGTGTTCTTGTAATTTCGTGCACCCCCCCCCCCAACACCACCAACTACAGCTTCAGTCTATTTGTGTAGTGTGGCTGATATGTGCTAAGCTTTCCCCTCCTTTTTTCCACCTCTCCTCCCTTCTCTCCCTTCATTTGCGTCCCTTCGGGGGCTGATGTGATTTAAGGCTATGCTTGAAGACCGGGCTGCTATCTGCTGGTTATTGATGCGAGCTGTAACTCTCACTCTCTACACTCTACAGGCAGACGGAGAGGGAGACTGCTGCCTTAGAAGGATGGAGGAAGAGAAGAAACAGTGGCACAATAAAGCTTGCAGATTAATGGCTTTTCTTCATCTGGCATGTAAAAACAAAAAATATAATGCAGTAAAATGTAGATATTCTCTCCTCAATCCCCTCAGCCTGCAGCTACTCCTGCTTTTTCTCAGTTCTTTCCCTCCCACTGCTCCCACCCTCCCCTTCTCCATGTGTATATTATGTAGATGTCAATAATTTAACACAAGATTCAAGAATTCAGTGCTTAACAACAGGTTACGATCTTTGCTATAAAAGCCATAAAATATGCATTTGTGAATAAAATATGACTTTGTCTCTTTCAAAGCAGCTGAAACCTGTCAAGATTGCCATTTGTTTTCTGACAGTATCGCAGTGAAGTGACAGTTCAAAAGTGGGGGGTTTGTCTTTATCTTGGCAGGTTTTCAATCTTTGCTCTATTTCTGCACACCGCACAGCATTATTTTGTATCCATTGTTTTGTAGATCGTCTTTCATCTCCAGGGCTTTGTTGTTTTCTCACTCTGCCCCCCCCCACATCGTGACTTCTGCTGTTTTTTTTTCCCACTCTTTTACAGTTTTGCTGGGATTGTACATGGAGAATAGACAGCATCCTAACTGGCCCCTACCTGCACCATAGCAGCCACTCAGCTCAGATACACTCCTGCTTCCTGTTCCCCCTGCCATCCTATTACACCCTCCCCTGCCTCTCCTGCCACTCCTCCCTCCCTCCCTCCTCCCCCTTTACCCCACAGGCTTGGAGATTGTTCCTTTGTTCCTGACATCTGTTTTGTTGGGTGATTAATTGAGATGAGCATGTGGGGTGAGGGCCTGTAAGGGGGGGGGGGGGGGGGGGGGCTCAGACCCCCCAGGTAATGTGTGAGTGTGTGTGTGTGTGTGTGTGTGTGTGTGTGTGTGTGTGTGTGTTGGCAGAGGAGCTAGAACAATCCTTGATCTGGTTAGCTGGTGTAGAATGCCAAGATTTCCCTCAAGAGCTGTGGAATATGAAGCATCTGAATGTCTGTTATCTCCATGAAATGTTAAAAGAACCTCAAGAGGAAATCACTGTTTTAGTCCTACAATGCAAGATGACCGACAAGTGACACTCAACCACGCACGCTGACACAGACACGTTTACTTAAGTCACTTTTGGGGTATTTACATAGTCTGACGGATCATTTCCTGGAGTCTTACCCTAACCCTTACCGCTCAACCGCTGACTGAAAAATCAGCATTTTACTAATTGGGGAGATGGCTTAACTGGGCTTAAGTGAGGTTTGTGTTCCTGAAAGTGGCATACCCCATCACCACTGCACGTACACACACACACACACACACACACACACACACACACACACACACACACACACACACACACACACACACACACACACACACACACACATCCAGCTCTGAAGGCAGGGTTTTGATTGACTGATACACAATGTACTGTAACACATCTATAAAACATCTGCTTGGTGTGTAGAGTAAATGAGATTTATAAACTATTAATATTTATTAGAAATGCAGCAAACCAACTGATGGCATTAACAAACTGGACATGGGTGTTCTTTAATTGACACAAGTCAAAGATCATTTATCAGAACATCACCTGAATGGTTAAATCTTTTGTTTACTTGAATTTTATTTTACAATGTTAAACCAAAGCAGAAATATTCATTTCTACCATAACAGTTTGATAAGTAAAATAGAATAATTATTAATTCACGTAATGAATATGAGGCTGCACGGTGGTGCAGTGGTCAGCACTGTGGCCTCACAGCAAGAAGGTTCAGGGTTCGAGTCCCAGCTCCAGCACAGGATCTTTCTGTGTGGAGTCTGCATGTTCTCCCTGTTCCTGTGTGGGTTCTCTCTGGTACTCCATCTTCCTCCCACAGTCCAAAGACATCAAGAGGGGACGAGGCTGATTGATACTCTAAATTGACTGTAGGTGTGACTGTGAGTGTGAATGGTTGTCTGTCTCTATGTCTTGGCCCTGTGATGGACTGGTGACCTGTCCAGGGTGAACCCTGCCTCTCGATAGGCTCCAGCCCCCCCCCCCCCCCCGCGACCCTTACTAGTAAGGAATAAGCGGAAGATGGTGATGGATGGACGATGGATTGTAATGAATATGTGTTCCTGACCTGTAGGTAGTCAGTTGTGTATATTTAGCTTTAAGTGGACAAGCACAGGTGAGTTGGTTTACCTGAATACACCGCTTGGTCTTGCTTGCTCACAGCAGTGCTGAAATTGAAGTGTTTTAGCTCAAACCAAAGTGTTTGTGGGTCCCTCAGGATACAGCTGGATAGATAAATCATGGATTATATTGAAAGCTGCTTGAGAGTTTGGAAACCAACACTTTTGGGCAGTGTGTTGTTAAGTCGCCATTAGCTTCAAGCTAAATGTGGATCCGGATCCTCCTGCATTTTGGAGTCACAAAATAATCCAGGAGAGGAAAAAAACATATCCATGAGCTCGAGACACCTATTTGTTAGTAGCTGAAAGGTAAGTTACTCTGTTTGAGTGAAGTGCAGCTTATTGTAGAGAGTACAGTTACTGCTAACTAGAACAAACGAGAAATCTGACAAAATAGATATATCTCTCGATCACTTCGGCTTAATTTTTGCCCGAGAGCTACTGTTGTTTATTTAAAATAAGGTGGAATTTCTGTAGCAAATTTGCACGTTTTGGTACATCAGTGCTAAAGTATCTACATCTGCAAGCTGCACAATAACCACCAGACTGTTTCTCAACAAAACTGTCAAATTCTCAAAAAAAAAAAAAACATCAGATCAGTCATCACATGCAAAATAATGTAATTAACATACATGTATCGTCCATAAAATCTATAACTGTGGCATCACTACACTATCAGAGGACCTGCCAGGTAACAGCGGTGACCTTGGAATCGAATGTTCAGAGTGGTGTGGTTTTCCAGAAAGCCTCTGTTGACGCACATTTTGATAAACAATAACATCAGAACAGGAAAAACTAACATTTTTGTGGGCAGTTGGTTGTCAAGGCAAAGTAGAGCAAAACAGAGATTTGTATATGAAGTGGATGAGTTATTACTTTTTGCAGTAGAGTTGTGATCTCCCATGAAAACACTGTGGCAGAATGTTATTGTTTCAAAATATGAGCCAGAGCATTTGAGGGAAATCATATTATATCTTGTGATCCCTCAAATTTATTTTCTTAATGTTGAAAACTGTGGTATCTTTATGCCACTTTGACTTGTTTTCTCTCATTTTTGCCCCTCAAATGTAACACTCTGAGTACTGATACATTTTATTACTCTTGTTAAAATTCCATCATTTGGGTACAAAAACTGAAGGAGAAAGACTCAGGTTCAGTGTGTCTGAGCTGTTGATTTATGATCCGCTGAGGTCAGAAATCATCAGAAGGGACAGCAAGGGTTTAAAGGTCACAGAGGTGGGTCAAAGGTCAGGGGTTACCTCTGTGGTTAGGCAAGGGCAGGGAAACGTGCAGAGAGAAGTTCAAAACTCTCCCTGGGAGCTCTGTGGCTGTGATCCTGGCCATTTATAATCGATGTGGCACAGAGATGGATAGACAGACAGACAGAGAGGGAGAGAGCAAGAGAGAGAGGGAGAGGGAGAGGTGGTGGAAGTAGAGTCAAACCCTGTGGCTCAGCCCCATTAACAGTCTTGATTTATGCTGCTCTGCATGCTGTGGTGGGACGTCCGCTGAGTGTGTGTGTGCATATGAGTGTGTGTGCTGATTCAGGACTTCAGAAAGCCACACTCTGATAATACGCATCTTATGTGAGCATGCATGAGTGGCGTGTTTAGGATAGTTTCGTGGCCAGACAGGCACCAGACAGCCTGAGTCCAGTGTTTAGCTCAGGGGCTACATACCGCATACTTCGCTCCCATTTCATCCTCGTTTGCCTGCACACATATGGAGACTGACACAGTCGCATGTTTGCCAGCATGCACCACACACACAAAGACTCACAATCTAAATCCAGTGCAGCTTTCCAAACCTCAATAGGAAGGCAGTTTAGGGTGTTATTACTGAACGTCTGAGGCCGTGTCAGGAGTGCGGAGAGGAGCCTCGTGGATCATTTGTGTTTCTCTAACAGACTTTGGCTTCTAATGCTGATGTGGATCCAGGTTTTCCTCTCTCTCTCTCTCTCGTTCGCTCTCTTTCTCTCTCTCTCTCTGTCTCTCTCTCTTCAGGTCACGTTGAACACATCTAATTACATTTCCTGATGGTATATGGAGGGCCGGTGGAGAGGAGAGTAGAAATTATGAAACACATTGATAGAAGCTTCCTCTACACACAATATATATGCATAATGACCTGCACTGACAATTATCTTTGATCCAAGCGAGCCACCCCTCCACCATCCATCCATCCATCCATCCATCCATCCATCCATCCCTTCACCACTCCCACTCCATCCCCACTGTATCCTCTCTTCCACCCATCCTCCATTGAACATCTTTTAATCTTTCCCTCCTCGCTGTGATGATGCCAGCTCTCTGCCATCTCTTTTAATGTCTGCCTGGATGTCTTCAGGAATGACAAATATATTTACGATTCCACCCGTCAACACACAGATACCCACTACCCCCCTTATGTGAGTGGATACAGAGTGACTGGGTAATGAGGCTCGCTCACTGGAGGTCAGTGACCTTGCTAGGGCTGAGATGGGAGGGGGGGATGTAGAGAAAACAAAGAGGAAGGAAGGACAGCAGGAATAATACCAAGATGGTGGAGGGCTTTCTCTTTTTTTCATCATTTCTCTTCTTTTATTTGTCTCTGTGTTGCTTGTCAGCAGTTGGAGTGCTGCATGGATGAGGGAGGGGGGGTGACCAGCAGAGAGAAAATGTTTAAGTGCTGATGGCAGCCCCTGGTTTCTGCTGGGACTGGTGTGTCGGCTCTTATTCTGCCACAGCGTGCATCTGACAGGCAAATGATAGAGAAGAGAAAGGGAGAAGGGGTGGGGGTCTGTTTTGAAGAGACAACAAGAGCTCCAGTGAGGAAACGCGCGTTGCAGGATAGGCAACACTGTTGTTGTTTTTTTGTTTTTTGTTTTATTGACCACATATCAAAACTCTACTCCACTGTCCCTCCGCCCCTTCACTGATAGATTGAGTTATATTGCTCCCTGGGTGACAGGCATTCCCTGGCGTTTCCACGGCGATGAGGTCAGAGGTGGACGCTCGTTATTGGCTGTTGTCTGTAATCATCACCGATCGTGCTGTGTGTTTGTTGGCCCTTCTCCGCCTCTCTTGACCCTGAAGACCCTGTTCTGTGCTGCAGAGCGTGACCCCCAGGGGCCAGAGGGTCTCCAACTAGAGGTCAGGGGTGTTTACAAAGTGTTGGCTGGTGTGTGTACATGTGTGTACGTGTGTATGTGTGTACGTGTGTACGTGTGTACGTGTGTGTCTAGGGGTTAAAATTTTGGGCTGATCATACAGAAGATTCTTTTTGTTAATTTGATCTGATTCTGGACCAATCTACAAAAAAAAAAAATGGAAGAAAAAAAAACCCATCTTTTTTCCTCACAACTCTTGCTTCCCTACACAACACACACTCCTCTGATTCCACCCCAGACACACACACACACACATACACGCACACACCTCTCCATCCTCTTTGCCGTTTCCTCAGAATTCTTTATCTCTTCTCCCCAGTCTGCCCCCACTGTCAGTTTGTGGTTGGCTAATGTTTCACAACTGCTCTCACAGCTGCTGCTCGGTGTGTGTGTGTGTGTGTGTGTGTGTGTGTGTGTGTGTGTGTGTGTGTGTGTGTGTGTGTGTGTGTGTGTGTGTGTGTGTGTGGCCAACTGAGGCCTTGCATGCATGCTTAATATGTGTGTGTGTGTGTGTGTGTGTGTGTGTGTGTGTGTGTGTGTGTGTGTGTGTATGTGTGTATGTACTGTACACAGTGTGTCCTGCAGCGGTCTCTAACCATTGATTCACTGGCGGCAGACAGGTTATAGATAGCTCTTTGAGACCCTCACGATCAATCTTATCACCAGCACACTTCCTCCTCACACAGACAGAGGGGAGAGGTAAAGAAAAAATATAAAGAAGAGAGATAAAATAGGAAAAGTAGAAAGGACGACATAGGGGATGGAGGTAGAAGATGGGAAAACACAGTGTTATAGAGACTTGAATAACAACACATCCATACACTTGAATGTGTGTAGTTAAAAACAGGAAGTGTGTGGCCATAAATGTGTGAGAGAGGAAATGACAGAGAGAAATGGATGCTACTTCATGGAGATGGAGACAGCGATACGGTGGCCAGGTTCCGCCAGGCTGCCATGAACACCCAGTGAGTGAAACCAGCAGTACCGTTGACATTAAACCACCAACAATCACAGAATCACCTCAATAACGGCTTCCTGATGCCATATCACTCCCCTGTGATGCAGCTCAGTCTGATGCTGCGTGTGTGTGTCTGTGTGTGAGTGTGTGAGTGTGTGGGCAGTGGATTCGGGCTAACGTGATAGAATTGGGTCTCACTGACAGTAGATGGGACGTTAGCTCACCGAGAGAGGACAGTAATTGATGGAAAGCCTGGCTAACGTGATGTGTCAGACATATGAGGCCTGTCTAATCAATGGGAGCATGTGACCACTTTTGAGGTTTTGCGTGTGTGTTTGTGTGTGTGTGTGTGTGTGTGCGCGCGTGAGTGCGCGCATGCATGTATAATACAGTTATGCTGCTCACATCAATGTATGCACCAGTGTGTCTGCCATCCAAAGCAGCAGACTGTTGATTTTCAAGACTGGAGGTTGAAAGAGAAGATGAGGAGGAGGAGAGAAAAAAGAGAAGAAAAAGAAGAAGAAGAAGAAGAAGAAGGAGAAGAAGAAGGAGAAGAAGGAGAGGAGGAGGAGATCTGAATGGAGCAGATGCTTAAGGGCAGATTTTTTACCACACACGCACACACACACACACACACACACACACACACACACACACACACACACACACACACACACACTTCCTCTCTCTCCCATGATGAATCAGCTGTCACTCAGGCACCAGTCCAATCTACTGATAATGAGGGCTGCATCAACACCCTCTCGCCTCTCTTCCTCCCTCTTCCTCTTCTTCTTCCTCTTAATCTCTTCTTCTCTCTATGCGCAGGAGTCAGTTAAATCATCCTCTCTTCATTTTTCACACACACAAACATGCGTGCACACTCACATAAACTCATTCATCTCTCCTTCACTCATCCATCTCATGATTCTCCTCCTCCTTTTCCTTTTCTCCCTCCCTCTTTTCTCTCCCTCCCCCTCCTTCTCTCACTCCCTGCTCTGTGCTTGCTGAGCTGAGCAGTCAGTAGTGGGACTGAGGCAAAGAAGGCAGGATAAAGCAAGAATAGAGACAGAAAAACAGATCATTATGAGCAAGAGGCTGCTGAATGAATAACAAGAAAGGGATTATAAAGACTAGAAGAGGACACCGGCTGGAGACTCTCTCACTCTCTCACTCCCCCCCCTCGTCCATCCTGTCATCCTCCCAGCTCTGTCAGAAGCTCTTCATCCAAGATCTCTCTTCACTGAGAGATGGCATGACCACACTGGCACCCATCCTCAGCTTGTGGACTATTTCCCTCCTCTCTCCTTAGATTGCTCTTTTCTCTCACTTCCTCCTCCTCCACCTCTTCGCTTCAGTCCAGAGGGTGAAGAGGACGGGAGGGAGGTAGACAGAGGCTGACCCCCCCCACCCCCCCCCCACCCCACCCCCCTCCTTCCTCACACCCGCAGGGCCCAGGAGGAGCTGGAACAGGGAGCTGTCTGATGACTTACACCCACTAAGAGCTCGACCACGGCGTGACCTCCTCTCTACCTCTCCACCCCACGCTTGCCTCCTGTAACTGACACTCTTGTTCACACACTCACAGGAGGAGGAGGAAGAGGAGGAGTGATCCACAGCCATGTTCGGATTAAAGACCCCACGCTTCTACCTCCCAGGTAAGTCCCATTTAAACACAATATTTAATTTTCCTTTTGATGGCTGTCCAACAACTGTGGGCTGGTCATATGACTTCATCTTTTGAAGGAGCAATTAATAGATTGAGTCATATCACACTGATATACTTCTGCATGATATGTCACTTTTATCTGGATACTTCAGGCCACCATGTTAAATAATGTTATTAAAATTCACTATTTTGACCAGATTGGAAGAGGAAGCAGCTAAAAAAAAAAGAGCAAAAACTGCCATGATTGCTCTGGGGAAGGAATATTGCAATAATTTGTCAATACCAAATACTGTTGGTTTTATTTTCTGCTGCTTTCCATATCAACGCTCTTTATCTTCATCAATTGCAAATCAGCTCTAATTGAATGAACGGACACTGTATGTCTGAAAGATAAATGGAATATTTGTTGTTGTTTTTGTCAATAATCACTGTTAGCGTAACTGTGCATGCCTGTGTGTTTGTGTGTGTCTGGTGTCAGACAGGTGTGAGGTTACCTGAGGAAAATGTGCTTAAACATGCCTGATGGCAGGATGACAGTGAGAAGAGAAATGAGGGAGGGGGGAGGGGTCGGTGTGTAGAACTTAAACTGACAGGATGAGAAAGGTGTGAAATGTTCGTAACGTAAAGAAATGATGTGAAGGATAAGAACAACGTTGGCATGAGAGCAGACAATTACAGCGTGTTTCCCCTGACCTCTGACCCCGACCTCTGACCTCTTAGTTGTCTGGGCCAGACTGTGGTCAATGATTAAAGACCCTGCTGTGGTGAAGGTGAAAAGTGTTGGAGGGGAGGGCTGATTTGAGAGAGGCGGGGGATTAGAGGGCGGAGTGCAGATTAAACAATGTTCTTTGCCTTCTGAATCTTTCATGCTGGTTTTTGAATTATATATCTACTTTCATAAATGATTGAGTCAGAGTGATTATGTGGAGCTTTGTCATTGTTTGTAAATTTGAGTGTGTTTCAATTTTGTGTGAGTGAGAGAGAAGAAGAAGAAGAAGAAGAAGAAGAAGAAGAAGAAAAGACAATCTCTCCAGGAAGCAACAAACCCCCTGCCACTCGTGCTTTCATCAGCTTTTTTCACTCTCCTAGGTCTCGCTTAATGTGTGTGCACTTTTGAACGTCTGTGCACGTGTGGTTGTGCGCACCTGTCTATGCTTGGTGTTGCATTCATGTGGTTGTGTGCTTTCCAGTGTGTGTGTGTGTGTGTGTGTGTGTGTGTGTGTGTGTGTGTGTTCGCCCATCCTTCACACAGATGCCCCAGCCCCCCTCTTGGTCCTAACTGCCGTTGCTGTGGAGACAGTGTCAGCCACTCACTGGATCCTCAATGATCATTTGACAATGTAGGGGGTGAGGAGTAAAGGATGTAAGTGTGTGTGTGTGTGTGTGTGTGTGTGTGTGTGTGTGTGTGTGTGTATGTGTGTGTATGTGTGTGTGTGTGTGTGTATGTGTGTGTGTGTGTTTGTGTGTGCCCATATGTAATGTGGTGCAATTACTGTGTGATTAGTCAGGGTGAAAGGAGTGCAGTAGAGTAAGAGTGAGAGAGGCAACAATAGAAAATCAGGTTAATGATACACGTTACATGCATGAAGATCTTTTATACCAGTATCACCAGGTGTATTTGACTCCGAGATGGAAAGTGGGAGACATGACGGTGTGTGTGTTTGTGTGAGTGTGTGTGTGTGTGTGTGTGTGTGTGTGTGTGTGTGTGTGTGTAACACGCATTGTTACACAAAGCACACCATGACCTTAACACTGTATCATACAGAAAAGACAGGCATTTTTCTACCTCCTGCTCTCTGGACTGCCTGGTGTTTTTATCACATTTATTACATATCTCATTCCATGTCGGTTTTTTTTCTCTTACAGTAAAATCAGAACGTACTAAAGGTGCATCAGGCTGGAATTTTTTTTTTTATTGACAACAAATTCTATAAAAAGAATTCTTCAAAATCCAGATACAAATACATCCTCATGCTTAAAAGTGTAAATGAGCTGCTGGGGACTGTATTTGATAGGAAATGTCAGTCAGTGAGGAGTTCTACCTAAAGATGTGGGTTTACACAGGGATACGGTGTGCGGCTCCGCCTCAACAGGGTATATTTACAGATTTACAGATCAATTGACTATTTTATCAAGTTATTTGTGATTTTCTGTCTCAGTGTTTACCTGAACGTGGATCAACTTGACAACACACCTCTAACATCTCTTTGTATTCATCAAAGTTTGTCACAGCAGTTGGTTTAACATGCAAAGACAGACTGAATCTAAAGAGTTGAAGGAGTCATGTTGATAGGAAGTACAGCAGACTACTCTATTACTCGGTTACTTTTAGCCTGGATCGTGTTCCAATAGCATCCTCACTGTTTTCAACAAAGAAAACCGAACCTTTAGAATATGATATACTATCATGTAATTGAATTTTACCAAAAGTTCTAAAAGATACACTGTGACAATTACAAAAGACGTGTTTATAAGGCATATGTTTGTTAAAAGGGTAGGGAACAAAATAAAATAAAACGCTAGTTCTAGATAGGCTTTGAACAGGAGGGCTTGGATGCAGACCACCGCAGTGGATGAATGCAGCGAAGTTCCCCGTGTTCTTGTAACGTCCACTTTTGTTTGAATTACAGTTTAGGAAGATTTGAAATCATGTGAAATAAAGCTAATAACTGACTACACAGATACACTAAAATCTAAGTAGTAAACCTTTTTTGAAGGAGGAGAGGGAACGGATATATTTTTCAAAAAAGGGGACAAAACTTTTAAAAAAAGTTGCTACTAAGTAGAATAATGAAGTATTTGTACTGTACTCTCTACCTCTGTGACCCAATGATTCAACATTGATCAGTTAAATCTGTTTTTGGTCTCTGTGGGCTTGTGTCATCCTTCACCATTGTTTGCAGAGGTAAAACAGGTTGCAGTAATTCATCCCCACTTCTCACAAAGTCACCAGGTCAAACCCGGCAGAAACGTGTGCATGAAGAATGGACACATATACAGTGACATTTGCGTGTCTGTCCATGTATGCATTCACTCAATCCTTCATATACACACACGTATACACACACACACACACACACACACACACACACACACACACACACACACACAATCTGTGTCGAGTCGATCAGGGGAGAACGGTACGTTGTTGACATGTGTATTAGCCTGCCATATTTATTGGCTGCTGTGGTATTTTCAGGGGCTTGGTAGCTCTGTTCAACTTGACCTCTGCATTGATTTCTATGATATGTGTTAGTGCTACAAGGACACTGTAGCTTTTGATTTATGGCAGATGTCATATGAACAAACACACACACACACACACACACACACACACACACACACACACACACACACACACACACACACACCTCACTCAGCCTCAGGTCCTCTTCCTCTGATTAATAAATGCTTTTCCTACATTGCAGCAGACAAATAAATACTAATTTTACTGGAGAAGAGTGATGGCTTCGCCACAGTTCGAAGCTCTGAAAACACGTTTGAAAGATTCCCATTTGAAACCTGAGTGTTAGAATAAAAATGATTAAAAAAAAATCAGCACACATTTCAAAGCAGATAACTTTAGATGTTGTTACTCTTTGTTATTCAGAAAAAGTCCTGAAGGTCTGATAGACTGAGGATGCCAACCTGGTGGATCACTTGATTTGACTCCCATTTTTGTGTTGTTTTTCTACATCTGAGCTCCTTGTTTTTCCATTTTACCTCATTTAAGATGCCGGTTGGGTTCTGACTTGACATGCAACTCTAAGCCAGAATTCGATTACTCCTTTTTAGTTTTTCTTGGGTGAGTTAAGAAAATTCTGGCACCCATGAGGGTGGACATCTTTGTATTCAGTATATATTCATCCAGGAAGCTGCTGTCAGGTTTTCTCCTGGTGTTAATTTTGTGTGTGTGTCTGTTTGAGTCTTTGTGTGAAACTGTGTGCGTGTTTGTGCTCACTAGCGTGTGTCGATGAAAACAGGGTCACGGTGCTCCACCTCAAGGGCACTGTTATTAATGAGATGAATAAAAGACCATGACAACAGCTTGATAACACAGAGGAGATAAAAACCCTCACACGCGCACACACACACACACACACACACACACACACACACACACATACAGTAACATCACGTGGGAGCCGGGCGACTTTCTCTTGCCAAGAAAGAAAACAACCATAATCTATTTTTTATGTTTTCTATCCTCTAGAGATGTTGGAAATAAACCCTAAGAAGAGTGTAAAAGACAAGGAATAAATAAAACAATGCATTTGGTGATGTCGCAAACTAGAAAACAAACAAGTGAGCAAGAAAGCAAGCCAAAGAGCTGGTGTCGCTAATGAGCTCTTAATTAACAGAGGATTCACTTAAAGTGTATGTAGATGCACACACACATTTGCACACATACAAGCAAACATGCCTATGCTGTAATATTTGCATTTATTTACACACACAACACTTTGATGTGAGATATCTCACAAGTTATACACTCTGCACACACACACACACACACACACACACACACACACACACGCACACACACGAACACACACACACACACAAACAAACACACAGGCACACACGATGCCTGCTCACTGAGCTGGGGAGATTGGGATAAATGCCAGCAGATTTTGACCTGAAGTGATAACGACAACTCCTGGTAGCTCACAAACACACACACACACACGCACACACACACACACACGCACACACACACACACGCACACGCGCGCACACACACACACACATACACACATTTTCCACACACAAACATGTAGCGCAAACTGTAAAAAAAAAAAGCAGCTCAGTGTATGATAAGGAGCAGATGGCAGAAGGATTAGCAATATGAAAATACAGCAGCTACAATTTGCTAGAATTAATATCTCATATAGGGAGGTGGATCCTTGTAACACAACACACACAAAATCACACAAGCGCACGCATGTGCACCTATGTTTGGTTTCACAAAAGAGAGAGAGAGAGAGAGAGAGAGAGAGAGAGAGAGAGAGAGAGAGAGAGAGATAGTCCTCAGATGCTGTCCCCACTGGTCCTGCACCATCTGCATGTTCATGAACCATGTCAAAACACAATTGATTGAATGTGTCAGTGTGTGTGCGTGTGTGTGTGTGTGTGTGCGTGTGTGTGTGTGCGCACGCACGCACACGCGCGTGTCTACAGAAAGCTGGTTCACAACAGTTAGATGGCAGTTATTGTCAAACAGGGCATCAAGGCTTCACCGTGCACACGCGTGCACATATGCGTACATACACACATGCGTACACAATTTTAGCAGGTTCTGAACTTGCAGATGTGTGACACACTCAGATCCCTTCTCTTCAGTGGTATGTAGCCATGCAGATATTTCCCATAGTTTTTCTCTCTTCTACTCATTAGATTTCTGCTGTCACTAGTACACACACAGATCAGGTTTCATTTTTCACAAACCTCTCTGCTCTTGGTAGCAACAGACTTACAAGGATGTTGTTTCTGGGAAAAAAAACTACTGAAAAATAATTTTCCATTGCCACTGTTGTAGTTATTAATTATTGGATATCTGAAAGTGGAAAGTGCATGGATGCACACTTACAGCAGAAACTAATCAAATTACATTTTACATGATTTCATCACACCATTTAAAGTCAAGTGGAAAGAGCATCTCAAGAGTCTTCAAATACTGCAACATTGCAAGATGTTCTTCAGAGGAGAAGCGCTCACTTGTAGGGTGTCGTTAAGATATTTTATGAATCTTATTCTGATTCCTAATGGGTCCTTATTCTGATTCCGCACGGGAAAAACAGGAAGCCAAATGTATATTTATATTTTAAAAAAAAAGACTCTTTAAGATAAGATTAGATCAACTTTATTCATGGGTACTTGGGAAATTCTGTTACTACAGCAGCATGGGGAAAAAACACACACACACAATAGTGCATTTACTATTTAGGATAAATAGACAAGTTAAATATATATATTATATATATATATATATATACGTACATAAATATACAGTATATACTGTGTGTGTATGTACATATATATATATATATATATATATATATATATATATATATATATATATATATATATATATATATATATATATATATATATATATATCTCCACGGAGTCCAGAGGACAGTCCGGAACAGAGCTGCCCCACCTGACCAGCTTATTAGGGACCGAGTCCGAAGGAACTTCGGGGCAAAGACCCTACTGTTTTTGCAACGTTAGATTCTTTTTTCCACTTTGAACCTTAATTTGACCCCCTAAACACGATCAAAAACTCACCAATTTTTTTTTTTTAGAAAATGTCTAAATGAACCCCCCCAATTGCCAAAGTGTGCTCCACAGCAGGTCGCCAAGTGAACAGAAACTAATGAACACTATTTGAACAGAAATGTTGCTCTCCTTTCCTTCTGGGAAGCAAATATTTTAATGAGTCTGATTGAAGTCTGTCATCTGAAGAACAAGTCTCTTCTCCATACAGATATGTGAAGCGCCTCCCAGCTTCAGTTGTGGTCATTGGTCTGGTGATGAGTCTGCTATGCTTAATTAAAGGTTTTCATGATGGTGTCTTGCAAAATAAGTTCACCCTGCAGCCTCTGGATCTGGTCCTTTTCCTGCCGCAGTGCATTCAACAGCACATCCTTCTCTTCCAGCTGCACTTTGACTTGACGAAACTCATCCTTCATCCTCTCAATGTATAAAATTATTAGCAAACTTATAATGACTGGCTGCCTTAGCCCTGAGTTTGTCTTGCACCTGCTTCTGTTCCTCCATCTCCAGGAGCAGAGATCTCTGTGAGAGCCACCCTGCCACACTCAGCCTCCTCCAGGCAGCTCTAAACTGACTTCAGCTCTGACATTAGTCTCTTACAAGCCCGCTGCTCCTTCTCCAAGTCCATTTTCAGCTCAGACCTCAAGGCAGAAATTTGTTTTTCGCATGACATGACCGTTTGGATCCGTGTATTATCAATGAGTTTGAGTTCTTTCCAGCCAACTTCAAGCTCTGCCTTGAGGATCCCATTCTCACCTGAAAGGCTGTTTTCTTTTGCCCTGCTTTTGACTTGAAATTCCTCAAAGGCTGTTTTAAGGCTGCTTAGCTGCTCCTGGTTCAACAAATTCTGCTTTAGAGGCTCCTCCTCTCTCCCTCTGGCCTCAGTGAGCTGAGACAAGGCCACATCACGTTCACTTATGTCTCTGTTCAACTCAGCCCTTTTTCTGCTCCCACTTGTTGAGATGGATGGCGACTAGATTCTCCCTCTAGGTGCGCTCATGAGCTGGCTCCATCTGGGTCTGATTGTGGGAATGTTCCAACTGTTTCATGCTGGTAACCAGTGAAACTCATGCTGCTGGTTTCTGAGAGTCTCCGCCATCTTCTGTCTCTCCTGAACATCCAACAGTTGCTGTTCCATGAGATCATGCTTTTTTTGTTTCATCCAGCCTAACTGAAGTGTGAGGTTTTGGACTTCGATTTCCAAATCCATCTGGTTATTCTTAAGGGCACTCTAACAATTATTAACTTTCATTTCCGCTCTGTTGTTCTCATAAGCTCTGAACACATTTAGCAACTTCTCCATGGTTTCAGAGGCCAGTTTGTCTTTTAATTTCAGCTCTTGGATATAATCAGAAGCATTAAAGTAGCTGGATGTGGCAGGCGATGGAGTGAAAACACTGTCATTTTCACAAGACAAATTTTTAGTGTCTGTTTTCAAATCTAATTCTGCGCTCTCCGACTCAGATGTGCTGATCTCTGTCTGGCTCGAATTGCTTGATGTATGAGAGGATGAAGCAATTTCATCTTCTGTCACCTCAGCATTAGAGCCAGAACTTTCTGTGAGTTCCCCAAGTCCACATAAGTCAGAGCAAGGATTCAGTGCATTAGCATTATCAAACTCTTCCATCACATCTGTCCTTTGGTTACAATTTTCACTTTTGCTCAATCGTGATTGCAGGGTTTCCTTCTCGTTCTCTGTCAGTGAAGAATCACGATTGTTTGAGTCTGAGGGAGAAACCAAAGAATCCTGTCTTTCACCTTCATTCTCCAGACACGACTCATACGAGGTATCTTTCCTCCTGACCTCAGAAATGCATCTGAGGACATCCAGTCCACACCTTGACGGCAAATATGTCACATACTCTTTCTGTGCACTTGCCATATTGATACTTACCTGGTGGAATAATAATATGGATAATATATATGTCTAATATATGATAATATTACTCTTATATATTAATATTCAGAATGTGTTAACCCTGAAGGTGTGTTCACCTCTCACCCCTGAATCAGAGGCGTTCACCTCTACAATTAACTGGCATTCAGGATCTGGGGGAATTATCACAGGTGCATTAGAGGACGTTGACCAGTTTATCAAAAGCAGACTGAGTTGCTGATGACAATTCAAAGGATTGCCTCCGTCAGTTTAGAGTATCCAATTAGCCTTGTCGCAAACTCTCAAGTGGAATTTAACTATATAAACCATCATATAATCCACATGCTCTTTATCTAGACATATGTTCAGTAAGAAACACTTTGATTTGAATTAAAAACAAACTTGAACAGTTTTAGTTTAGTGCTAACGTGAGCAAGCGCCGATAACACATATGCACACATGCCCTAAAATGTATGTCTGCGCATTAGCAAACAGATTGTCGTGTGACACTTTGTGGATACAAAAGAGGTAAAGAAATACGCTCAACTGATCAGAAAGCTGTCAAATATGTTCCCACGTTCTGTTGCACAAACATGCCCCTCCTGACACACACACACACACACACACACACACACACACATGCGTAGTTACAGGGCACGTGTTTACTCATGTGTGATCTTGCACCACCTTGTTCTGCTTCTGACTGAATTTGCATAATCTGCATAATGATGGTGGCTTTAATTGCCCACGCCCAGGTAAAGGATCATGTGGTTAAGTGGGAGATCATAATTATGTAAATAATTGGCCTGACCACAGCAAGCTGCTACTCTCTATTACCCATCTGGAGAGAGAGAGAGAGAGAGGGAGAGAGAGAGAGAGAGAGAGAGAGAGAGAGAGAGAGAGAGAGAGAGACAGAGAGAGACAGAGAAAGAGAGAGAGGAGGGAGAGACATATTAGGAGAAACAACTCAAATGGAGGAAAAAGAGGTGAAAAGATACTATAGCAAGAGAGAGAGAAGGAAAGGAGGCAGTGAGGGATGAAGGAATGAGGACAGTTTGAGAAGCAGGCAGAGAAAAGAGCGTGTAAGGGGCTGTGAGCATTTAGGGCGTAAAAGGAGGAATATTCGAGAAAAAGGAGGAAACTTAAAAGACGGATAAAAGAAACAGACAATGTGTGTTTGTTTCTTTTATCTGTTGAAGAGTTCATCCACAAGTTCCTGATCTCTGTTTTAATGTCATGCTTGATTTAGGTCCTTTTATCGTTTGCCCAGCACAAAACTCAGTGCAGTCTCAAGCTTTCTAGAAACAAACGTTGTTGCACATCAGAAATGTACACAACAACATTGAATTATAGGCTGGCCGTGATTGATACTTATCATTTTATATATAATCAAGAAACTAACTAGAAGTCTGTTTTAACTTATTTTTCTGTGCTAAAAAAAACCAAACCCAACTAACTATGGAAAAAAAAAGACTTCCTAGTAAAAATGAGTTTCATTTTGCTCAGTATAAAACAGCGTATCTTAACCAGCAGTATCTCAGTATGTTGAAGAGTTTTATTTTTAGGACAAGATCACCTTATCGTAAGTACATGTCCTCGCTGCACTGGAAGATTATTTTCCTTCTAAAGGAAAATGACAACTTTTTGGGAAACGAGCGAATTTGCCATCTTGTAAGAGCCAGACAAGAAATAGGTGCTGTTCTCTCCTCTGTTAGCGAACTGAGACTGATGGAGGCCAGATGACCGCTAGTCAGCTTAGCACCGTGAATGCTAGTGAGTCGGAAGTGTTCACATACATTCATCAATTGGGGCGATGGCAGAAATGTATTTCCCACAAAGTCGGTATGTTCCTTTAAATCTCTCCGGGGTGTCTGACTGAGAAGCTACATCTGAAACAATTCAGTCTCATATCAAATGTAATGAGAGAGATAAATATCTGTCTCAGGGCTTTTTCATAGACCAGAAGTAGTCTTTGTGAGACTTTTTTGCAGTTTACAGCCACATCAATTTGCCACATGGTGACTTGCTCATTAATCCCTGAGTATGCAGTCAGTTGTCACACATTTGGTTTGTTTCTTTGCAGTTCTGTAATTTTTTTCCCTCTAGTATATAATGTGTAGTGCATAGTAACCTATTGCTGTTTTATTTGCAAGCGTGTCATTTTTTATTTTCAACTTTGTGTTGTATTCTTTTTTTTTTCTTTTGTCACCTGTGTCTTGTCAGCTGGTGTCTGTCCACCTCTGGTTTCCTCGATAGTCTTGTTGTATTTTAGCTTTTTGCATCAGTCTTTATCAGAACCTTTCTTCATGTATATGTTCAACCCGGACTGGAAACATTACTGTTTCTTTTAGCAATTTTTTTTTTTTTTTTTTAATTTCAACCTTTCATTCTCAACCAATTGGATCTATTAATTGGGACATCCAGCTGCATTCAATTGTTCTAGGCAAAAACTAACCGCCGACCTGGAAAAGAGTGATGGAATGGTCAGAACTGTAATTGCTCTCAGCCAGACTTGCTTGTATAAAGATCCCAGACACCACAACAATATGGCTCAACACAAACTGTGATATGCCACATCAGACCTTGATAAATTGCAAAATTATTTTTCTTAGATTTCTTGAACACATTCAAACACACACGCGCACACACATGCGCGCGCACACACCCACACGCACGGCTGCCTCTGCATCCATTGCACAGATGGTAGAGGCAGCAGCCCTTCACACACAGACAAAGGGAAGGTAATTCTCTCTGCAGGACGTGAACAGAGCTGGAACTGCAAAAGAGCAGTGCACATCAACACTCCCCTCCCTGTTTCCTCATCTCAGCCCCAGGCCAGCAAACATCGCAGAAGGAAAACTGACAACGTGTGTGTATATGTGTGCAGGAAATGTGTGTGTGTGGTGTGCATGCTGAAATAGGCTTGAGGAAGAGAGACAGGAAAAATCAGAGAAGGGGAGAGAGGGAGAAAGTAAGAGAGAGAGATAAAATAAAAAAAAGTGCAGAGAGGGAGGAGGTAATAAACAGGATTAGTGCTTATCTTTACAGCGCTCTGTGTGTGCACACACTGTGTACATTTCTCTGTGTGTGTGTGTGTGTGTGTGTGTGTGTGTGTGTGTGTGTGTGTGTTTTGCCTGAGGACAAAGTGACTGACTCCAGCTTTACATTTGCCAATGTGTCTCCATCCCCAGGTATCTCTTCTTTCTGGACCTCATCTGCTCTGCGTGCACTTACATCAGTGTGTGCATGCACGTGTGTGTTTGTGCGTGTGTGTGTGTGTGTGTGTGTGTCCATGTGCAAGCATGTGTGTAAATATTGGGGAGTCGTGCACGTGCCTGTAAAAACAGGCACAGTTACTTAGAATACAGTTTGTGCACATTGTCGGTGTGTGTATGTGCAGAGGTGAAAATAAATACATGTGATACAGTCTGATCCAGAAGTGAATGTGCGTATGTGTGTGTGTGTGTGCTTGTGCGTTTGTGTCTTTGTGTGTATGTGTGTGTGCACAGCTGCCTGAGGATAAAGAGTACACACACCTCCTTGTTGCCTTTGCAGTTTGTCTTCACTGTCAGAAATGCCAATAAATCTTTCTGCAGTATGTGCACACATATACCTTTGTGTGTATGTGTGTGTATACATATATATGTGTGTGTGTGTGTATGTGCGTGTATATGTGTGTGTGTGTGTGTGCGTGTGTGTGTCTGAATGCTCTGAAATTGAGTTGCGATTATAATGCTTGTTGAGCCACACACAGCCATTGTGTGTGACACTGTTTCTGTCTCTAATCTCCTACCTGACCAAAGCTAACAGGCAGCTACAGCGTCTCACTTTCCCTGGATGGGGAAGGAGGAATACATTTAAATAATCAGGGTTTGGGTTCATGGCTGATATTATGCCTCGCTGCTTTTGTAAATGAGCATCTGTGTGCTGGTGCTTGTTTGCGAAGATCGCGTGTATGTGTTTTTATGTGCAAGCAAGTGCATCTGTTTTCAAAGACATCTGTGGAGGTCTTGGTGGATTGTTCTTGCAGCAGAATCCCCAGCACTACACTTGTCTTCACTGCAGATGAATAGAAAACAGAGGGAGAGAAAGCAGGACACCAACACATACTGTGCACGTGTTTGAGTGTGCGTGCATAGTGTGTGCGCATACAAATGTGTGTATGCTTGTGTGTGTGATGGATAGAGGGCTTTATGAGAGAGGAATAGGCTAATGACCAGGTCCCCAGAGGCAGCAAGATTCCTAGAGCTATTACTGCAGGAGTTCATAATGGCCTCTGTGCTTGGCCTCTTTTACACACTGCTTAATGGGGGATCCTACAGTCCGCCGCCAAGTGTAACCCACTCAGGGAATACACATGGCTGTGTGCCTTGACCCCAACATAGAACACACACGCACAACACCACCACACGTTTGATCAGTGGGTTCATCTCTTACATGCACCTGCAGCAACTGAACACACACCAGCTCATGTTTACATTTCGGAATGTTCATGTTTCTCTTCATGCATGCACGTACACACACACACACACACACACACACACACACACACACACACACACACACACACACACACACACACACACTGCTATCACTTCAGAGGACATCCATTGGCTTAAATTAATTTCCTGGAGACACTGTAACTATGACCATAAACACTGCTTAACCTCTACCGTGACGTTATGGGTCCTCCAAAGGGAAGCATATCCACACAATCAGATG
Source organism: Aulostomus chinensis (assembly GCF_037954235.1). Taxonomy (NCBI): domain Eukaryota; kingdom Metazoa; phylum Chordata; class Actinopteri; order Syngnathiformes; family Aulostomidae; genus Aulostomus; species Aulostomus chinensis. The sequence goes on from NC_141326.1 coordinate 16,144,785, forward strand.
ATCTCCACAGAACCTGAGGAACACCTGGTACTGCTGCCACTACATTTTTCACTTTGTCACTGACCCCAAATAAGCATTTTTACCAATTGGGGGCACGGTCTCCAATTAACCGGTCTTTAGTCTGGTTTGTGTCCCCAAAAGAGACTCTCTCTCTCTCTCTCTCTCTCTCTCTCTCTCTCTCTCTCGCTCTCTCACACATACACACACACACACACACACAAACACAAGCATGAATGCACGCAGACATGCACGAAGGCACGCACGCACGCACGCACGCACGCACAGCTATACAACCTGTGCATAGGTCACAAAGGATGGAGGTGAGACACCCACCTCAGAGAAAACTGAGAGTGTCTGCCTGTGCAGCGCCAGACCATAAATCATGTCAGGCTACACTAGTCCCTGCAGACACACACACAGACATACATGCACGCACACATACACACACAGATTCCTCATTCACTCCCCCTCTTTTCTCTTGTGTAGGTTTGAGCACAAGAGAGAGGGATTTAGGGATTATGTGAGCCTCACTTTTTTCTTTTCTTTTTTTGCTGCTTCCTTCAGTACTTGTTGTTTCCATAGAGAGAAGAGTAGGGGGCCCGTTAATCTGTGTGCATGTGTGTACCTGCCAATGTGTGTGTCTATTAGAATGTATGTGAGCCAGTTTGTGTTTATGCCTGCTTGTGTTCGTGCGTCTTTCATCGCTGAATGGATCTCAGGGAAAGACTTGAAGGAGACAGTCTATTGAGGAAAACATCCAAGGCTGATTGGTGTTGCTGTGAGTTTGGCATCTTAGAAATGCAAGAGGAAGAGAGGAAAGACAGGAAAGGGAGGGATAAAAAGTGAGAGGAGGATGAGGATGGACGAGGTAGAAATCTGCACTCGGAAGCGCAAATCGATGCAAAACAGCTGTTAAATAGCTGCAATGTGGAGCAGCTGCTTGTGAGACGAGGAGAGACGGATGGGGAGAGGGATGGATGAATGATGGAGGAAGAGAGAGACAAACAGACAGAAACACACACACACGGGACATGTTGAAATATTAGGCTAAATGTAGCAAGCATCATAGTTGCTGAGTAATCTCAGAGGAGATTATAGAAAAAAAGACGATCATTAAGAAAAAAACTTCAAATTATGATTGTATTTATGACTTTGCTGAAAAAAAAATCAGTAACAGATATCGGAAGTGAAAACGTTAAACACTGAAAAAAGTTGAAACAAATATCGCAAAAAGTAACTTGTTTCATCATGAAATGTTAGTATTATTATATCCCAAGTAGTCGTGGTCGTGGCGTGGCGGCACGGCTCAGAGGTAGAGTGGCCGTCTAGCAACCGAAGGCTTGTTGGTTCGATCCTCACTTCCCCCCGTGACCATGTTGAAGTGTCCTTGAGCAAGATACTGAGCCCTTTAAAAGATACGCAGTATAGAAAATGGATGGTTGGATAGTAGTAGTACTGATGGTCAGGACTAATTGGTGAACATGCAGTTTTAAAGCAGCTAACGATCCAGAACACCCAGTTAATGTTGCTCTGGATGTGTGCGCAGCTGTTTGTTCACCACTTCAAGCGGTAAAAGAGTATGTCATTAAGGCGTAAAGTATTGAATAAGTAGTCTGTCGCATGATTTTACGTGATCTCTTTTTGGCCACTAGAGGGCAGCAGAGCAACTTAGCACAACACTGATTGTACTATCTTCTTTTATAGCGATCATGTTCGAAACAGGCATTTTCTTATGTTCAGCAACACCTCCACAAATGAAAGGAAAAAGAGATTGTTGGTGTTTTCAAGATCCAACATTAAATAATTTCATTGTGTAGGTTGCTACTAGCAAGCATATACTTCCAGTGTTCCAGTAATCTAAACTAGGCTGTCCCTGAAACATTACATCATATTTGAAGTCTTGATTGCATTTTCAGCAAGATGATACTGCTATGATTCATATTTTTAATCTTAACAATGATTCTGATGACTAATCTCAGAGGGATTTCTCTTCTAGTGATAAAACTAGAGCTCCCCTGCTCTTTTCTGGGCTTCACTTCTGCTCATTGTTCAGACATCCACAGCAACTTTTCTGTTTCAGTTGACTCACCACTCTCACAGGGTTTTTTTTTCACCTGCAGCTGTTTTTGGAGACAAAGCTCTGAAAAGCCACTGTACGCTACCTGCTTTGCACCAACACCAGCAGCTGGTGAGCATAGCAGAGCAATTAGCAGCTCAGTAATTTCCCTCAAGAGTTGAAAGAGACCAGCAAGAGAGCTAAGGATGGACGGAAACAAAACTCCAAAAGAATGATGATGTTGCCTCTGCACTGCTGGATGAGTAAAAAAACTTTTCACTCGGCAAATGACACCTGCTGGTACACGGGTTATTTCCTGTGATAAGCACACAGCTGGATCTGTTTAATTCACTAACTCTCCGGCACATCATCCAGTGTAACGCACATCTTCTTTTATCCAGTGGTGTACGCAGTAATCCAAAAACCCTTTGATTTGAGCTAAAACAAACAAACTGTAACTCTTCTTGTACACCAGTAGCTCATGGTAGCGCATAGTTTGACCAGCTGGAGCATTCAGTTGATCCAACTTATTTACTGGGGCACTAAAGTGCCATTAAGTGACTTACAATTTGTTTGTTTTGTCTTGATCTCAAATTAAAAGTGTTTGTGGATTACAGAGCACATGACTTGTCAAAGAAGATGTGTTTTTTTACAGGTTGATGCCCCTGAAAATGTATACAGACATTTTTGGACAGTTTTGCTATTTCTAGCGGCCGTTACCGATTAGCTTCAAGCTAAATATATATTTCTGACCCTTTCTGCATTAGGGAGTCACATCGAAATGACACAGCAGGGAAAAACATCTTTGTGAGCTCAAAACACCTATTTGTGCGGTTGTGTTAGATTGAAAAATAGGTGTAGTACCAATTTATCATTTTTTTAGTGCAATGTTGCCTTTATTATTCCTGCAAAAGTACATTAAATTGATGGTGACTGTTGTCTTTAGATGTTAATGTCAGCAGCAGCAACAGCAGTGTGGTGATTGTTATTAGCAGCAGCACCAATGGAGGACTATGATTAGTGAAATTAGCCTCCACCCATCACACTCTGCTGACATGAACACATCTGAATGTCTCCAGTGGACAGTAAACATGTCCAGGCTGTGAGGTATCAGCAGTCCGGGGCCACATCTTTCTCCTCTCCATCCCTCCCTCCCCATCCCTCCAGGGAGCATCAGCGGAGCAGGTGCTCGCTCCCCCCCTCCCCCTCCTCTCTCATACACCGCCTCTCTCTCTCTCTCTCTCTCTCTCTCTCTCTCTCTCTCTCTCTCTCTCTCTCTCTCTCTGAGGACAGTTGCTGTCCTCCGTCCCACATCACTACGTCGGTGTGGCTCGTAGTACAATCACACAGTGTTCCGCTGCTCTAAGGGCTGCTGCTGTTAATGATGAGCAAAATCTGAGGATTTTCTGGTCTCTTTGGGGGGAGGTAAGTTGTTTAATGCTCTCTGTCTCTCTAGTTTTAGCAGAAAATGTCGCTTTTTGGAGATTGGATTGACTAAAGTCATTTGTTGACGCGGAGCTTTGAAAGTTAAAGGGTTTGTGGCAGCTTTGTTTTTCTTAGGTGTGCTCGTGCTCCTGTACTTATCAAGGGAGTGCGCGTCGTTTCACTCAAATGTTCGGGTCATGTTGGTGGTGTAACTGATTAATTGTGGGCAGCCATTGCTCTTTTTTTTTGTTGGCTTCATAAGTGAAATTATATTTAGGCCTCAAATGGGATATAATTTTAGACGATTTACTCGTAAAAGTGTGCTAGGTGTGATTTAACGAGTTAATATTAAGTAATGAGATAAACGAGCTCATCTTGACGGACGAGGAGAGGACAGAAAACAACTTCTGGTCGCCGCTTTCTAAATAAAACGAGTTCAGCATGTGGAGCAATGACTTATAGAGGAACCAAAGATAGACTCAGGGGGAAATGAGGAGTCTCTTGATTTATGATCGTCTTCACCTCCATCAGTCTTTTAGCACTATAAATCGTCATGAAGGCAAACTGCCTGCTCTTATTTTGAAGTTGGGACCATCCACTTCCTGTTTGGTCGCGTTAACTGACTCAGCCGGAGAAGGTGCGGTTGGGCCAGGTGTTCGTGTCGTTATGTCATCTTTCCCGTTAAACCCGTCGGTGATCAAACACCGCCACTGTTTGCACCCTATAAACTTAACAAACAGGTAGACGGACCTGAAACATGGAGGTGCCCCCCCCCCCCCCCCCCCCACACACACACACACACACAAACACATGCAGCAGCAGCAGCAGCAGCGCCCATGGGAGTCAGCGGAGTCGCTCTTTAATCCGGGACCTTTAACAGCGCGGGTATTGTTTGGCCGAGGTAGATGCCGCTGGGCGCATTAGCAGCAGTCAAGCGGATCACTTCGCTTTTGTGTGTACATACACAGCCTGCAGGTGGAGTTCAACACACACACACACACACACACACACACACACACACACACACACACACACACACACACAACTCCGTGCGCCATGTGCTTCTCCTGACCTGCCATGGACCAGCTGCTCAGCAGGAGTTACTGAGTAAACCTCCAATCTCTTTAATTACCTCCTTCTCATATGGATCACCCAGAATACTCCACACACACACACACACACACACACACACACACACACACACACACACACACACACACACGCTCTCTCTCTCTCTCCATGGCTTCACTCTCTTTAAATGATATCTCCTATATTTATACCAGTGAAGTCCTTGCTGTACTTGAAGTTCGCTCTTGTTCATAATCATACCTTCTTGTTTACTTCGTGCTGGGTGAACTTTTAAAAAAAATTTGTGTTCAGTTAATCCTACGGAAGTCTCCTCTCTACTTCACTATATTCGGTAAAGTCACTTCCTCTCCTTGGCTTTTATTACGTTCAGGCTTGTCCAACCGCCCGTACACGTCCTGTCCTCATTAACCAGATACATCACCCGGACTCAAGGATGAACCGGGAGGGGTTTTGGTGGTCAGAGGTTGCTGTGACAGGCACACATCATGGAGGCGTACAGTACAAACTAGAGGAACTGATTATCAGCTGTAATATCCCTGCCGTCCACCACCAGGAACAGAACGTGAAATATACTTAAGGAAGCAGAGCCGTGCTGAAGGTGGGCCATTTCTGTTGAGTTCTGTGTCCGGATTACAAATAAAGTTTTCTGCTTAATGCTGATGACACTCAGGAAAAGGAAATTCAACTTTCACTTGTCCAGCTCACTCTGTGGTGGGTTTTTGGTTCACATCAGCTAAAACTGTCCTGATGACCTCCTTCAGTGTCAGCATCATGAAACTGAAGGAATCAGGTGACCAGACAGCAGCTTTTCTGATCATGGATTAATTAAAACAAATCAAAAACAGCTTTTAATTCCTGGTTCCATGGAACCATTTCATGTTTTTTTCCTTTTGTGTCACTGTAAATGTAAAATTCACATCTGGACGTATTTCTCTGTTTACCAGTGTTACACAGACCTACATATTGTTATTTAAATTAAGGAAATAGTTGATTCTTGCAATTGGAAACAGGAGGCGTGAATCATTTTAATAAAATCACATCACGTGAGATTGGAGATTATTCAGGTTCATTCGCAAATAATTGAAGTAGTCATTATTTTAACATCATATTTCTCTCTCTCTAACGTTTTCTTTCCTCAATTTAACCCTTACATGACCAGATGATTAAAAAAAAAAACCTGTCTGGCATCAGTATTATCTGCATCTTTCACAATAAGACAACAGGAAGGAAGAGGTGGTACAACATGAAGATGCAAAAAGAATATTTCATGACAGCTTTAACAGGCTCGCGTTTCAGTCGCCAGAGCCCTCTTCAAACATTCAGCCGGCAGTTTAAAAGCAGGTATACAAGCCAGCACAGACGACGTCGGTGGTGATAAATCAACAATTGGGGGTCGCATTCCTCCTCGCTGGGACTCGCTTCTCACCGAGATGTGTGAGGAAGCAGAGAGTTCATTTGCATAAAAGCCACTGTTGAAAGGGAGAAACTATGAGTAAAAGATATTTTTAAAAAATGAAATAGAGTTGAATGCATTTTGATTTGAATGTATCACATTTTCTCGTACTGACTATTTACTTGCTGTAATGTCTTTTTTTTTTTTAAACAAATATACATTTTAATAATGCATAATTCTTCGAGGCCTCAACAAACCGTGTCACTCAGCACACACCATTTAGCAGGTCCTGCTTTAACAGCGCACGTCTCATTCACATCTCTCGCCTGGTCTTTGTGTGCAGAGAGTGCGTCTGCATGTGTTCTTTTTCCCTCGTGTTTGTTCAGATGGTTGAGGTCTAGCCGCTGCGGTGTCGGCACCTGGTGAGCGGAGTCAGCCTCGGGCCAGAGGAGGAGAAACTGTAGCTGTCAACTGTCTGACACGACCCTCTATATACACCACAGAGGCTCAACACACACAAACAAAACCTGCAGGCAGGAGTCAGGCACAGCTGGGAGTCCAAACAAACTGACACAGAATAAGATTGTTTTATGTTTTTGCGTGATCTCCTTATCAGAGAGGCAGGATGGAGCCACGCGCTGCAGACGAGATCGATGACACACAGGCGGTGGGGGTGGGTTGGGAGGTGGGAGAAGCTGTCGAGTGAGAGAAAAGTAGTTGTGCCAAAAAAAAAAAAAGATCATGCGGACAGTGAAGGTGTAAGCAGTAACAGCTGCTATTTATATCTGACAGACAGTGACAAACTCATGTAGACAAGTGGAGGTTTAAAGAGGAGGTGGTACATGTGAAGCTCCTGGTTCAGGGGAGGGAAAAAGATGGTGTCCTTCATTTCTGGATGAAGCGGTGATGGTGATCTTATACACCTGTCACCTCTTTGTTAAAGGAACATGAGACTTTTTGGGAAATATGCATATTGTTGATTTTTAGCGGGAGACAAGCAGGGACCCTTCTCTCCTCTCTACCTTGCCTGTGCCATCATTGGACGACTGACCGCTATTTAGCTTAGCTGCAATGAATGCTAGCAGTGGAGCAGTAGAGAAAGTGGCCTAAATAGTCATCAAATTCTCCCTTTTCCCATTACTTTCTTTTCCTGCATCAACAGTAGAAGGGTTGTTTCTAACATTTATTTTGAAATAATGGAGAAAATTATATTTAATGACATTTGAGACAGCTGTCTCGACTGCCCCCCGGCTAGCATCCATTGCAGCTAAGCTAACAACCAGTTCGCTGTTTGGTGGGGGTCTTGAGCTCCGTAATGGACAGGAGAGAATAGTACCTGCTTGTCTTGATGGACAATAAGCTTATTTCCCAAACACTTAAGTTTGCTCAGCAAGCACGACTCCTGACAAGCAGAAAGACGTCACCATGGAACCCATCCCATGATTCCTCCGCTGTCTCCTCTGTGTGCTGCTAATTCTCTGCTCCAGTGTGTCTTTCAGTTTTGCTTCCTCTTTTTTTCTGCTGGAGGTGTTGGTTATTACAGTATGTGGTTTTTCTGCTCCATTTATCCAAGGACCATAAATGTGCGCTGGCTGTTTGCTCCCCAGGGGTCACATGCATATATTTTGTGGAGCACAGTCTTTGAACACTCGGTCAGCTGATCGTCACATGGGCTTATGTTGATGCCACTGTTCTGTATTATGTCATTTTCACTGACATTTACGGTTTTGTGAGTGTGCGAGAGGCTGGCGCAGGAGAGTATGTGCGTTGTTTATGGTTTGTAAGTGTTAAGTGTTTCTGTGTGAGCTGCAGAGTGACTGAAGCTAGTAAAGCCATTTAGCAGCCCCTGGAGTAACCCTGGAGACTGCTGCGTTGACGCCACTCTGACTGCTATTACAGACGACTTTAAGAGGCTGTAAAACATTTGGCTACTTTTCCCTCTCTCTTTCTTTTGTGTTCTGTGTGTATGTGTGTGTGTGTGTGTGTGTGTGTGTGTGTGTGTGTGTGTGTGTGTGTGTGTGTGTGTGCGCGTGTGTGAGTGAGTGAGAGAATGTGTGTATGTGTGTGTCAGAGGAATTTGGAGAAGTCTGCCAGCTATTCTAACAGCAACAGTAGTTGTTGCTGCTATCAGTATCAGCTGTCGTAGCCTCAACAACATCTTAAAACTTAAATGGAGTGTGTTTTGGTTTTGACATGGTGTGTGTCGGTGTGTGTGTTTGTGTGCATAATCACTGTTAGCCTAATATCAGGTAAGTATTCGTAAGTGTGAATGTTGATAGTCAATGTCCCATCAGTGTGTTAACAGAGCTGACACAGGAACACACACTCTCAGACATGCCAAAGTGATGAGGGTTAATGACTCGGTAGTGCGTTACAACCTCCACTTCCATCCTAATGACCCCTCCCTTTACACACACAGACACACACACACACACACAGACACAGACAGAGACACACTTACACAAAAAACACTCACTACACAAGAGGGCAGTGAGGACAGCATGGGGGAACCCACTCTGCCCCGTCAGCTCATTAAAGCAGCCTCTAAAGCAGCCCTTGTGTGTGTGTGTGTGTGTGTGTGTGTGTGTGTGTGTGTGTGTGTGTGTGTGTGTGAGAGAGAGAGAGAGAGAGAGAGGGAAGGAGGGAGAGCTGCTGAGAGTAAGAAAGACAAATGTGTTAAGGACAAATGCCTGGACATGTCCTACATCTCTTACATCATGCTGACCCAACTACGTACGTACGTATGTAGGTGTGTGTGGATGGATGGATTGAGTCACACCCACATAACATTTTGCCAAAGCAGTGGAGTTAGTTTTATTAGTAAGTGTTGTTGGCATATTTTTAACTGTGCTCGCGCTGTGGCTCTGGGGACGGTGATGTTGATTGGTTGTTCAGCCGTCGGCTGCAGTGCTCGAAACATTGGTTCAGCTGTAAATTGACTCGAATTGGCTGGGAAAAAATTTGGCTGGATTGCAAAGAATGGACCCTTGTGTTTTGCCAAGGATGAATCATATTGACTTCAGTGCCTTTTCATGTAGTGCATCAACAGCAGGTCAGAATTCCCTCTTGTTCAACACGTAGGTACAACACAGCACACATTAAATCTTTGGCATCAGGTATTGAATAATGCCTGCTAACATGCTGAATGTTGATGTTTTCCATGCTATTTGTTCGTGTAGCAATGCATTCTTCAAAGACTGCTTAAAATGCACCTTTTATAGACATGAAAAGATATGAAATGTAATGAGATGAAACATTTCAAGTAAAATGGAAAAAATTGCATCAGAGTAGCATGCTACTGAGATTTTTTTCACAGTGAATGTTAAACATAATAGACACTTTATTAATGGAGACTCAGACTGGTTTGGAGTTAAGTGTGTTTGATGACTTTTGAGACAGCTTACTGTGCCGCCCCACTGCTAGTGTTCATTGTGGCTAAGCCAAGCTAACTAGCAGTCAGCTAGGTTCAGGGTCTGGAGCTCTATAATAAACACAGAAAAAGGGGAGAAAGATATTTATCCCCCTGTCTGGCTCTAAAAATGATGGACAATACGTGTGATTCCCAAAAAGGTGGCATGTTACTTTAACTTGCGAGACAAGGGACGTCCTCATGTGATGAATCTGTGAAACCACCACGATCTGCCAGATCACATGATAACAGATTATAGATGCTAAAATGGATAATCTTGTCATCGTCTTCTACCAGAACATTGTACTTCAAAATGTTTGCATTTTGTGATTTTGTCCCACGAGTGTCAGTGTGTGTCCTCGTTACAGCTCAAACAAGTCAAGATATGTTGCTTTGCAACCATCTTATGATCATATACATGCTATATGCTACTTTCAGCTCCACCCTGTCAACTGTCAAGCACAAAATACTTATAGTATGCTGGAATGAAAAGGTCCACCCAGTGCAGAGGTAACGTTTGGTCTCAGCTCTGTTTTCTCTGTTAAGCCGGTAGAGTCTCCCGAAACCTTCCACTTTGTTTGTTTTACCTTTTTTTGCAACTGGCCTCAGAGTAGGTCATCTACTTCCTGTTTACTGCTTCACATGCATGCCCTACCCGTATTTTAAGGGGAGAGAAATTAATTCGGGCATGATGTTCAGAATCTCTAGAAGATGGTGAATTTGATGTTTTAAAACTCCATTGTAAGTGTAACCTTATTTGTGTGGATGATTTCCAAGCTTGCAGCCAAATCTGAAGTTCATAGAATCGGAAAGAAATCAGGCTTTACTTTTGGTCGTCACCCTCAGGCCAAGCGCACTTGTCGTACTGTGAATCATGAAGTTGTTTGCATTGAGCATCGTATTTTCTCGGAGCTGCTAGCATGGCCTTTAGTTCCAGTTACCCACTTTAAAAGGCTTAATAAAAGGAGTTAAATGTCTTAATTTGTATTTAGGGCCAATATGTGTTTCAACCACCAACCTCCTGCTGCCTAAGCCACAAGGGGTCAGAGTTGAAGGGTGAAAGGTGACTATCAGAAGCCCCCCGCCCCCACCGTATCCCTGCCCCAAAACAGACAGGACAGAGTAGGAGAGACAGAGTGATGGATGGAGGGTTAACACTACCCTTTTGCCACACACACACACACACACACACACACACACACACACACACACACACACACACACACACACACAAACACAAACACGCACACGCATGCAGGCACACACACATTCACACACACGCATGCAGGCACACACACATTCACACACACGTACACACAGTTCAAACCACACACCCACCCTCTCTGTCATCAGCCCCCTCTCCCTCCCCCTTCAACACCACTAGTGCCAGCCTCTGAGGAGTGTGAGCCAAAAGGAGGAAGGATGAAGAATGAAGAGAGAAAAGAAGACGACAGAGAGCACAGTTTGAGATGGAGAGAAGGGACAGCTCAGGAGAGAAAACGGAAAGATATAACGAGTGACAGAGAGGAGAGGAGGAGGAGGAGGCGGAGGTAGGATGGAGAGGGTGATAGAGAGGGAGGGGAATGAGGAGGAGGGGTTGGTGGATGGGGGAGTGTGGGGGGGGTGGATAGAAAAGAGGTCACGTGACCATATAGCAGCTGCAAGGCTGAGGGGGAGAGAGAGTCTCACAGAGGAGCAGAAAGACAACGAGCAGGAGGAAGAGTGAGGAAGAGAGAGCGGGAGGGTGAGTGTTTGCATGTTTGAATTATGTACACATGCATATGTTAGTGTGTGTGTGTGTGTGTGTGTGTGTGTGTGTGTGTGTGTGAATGACATGGATAAATATCAGAGGAATAGCCTGTAAGAAAAGATTGTGGAGAGAAGGAAGAAAGAAAACAAGAAGCAGAGAGGAGATTATGTGTGTTGGCTTTTGTTAAATAAGCTCCAGTATGCTGAGATAACTGAGAGGAGAGGGGAAGGAAGGAGTGAGTGAGAAGAGAGGAGCGAGGGAGGGGGGGAGAGAAAGAGTCGATAGAAACTGTCTTATCATCTCTCCCTTGACTGCTGGGCTCAGCAGAGACGGAGATACAGACACACACAGCGTCCTGTCAGGATCTGAGCTTTGACTCTCTTCATCTGCCTGATTGTCTGCTTTAATTTCATTTTTGATTTGCTTTGTTGGTGTAACTACAGTTGTACTGACAAAGAAATGCAGGAAACAGTGCTAACAGAAAGCAGAAATACTGATGTAAACTGAATGAATAAACGATTTTTTGCGTTGTATATGTGATTTGTTAAACTGCAGGGCGACAGCTTATTTGTTACTATAAGTCCTGCAGTGTTTCTGTCTGAGTCAAACAGGAAAGGAAGCTGTTAATCATGTTGCGGGGTCAAAATCCTGCTAGAGCTGTTTGTTTGCTCCATTTGTTCGTTTTTTTTTCTCTGATTTAAGTGTTAAGATTTGGTTGCCTCCTTTCAGGCTCTTCAGCATCTTCTGCGCGTGTGTGTTCATGTGTATTGGGCCAAGAGATTCATGACAGTTTTCCAACTCCTAAGATGTGACTCCCACTTTGCACTTGTTCAGATTCATTCGTGTTGTGAGCAAAGCAGCCAATAATGGTGTCCAATGTGCACGTATGAATGTTTCATGAATCGCTTTAGCTGTTTGTTTGTTCTTCCGGTTGGATTTATGTTTGTGCATGCATGCTTTTGATTGTACAGTGTGCGTGTGTGCGTGTGTGTGTGTGTGTGTGTGTGTGTGTGTGTGTGTGTGTGTGTGTGTTGTGTTGTGTTGATGGTAATGAGGTCATTGCTGTTGCAGGCGGGGGGGGGGGGGGGGTGATGGTGGTGGTGGTGGTGGCTGGCTAATTCCAGCTGTAATTAACATTAGTGGGTCAGTAATGAGGTAAAGGGGAGGACAAAGGTTACCCCAGCCATGTTTGCTTCAAGTGTGCCCACTATTGTAGAGATTCCAAAATCACTTGAATTGTCTCGACACAGAAGAAAAGACATTAAAATGTACACAGTTGTGTTGAGACAAGAGACATACATGCAACACATCTTTTGTTCCGAGTTGAGAAAATTCAAAGGGAAATGAAGGTTTTCAGGCCAACTGTGGCATCTTTTCCTGTATTTAATTACAGCCCTGTAGCGTCTGCTTGATGGGAGCAGTTCATATTCATATTGAGAATTAGAGACATGGGAGGGGTCAGCGATAATTTCCTTGTCTGTTTTATAGTCTGCTCGAATAGCAGTTGAAAGCATCCTTCCCCTCCAGCCCTTTTATTGCTCTACAGTACCAGGGCGTTCATTTTTGATTTTCACGGCCCAATATTACCAATCTAACATACTCTCCTCTCTCTGTATGGCAGTGTAACATCATGACTCTCTGCAACACAAACCCCGAGTCTCTGCAAACAGTTGACCAGACAGACCACAGACAGTTTTTAACCTCTTAACTAAAGCCAGAAATGTCTGTGTTTACGTCCTCAAGTCCCTCAATCGCGGCGACATCAGAAGACTTGACTATAAAAGTTCTTGTACATTTACTTCTATACGATGTAAACAGAACCGATGTGTTATTTTGTGATAACTGCAAGGACACCTAAACAATACTTGCATGTAGACTCTCCTGAGGTCTTAAGACGTCTTGGCTGGCTCCCTTGAGGAAATGGACTTGTGTGCACTCATGTGTGTGATTTGCTATTAGGGTCACAGCTCTATTTGACACAGCTCTACTAGCTCCACTCTGTCTCTAGTGAAGCTGACCCACGCATGCACACACACTATGAAGTCACACACACACGCATTAAGTAGTTCAGTTCATTCAAGATAAGAAATGACATGTTTGCAAACTGGATTGTCCTTATTGTCTCTCCTCCTCAGGTATGAACCATGAGTCCAACAAAACGCCATCATTAGGAATGATTTCCACGGCAACGCGCACTACGGCTACTGTCAGTCCCCTCAGCCCACTAACCAATGGGAACGCAGTTGCCCAATCTACAAACTCCGGATTTGCTGCTGCCTTGCGTAAACTGGCCAAACAGGCAGAGGATCCCAGAGGTGAGCGGCGTCCAAGAAGCCTCCTTCAAAATCCTCTCTGGAGAGCAAACGTAGACCTGAACACACAGCACGCAAACATCTGATACTTTTAGTTGCACAACTGCTGTCAAGTTTCATACAGGAACGTTTATTTTCTTCTGGACAGTTTCTCTTCATAACTTGAACAAAGACAGCGCTCAGAGAACAACTAGGAGAAAAATACTGCTCATACTGCTGTATCCTGCAATCACAGTCAACAGTCCTCAGGATTCAGGCACCACGTACTTGCTAGATATGCTAATACTTAGCTTTCCACCAAAAGTATTTAAAATCTGTCATTTGGTTTTTCCAGAGATCCTGCTGACAAACACGCACCGTTGATTGCACCACCAACAGTCAAAACACAATTTTTTTTCCGGCTACGTTTTATAAGGAACAAATTCTTCACAGCATGTTTGCTCGAATGGAAGGAAGGGACGAGCTGTTTTCTCCTGTTTTTGTTAAGCTAAGCCAACTGTCCCCCGGCTCCAGTTTCATATTTACATTGCAGATATGAGAGCAATATCTGGAATTTCAAAGTCAATCATTCGCCCCAAAATGTCAACAATCCATTTCAACTCTGGACTGTGTATTGCAATGCAGCGCAGCTAACAGTGTCATGTAGATCGTCTTTCAAACCAAGGTTGTGCTTCGTGGATGAAAATATTTTTCTTCCTACTAGCTTTTAGGTTTTGTGTGCATTTGTGTGTGTGTGTGTGTGTGTGTGTGTGTGTGTGTGTGTGTGTGTGTGCGCGTGTGTGTGTGCGCGCAAAAGAAGGTGTTGGATAAGAGCCGACCTATTGTGACCTCTCCCTCTCTGTCTCTTCCTTCATCCGTTTCCATTCATCTCCTAATAATGAGAATCTAATTACAGCCAATTATTACAAGCTCTCTCTCCCTGTCTCCCCCCTCTCCCTCTCCCTCTCCCTCTCTCACTCTCTCTCCCTGTCACTCTTTCTCTACCTCAGGCTCCACAACAATACACTTCCCACCTTTCCGATGTCTCATTATTTTCTTCCGTTTTACCCTATCTAAGTGTGTGTGTGTTCGTGTACTGATTAGTGAGTGTTACATTAATAGAGTAACGGTAGCGTGGATGTAACAGACAGCTACACATTCTCTTCATCCCATTTAACACATCTGCTATCACACGCCAGCCCCTTTTTGACACCTGCTTTTATTACATCCTCCTTGTTCGCTCTCTATCTTTGTTCTTTATTTATAATTATTATTAGTATTATGTCTCGAGGGAGGGTTGATTGTTGGATCCTGAAATCGTTTTAATCGGATCATCCGTTTGATAGCTTCAGGTTGTCATCATCATCTTCTCTCTCAACCCCGACTCAGGTGCTGCTCTCAGTGGTGAGTCGTCCCCAGTCTCTTCTCCGGCCACCAGCCACAGCTCACCTGTCACCACCCCTAAGAGGAGTTCATTAGGGCCCCTCCTGGCCCAGTCCAGGGGCCACGCCATCCCCAGCACCCCTCCAGTTGTCACCATTGCGCCCACTAAGACCAGCAACGGCCTGTGGAGGACGGACGGACGACAGGTAAGACATATATCTCTCGTACTTTCTCTCCCCTTCCCCCTCCGTGGTCTGTCTCTTCCTTACTCCTTTATCTGTCCTGCGGCTGCTCCCTCCATTACAGAAATTGTCTCTGTGCTTGTCAGCATCAAACTGTCAAAACCAGCCATCCCTCTATTCTTCCGTGTCCCTGGCTCCTTTTTCTATCTTGTCTCGTTCTTTCATTTTCATCCTTTCACCCTCCTGCCTCAAATCCAGGTTCCTCTGGCTAATCAGTCCGTGTCATTTTCAGCAACACATGAGGGTTTTGTAAAGAAACCGTAGCGTCTGTAGAGACCGGCACCTATTGTGCTCAGCTTCCTGCGGTGTGTACTGTATGTGTAAGCCTATGTGTATGTGTGTGTATGTGTGTGTGTGTGTGTGTGTGTGTGTGTGTGTGTGTGTGTGTGTGTGTGTGTGTGTGTGTGTGTGTGTTTGACCCTTCACCACAGAGGGCTCTGAAGAGGGACTTGTGTGCGTCTGTGGATGTGTTTGCTCGTGGTTGTGTGAGTGAATTTAAACTGGGGTGAGGAACCCGGCCCCTTACACAATGCAGGGGTTAGCCCCTGCACTAGCCACTTCCCCCCTGGATCAGAGCTGCCTTTCTCCCCCATCACAAAGACCACTCTGTAGCTCAGCCTGCCTGGGGCTCCCATTCAGACATTCAGAGGAAAAAGCGGAGGGAGGCAGGAAAAAAAAGAGAGAATAGGATGTTAAGGAGTAAGAAAGAGCAGGAGAGCAACAGAGAGGAGGAGGAGGGGGGTGTAAAGGTCTCATTGATTCAGTATTTGTCCTCACGCTACACAGTTTGTCCTGGAACAGACGGAAGCGCAGGAGGATTCAAGAGGAAGACTGTTTTTGGGTGTGTTGCTGCATTTGTGGGGGTCAAAGGTCAATGAACCCGATGGCTTCCCTCCAGACTTTTCCTGTATTGTCTCTGCCCCTTCTCTTTCGGGAGCATTGGAGATCGCTGGATGATAAAGAGCAAGTGGGTTCATCAAGGTTTGAATCTGCTTTCCATGAACGACACATTCAAAACTATTCAAACGAAGTGCAGATGTTGGCTGCACGTCTGGGATGAGCAGGTAGAGTTGCTGGGAGAGCTCGTTTGTTTGTGGTTCCTAGTAGTTAGTGTGACCTGTATAGGTGTGTGTGTGTGTGTGTGTGTGTGTGTGTGTGTTACTGTAGCAACAACATTTGACATATTAGTGGAAATGTATGATTTCGGGTCATGTGGTCACAGCGAGTGTGTCTGTTTTTTGTTAGCAGGAAATCTCAAATAATAACTGACAGATTTTGATTAAATTTGGTCCAAAGATGATTGATATTACAAAGAACAAGTGTTCAACTTTTGGAGGTCTGGATTGTAGTTGAAGTGATCCTGCTTCCCGAAGACTGTTCTAATGGTGCCATTTTCCAGAAATCATTTTGTTCTTTCATCAAGAAAACTTTTTTGGGTTAAATGATGACTGATATTTTGTTGAAATTCATTGAGCTGAGGAGTTTTTGTTTTTAATCAGAGGGATAAGGATTAAACTCCAGGTGATAGTACGGATCATGTTGTGGATCAGTGCTCGGGCAGACCTGTTTGGGATGATACTTAATTACAGATTTTTAGGAAACTTGGTTCATATACTGTTCTTTCTTATGTTAAGAGTGGAAAATCAGTGTCCAATAATAATTTCTCCTGTGCGGTTTCATGCTAGCCTCGAGACCATCATTTAGAGGGAATATCGAAATGTTCAGGTTATATTTTTGTCAATTTTATTTAAATGAATCTATAATGACAGAATAAGCCAACTGAATCAAATTCAAACTCAGCACACATGCCATTTCAGTTTTGAAACCATGTTTTGGGGGATTTGACAGTTGAAATGTAATCAAACGCAAGTGTGTGAGGACCACATCCCGTGAGGGGAGGAGCACTTCGAGAGATGTGAGTATGGGTGATGTAGGAGAGAGCAGTTGGCCAGATATTAGGATCATCGCTCAGCTTTGATCTTGACCTGTTGTGACATATCAGACCTACTTTTCCACTCCGCTGAGCCTCTGGGTTTTACCCAGTTGCTCCTTCTGACTTCCTACTCCTCTTTTCCTGAGCTCAGTTTCAATCTAGCACACCTTCAAACCTGGTGGTTTCACTGACATCTCCTCTCTCTGTTGCTCAGGCCGAGCCGACTGTTCAGGGGCTCAGCCTGGAACGGGTGGCTGCTGAGAACACCCAACCACAACAGGAGAAGAGGACTCCCCCCATCCCCTCACCTCACCCCCTGGCTCACCCCTTTGGCCTCACACCGAGCTCGGTCATGCAAGACCCCCGAATACAAAGCCTGAGGTAACAATGTATGCTAATAGTAGGAGTGTTTGTTTTAGAAAAATAACTTCAGTATGTATGAGATGAGTCAGTGTGACAACAACTGTGTGTGTGTGTGTATGTGTGTGTGTGTGTGTGTGCAGTTTGCCTGGCCAGATGCACCACGTGGTTCCCTCAGGTGCAGTCCCAGAGGAGTACCTGAGAGCACTCAGGCCCTTCGCGACCTCAGATGACCTCAGACTGACCTCTGTACCCTTGAGTCTGGACCCTGCTGCTGCTGCTGCTGCTCATGCTGCTGCTGCTGCTGCTTACTATCACCCAGCCTACCTGCACCACCCTCTGTCCTTACCCAGGTACCAGCACCACCATCACCTCTTCAGGCTTATGGAGCCACACACACACACACACACACACACACACACACACACACACACACACACACACACACACACACACACACACACACACACACACAAACGGATGGACAGATAGGAGTAGTTTGTATATTTAACTGATATTTAACTGATTGATACTGAAGTACACAGTTTATTTACTGAAGTAAAAGTAGATAAAGATTGTGCCAATATAAATTAGTTCTCTTGTAACATGAAAAGTGGCCATTCAAATTTGTACTGAAGTAAAATTATCTGAAAAATATAATAAAGTATGTAAAGTATCTGGTATTGACTTTATCAAAAGTAAAAGTATTTATTCTATATGATCTATGTGTATTGCATATGATCTGTGGGTATTGCAGTACTTCATTGGAGGTTTTCTGCACAAAATATTTCCCGTCAAATTAATTAGTAACTGATGGGTTCAAAAAAATGTTGTAGAATAAATTCTACAATATTTACTTTGAAATCCAGTGGAGTAAAAGTACAAAATCCCCTAAAATAGAAGCACTCAAGTAAAGGGCCGATACCTCAACACTGCATGTTTAGATGTTTTTAAAGACAATTTGGCAGTACCAAGTGCTCATGATACTCTTCCACGCAGTAACCAAGGCGATACCAAGCTAAACACTTTCATGACAAAAATGCTGCCACCAACTCATCATCACACAGACAACTAGGACCATCCTGCTGTTTCACTTTTGAAGGACAACACAACACTTGTGGTTTTACTCTCCTGTGGGCTTTCATATCGCTGTATCCTTGTCTACAGTCAGGTCTCGTTAATTTTATGTATGTATGTAGCCCCATTACACAAATCAGTTTTACAGCATTAGGCTTCACACTGCTGAACAATGAGAAGTGAAAAGAAGATTAGACTATGGAAGAATAGGTAGATGAGATGCAATTGACCTCCAGTTCAATTATTTATCAATCTTGCCTTCACCTCCATGTGTACAATAGTTTATCTGCAAAATAGTGAGCAGATAAAGTCAGACTGTGTATCTTCTGTGCGTCTCAGGATGGAGGAATCTCTGTGTCTTTCTGCGCTGCGGTCGCAGTTTTACTCTGTGCCTGCAGGGGGAGCCTTCCCTCCTCTCCACCCCTCTGCCCTCCACTTGCACCTGCCTGGCACCCGCTACCCTGGAGAGCTGAACCACACAGCACTGGCTGAGAGGTAACATCCACAACCATGCTCTTGTTTTGCTTTCTTTCTTTCTTTCTTTCTTTCTTTCTTTCTTTCTTTCTTTCTTTCTTTCTTTCTTTCTTTCCATCTTTTGCTTTCATTCTCTCTCCCTCCGCCTCGCCTCTCCATCAGCCTGCAGGCCTGTGTAATCTCTCTCTGCAGGGTAGGCACAGGTTGCTGAGTTTGGGATATTTTTAGCACACACCCCACAGTGCTTCCTATACACTCATCACTCACACACTGCCCTTCACACACACACAGCACACCCATACCCATGCATATGCAAGCCGCTGCATACATAAGAAGCCACACATGGATATAAGTCTGACTTTGAGCTCTTTTCTCAGTTTCTAAACGCACATTGTGACATAATTCACATGGGAAATGTTTGTGTTTATTGTCTGGTTCTATAACGGCTCCTTCATATCTTTTAGGGGTTTCTTTGTGTGTGTGTGTGTGTGTGTGTGTGTGTGTGTGTGTGTGTGTGTGTGTGTGTGTGTGTGCACGCGCTGTTGATTGCTGGTGAATTAGTTTGGTTGTGTGTGTAAATGTGTGAGTGTGTGCCTTTTTCCTGTGGATATCTATTAAGTGTTCATCTGCTCCTGCTCAGTCATGCTGGGTATGGATTATTTCCCTCATGGTAAGTGGAGTACGTGTGTGCATATTTATGTGTGCTTCTACTAGTGTGTGAATGTTTGTGTGAGGTTCACCAGTGTGTGGTTAATATCTACCTCATGTTGGGTGTTGCATCTCTCACCTTCTCCCCTTGTGTGCATGTGTGTGTGTTTGTGTGTGCGTGCATGTGCGTGTGTTCATACTTGTCAACCTCCCCCACAGGCTACAGATGGAGAATGAGCTCCGCCAGCGAGAGAGAGAGCAAGAGCGTGAACGAGAGAAAGAAAGGGAGCGTGAGGCCGGCCTGGAACGAGAGCGGGAGAGAGAGAGGGAGGAGGAACGTGAGAGAGAGCTGGACAGACAGAAGGAGAGACAGAGGGAGAGACAGCAGCAGATGGTTCGAGCAGCAGAGAGCCACTACCTGGCTGAACTGCAGGCTCGGAGGGCACCGCTCGAGGACAGGACCAGACCAGGGGAGAGGCTGACCCCAAACAGACTGGGTACCTACACCTGAACACATGCACTTGTTCCTGTGTACACAGTCACAGCTGTGAATTACTATGTCCTGAGCCAAAAGCTTCCAGCGGCAGATTTTATTCTAGTGTGCTCACACTCCTGGTGGTTGCCTTGTACCATGCTGAAGCATGATTGACCCCCCCCACCCCCGCTGGGTGGGCTCACACTGCTCCAGCTCTCACCTGGTCCAAGCACGTCATTAGTGTGAAAATCCATCCCCCTGTCAGGCTTTACTTTACACACTGTAACACTCACTGTACTGAAAGGTGACTAGTTTGCACCCCAAGCTGTAGGTTCACAATTCGGTAAAGGATACAGCGACATGAGAGATACTTCAATAGGCCTTGTCCTACTACGTCATTGCTTGACGTGGATGATTTTTCACACTCCGTCCAAGTTTGCTTGCTCACCAGCTACAACGTCTTTAGTTCTGGCAGGGTGAGGAGCTCCTGGAGAGGTAGTTTTGTAGTTCTTGTAACACTTGACAACAAGCGCACCCCTCTGGAACCACCAAAGCTCTTTTGGGAGACAGTAACTCACTGTCAACTCTTGAGCAACAAACAAGATAAGATGAACCTGCACTTCCTTATCCAGGCTAAAATTATCCTCTTACAAAAAATGTCTCTCAATAAGGTGAATTTAAAAAAAAAACTATAATAAAGTATCAAAACTGTCAGAACTGTAAAGGGTTGACTAATATTTGCACAAATCGACATCACTCAAATGTGGCACTAATATCATCATCATCATCATCATCATCATCATCATCATCACTTATAAGACATTCACTGGCTAATTCATGGTTTTCAAATCACATTCTTTCTCCAGATAAACCCAAGGAGTCAGAGCACGCAGGTTTTTCAGCTCTTAAACCTCTGCCCTTGAACCCAGGCCTCCACTCCTCCAGGGGCTCTATCCCTCACTCCATGCCCAGCCTGGTGCCCTCTCACCTGGGGAAGCATCATGCTGTGGCTGGAGCTGGCATCCATGGTGCTCTGGCATCTGCCATGATGACTCAGAGAGCCAATGAGGAGGCATGGTTAACACGGCAGCGAAGCCAAGGACAGGAGAGGGAGGGACCAATGGAACTGTGTCTCA
The DNA here is from genome assembly GCF_037954235.1 of Aulostomus chinensis. Taxonomy (NCBI): domain Eukaryota; kingdom Metazoa; phylum Chordata; class Actinopteri; order Syngnathiformes; family Aulostomidae; genus Aulostomus; species Aulostomus chinensis. The sequence goes on from NC_141326.1 coordinate 16,165,926, forward strand.
GGTCACCTGGGAAAGGGGTGGAGCCTAGGAGAGATAGTCACAGGTGAGGATGCTAAAGGAGATTAGCTTGAGGAGATTGTTGTGCTCCCTCTACAGTGTAACTCTATGAAAGCAGACATTGATAGGTCTTCCTTTCTTTGTTCCTAAACAGAGCCAATACAGTCCATCCAAACCCAGGCAGCAAAGACATACCCCCTTCCTTGGGTGCTCCACCTCCTCTTATCTCCCCAAAAGCTCCCCATCAACCTCCTGCTCCCCCTACTACACTATGGAACCCAGCTTCCCTTGTGGATTCCCCTGCAGATTCCAGACGAAAACATACCCTTCATACCCCACCTAGTCGACCTCCTCCAGGACTGACCAGGGTTGACAGGCCCCACCTGAACTGGGGGGAGAAGATGGAGGAGGGAGGCAGGAGGAGGGCAGAAGCTCCCCCAGAGAGGTACCCCTCAGTGAGAGGAGGTAGTTTACAGGAGACAAGCTCCTGGAACAAGGTTGAGCAGACCCAGAGCCTCCATCACCGCCATCACATTAACAACCTCCAGCAGAGATCGTGTGGACCTCCGTCTCTCTCTGGAAGCTGCACTGAGCTGACCGGGCGATGCCAAGCTGCCTCTCTATCTCCAGGGAGGGAGCGGACCAGTCAGGTTACCGACAGCATGCTGGTGTACGATGAAGTTCTGCAGCAGCACCGTCGACTGCTCAGCAAGCTGGACCTGGAGGAGAGGAGGAGGAGGGAGGCAAGGGAGGGAGGTGAGCAGGAGCCATGGAAAGATGAACATTGATACAGAATGAAAGATATTTTGTTATCATCATTTATTTCTCTGCTCTTGTCAGGTTACTACTACGACTTGAACGAGTCATATGACGAGAGTGACGAGGAGGAGGTGAAAGCCCATTTGAGGAGAGTGTCAGAGCAGCCACCGCTAAAACTGGATACATCCTCTGAGGTACGTCAACATATAAATTGATCAAACTTTACTTGTTGAACTTTTGTTAAGATTCAGTGATATTCAGCTGTCACGCTCTCTCTCTCTCTGCAAAGAAATTGGATTTCCTGCGTGTGTTTGACCTGGGCACGCGGGCCCATCGCGACAAACTGCTGGCAAGGAAGAGGAGGAAAAGGAGGAGGATGATGAGAGAGAGAAGTCCATCTCCGCTGGCCGCACAGGGAAAGAAAAAGGCAGTAACACCTACTGCTCCTTTAAGCACCCCGTACACTGCCGAGCAGATGGACAGCACCCACCAACTGCAGGAGAAAAAAGACTTCCTCCACATGTTCAAGCTCTCCCATGTCAGCCCACAGCAGAGGAGAGGTAACACATGCTACTCTGCTCTCTGCAGTACAACATTCTGCTTCTCGCCGTTTTGTGATTTAGGAGGAATCTGGAGAGCAGATGGGAAAAAGCTTCTCCGCTTTTTTTCAGCAAGAGTATATATAGTTTCATTCAGGTACATTTCAACTAAATAACTGCAATTCAGAACGCAAGTTATACCGGGGCACTTTTCATATACTGGAGATCAGAGCAAGACACTTCTTACGTACCTCTTATATGCACGTTTCGACAGTAGGGTGGGCTGATATATTAATTTTTATATTAATTATTGATAATACTGGGTGTTCTTGTGAGCCGAGTGTGGCTACTACCTCAGATCCAGGGTCTGCAGCTCTGCAGAAAGTCAATGTTCGTAACATGCATGAATAGTTGCTTTCAGATGGAGAGAGGGAGGAACCCAGTGAATCATGGGAGATTTTTTTTGCCATTCAGCCAGGCCTTTTGTGTGGCATGGGAATGAGTCCTGCAACTGAGAAATAAGTTGGTAATTTTGAACATCCAGGGTCCCTTGTGTCAAACTCAGTGGGGTTTTGCTTATCGACGTCAAAGGAAGTCAACTTGAACGTCTCGACAGAAAAACTGGACTCTCTGGAAATGTGCCACTCCCACATTGTTCACAACAGAAACATCTTTTCCTCAGTTAAATCCCAATATTATGCAGGTCTGATCAGTGCTGGTGATGGGAATTCCTGGGCTCTATTCTCAGTGTTGAACAATACTCTATGCCCCCCGGACTCTTGTCCTCCTCATTTCTACTCCACAGAACACTGTAACTCCCTAATGCCATGTTTTAATGCTAAAATAAGTAATATCCACCAGCAACTGACCCCTCATTCATTCTGTAATCCGTCTCCTCTGGCTTCTCATGACCCCCTCTTTCAACTGTTCCCAAGCTTCCAACTCCCCTCTCCTATTGTAATTTCCGACCTCATTCTGAAATCAAAAACGTCCACCTGTTAGCTCGACCCACTGCCGACCTCTTTGGTCACCGCACACCTTCCCTCTCTGCTGCCCCTGATAACTGCCATCATTCACTCCTCCCTAACCTCTGGCTCTGTTCCATCATCTCTCCAATACTTGGCTGTAACACCCATTCGCAAGAAACCTGGTTCTGATCCCAACAACTTCAAGAACCTTCGTCTGATTTCTAACCTACCATTTCTCTCAAAAATCCTGGAAAAAGTAGTAGCATCTCAAGTTTCATTCTCATCTCCATAGCAATAACTTATATGAAAAGTTCCAATCTGGTTTCCATCCACGTCACAGTACAGAGACCGCTGTCCTAAAGATCACCGACGACCTCCTGATGGCTGCTGGCTCTGGACTTTGATCCATTCTCATCCTCCTTCATCTGGCCTTAGACACCATCTTAAAATCTTAGCCTCTGTGTTTGTCTGGAGAGCTTCAGAGTTAGCAAGTTAGCCTGACCCTCAGTCCCACTGGTCAAACACGTCTGACTGGGTTCACGCCACAACACAACATACAACGCCATCCTCCTCGACAAGCTAGCATCTCTTGGAATATCTGGCACACCCCTGGACTGGTTCATTTCCTACCTCTCTGGCCGCACTCAGTTTATCCAGCTAAAGACATTTACTTCCCAATCTTCTCCCCTCTCCTCTGGTGTTCCTCAAGGTTCTGTCATCTGTCCCATCCTATTTATCATCTATTTCCTTCTCCTTGCTCATATCTTCCGAAAACACAACATCTATTTCCATTGTTACGGGGACGACACTCTGCTCTACCTTTCCTCAAGACCCACCTCCACATTCCCAGACCCACATTAATAATGTCACCTGGTCGGCCTGTTTCCTTCTTCGCAATATTAACTGCCTCCGTCTGTCCCTCACTTCCAACAGTGCTGCTATCCTGGTCTACACTCTCATTACATCCTGTCTAGACTACCATAACCCACTCCTCTTCGGTCTCCCCTTTCCATCCATTCATAAACTGCAACTGGTCCAGGACTCAGTCGCTCGTATTTTCTCCAGAACTCCATCCATCAATCACATCACTCCTGTTCTCCAACAACTCCACTGGCTTCTTGTCAAAATTCGTATAGACTTTAAAATCCTGCTCCACACTTTCATACCTTACCATACCTCTCTGACCTCCTCCACATCAACTCTCCCTCCTGGACACTCAGGTCAGCTTCCTCCATCAGCCTCACTGTGCGCTCTGCCCGTCTGTCCACCATGGGATCCAGAGCCTTCAGCAGCCGCACTGCCCCCCCCGCCGCTGGAACTCCCGTCCCCCGACATCAGGAACATGAACTCATTACCCATCTTCAAATCCTGTCTAAAAATACACCTTTTCAAAGTTGCCTACTCACTGTAATTTGTCATCTACCACTTCTGATTTCTGATTTTATATCTGATTTTATTGCATTTATATTGTTGGGTCCTTTTAACCATTGTTAATGTGTATTGTGAGGTGACCTTGAGTGCCCTGAAAGGTGCCTTAAATAAAATATATTATTATCATTATTGTTATTAGGTATGACTGTGAGTGTGAATAGTTGTCTGTCTCTATGTTGGTCCTGTGATGGACTGTGACCTGTCCAGGGTGAACCCTGCCTCTCGCCCAAAGGCAGCTAGGATAGGCTCCAGCCCCCCCCCCCCCCCCCATGACCCTTAACAGGATAAGCGGTAGAAAATGGATGGATGGATGGAAGGCTGGATTATTATTGTTATTATGAACAGCTAAATGTCAGAAAAAGGTCAGTCTTGCTAACAAGCAGCTAACAAGCGGCTAAATGAAACTCCTAACATTATCACACTAAGAGTTGAAGAAATGAAAACTGGTGTAGTGTGCATTGAATAACTTTAGCTTTGTATTTCTAACCAATGAATTTATGCTTTCAAAAATAATACCAGTGTATTAATTAATGATGATTATTTTGCTCGTAGTCTGTATAAAACTCAAGTTTTCCACAGAGCCTATTTTAAGCAATGATCTACAATCCATTTGAAAAATCCTATTGGCTTTTGTTCAAGGTAAACCTTGATGAGGATTACTTCCTGGTTTTCCTACAAAAATATGTCATCCCATAAAAATTGGGAAAAAAATCCGTACAATTTAATCTGCTTCTTGCTTCTTGAGGACCACTGATGGTAACGCTGACATATTGTGCTTCTCTACAGATAAGGAGAGGACAGAGGAGCTGCTGAAGGCCATCCAGAGGAAGGCCGTGACGCTGGACACGCTCAGATATAATTCTTTACCTCCATGTAGCAGCCCTCCTGCTGTTACCTCCTCAACTGGTGAGGCAGATACATTCAGGCATGTGCACACATTCATGAGGATGAAGTAGTTTTGTAAGGAACGGTGCAATTGTCTTTGCAGGCGACTCCTCATTGGCACCTTTGCCCAGTCAGTCAAATGGACATCATTTCCCAGACTCACCCAGTCCTTCTCCTCCATATCTACACAAACCAAAACATGTCATCCATAATGACACCCTCAAGTCAACAATGAACTCTCAGGTGAGCCGTGCTCCTCCACCCCTGGCCTCCCACCACCATAAGACTGAAGAATCGGAGTCTCAGCAGAGTAGGAAGCTCCCGCTCCTCCAGAATGGTGTCGTAGCTTCTCCTCAGAAGAAGGAACCCGGTCCGCAGCAGAATGGACGGAGTCGGCCCTGGGAGAGGTTCACACCCGAGGCCTTCGCTCAGCACTTCCACCAGGCAGTGCTGCAGTCCACTCACAGTACACTGCAGAACAAAGGTTAGATACACACTCCACAGCCCAGGGCTGAAATTGAAATGGACATTGTGCCTCCTAGTGGTGTGAATATGCAACAACCCTGCATTTACCGCTTGTAACAATATTGACTCCTTATGAGAAGGTAGTTGTCATTACTGTCGTAATAAGGATCATGATATTAGCTTTAAATTAATATGTAAAAATACAGGGATTAGACTTAAAATTGGTGTTGCTGAAACAGGGAGGGATGAGGAAGGAAAGAAGAAGTAACATTTAAAAAAACAAAACATTTAACCTCTCTTCAATGAGCTTGTGTGTATTTGTGTGTGCGCAAGTTCAAAGACTGACATCGCCTTCCTGTCTCGCTGTTTGCTTGCTAGGCGTCCCAGAGGCTGGCGCGAAGGCCGACGGCGCTTTGGTTCGCAACGTCTCTCCACTAAAAACCAACCATGCCTCTCAGCAAATCAACGGCCATCACTTTCATTTCCCTCGTGCCAGACGAGACACTCCGGCTCCACGGGAGAACCTGTCTGATGACGAGGATGAAGACGAGTCTGGACAGGAGGAGGAAGATGAGGAGGAGGAGGAGGAGGAGGAGGCGGAGGAAGCGCCGAGGAAGTGGCAGGGTATTGAAGCTATTTTCGATGCCTATCAGGAATATGTGGACGGTGAGTCAATGTTCAAATTCACTTGATTTTTTGCGGTGGGCTTAAGGCTCCACACGAAGACCGCTGAGGGGTTAAAGGAAGTTTTCTTGTTTTCACCCTTGTGAAGGCTCCTCAGTCTGTCAGCTAAACGTGCTTGTTCATGCAACTGACAACATCAAAGGAAGAATCAGAGATTTTGGTACTTTTGGTGCAGGACCTCAAAATGCTGGAATTTGCAGAAGAGAATTTGCATGAAGAATTTAAGGCCCAGTGAAAATGTTGTTTCATGCTTTTGTTTCCTCCCATCAGTTTTCTGTTGATTCTTTGCTATAATTTGAATGAAGACTTAAATAGTACCCAAAAATGTGTATTAAAAAAACCCGAACTGCAAATACACTGATACTTGCACAGCATGATGAAAGTGACAGAAACGAATAGTTCAACTAACAGGTGATTAAGACAGGAAGCAAGGAGGAACAATGGCATTTTTGTTCTGTGCGTTCTACCCTTGGAGGAACTGATGCATGTTGTGAGCTCTCTCTCTCTCTCTCTCTCTCTCAGAGTGGAGTATAGAGAGGCAGGTCCTTCACAGTCAGTGTAAAAGACTTGAGGCCCAAAACTACAATCTAACCAGAACCGCAGAGCAGCTGTCTCTCACTATGGGGGTAAGTGACTGAGATGTTTCTGCCTTTTTGTTTCTTTCTCCGTTTCCCAGTTCTCCAAAAATGTAACACTCTGTTAAACTGTTTGTGTCGTTCTTTTGTCAGGAGCTGGTGAGTCAGAGGCAGAAAGTGAGAGAGGAGAGAGAGAAACTACAAGCCCAGCTTGAGCACTTCAGGTGGTGTCTGACGCTGCCTAACATCCAGTGGGGGAGGGGTCCAGTCAACTGGCACATGCCAAGGTGACCCCTGACCCGACTCCCTGATGGACACAACTCTGACAGCAAAGGAGCAGTAAGAAGACGGACTGCACCCAGACCGCTCTGCACTTAGACAAGTTGAAGAAGAGAATCTTTGTACCTTGCTGGCCATTCGGTTATGTTTCAAATCCAGTTAATTATCCATACCTCCCCCCCCCCCCCCCGGTCTCTTTCAGTCTGCCGAAGGATTGTAACACTGTGTAGGGGAAACAACATCTTCATCAGAGTAACTTAAACCACTCCTACACATCTCTGAGTCGGCTTTGAGGACTTTTTCAACCATTCAGCTCAAATCATACCAGTTTTTGCACAAACTCTTACGGCTCCACTATGTTAAATATCTCTCAGCACAACTCTGCAGCCTGGCGGACAGACGCACGCGTTTAATACTCAGAGAAGGAACATTGAGTCAAGGAATCAAAGCACACCTCAGGCCTTAAACATGATAGGATGCACTTGAAATGGAAATGTGAGGAAATACTTGACCGTCCTCTGTGTGGTACTGTAATAATGTCGTAGTGTCTACTGAGTACTATTACCTGACAAATGAAGCCGTTCTAGGAAACATCTAAAAGAGATTATCTATACGATGGGTTTTTGAGGTTCGATAAATTTTCCACTTGTAATGTCAGTAGTGATAGATGAAGAGTTTTGTATGTTTTCTCGTTTTAGCCGCTTATTTTGGGAAGCCATATGCTTTGTCTGAATTGCTGCTGGTCAGAATCAAATCATTCAGAAAATGAAGGATGTTAGGACAATTGTTATGTGATGTCAAAACGTTTGGGAGTGGACGGAGGTTAACCGAGGACAGTCGCCTCTCACGCTGTCGTCACCATTGTGTAACGGTTTAATTACCAACTCGAAGCCGTCCACGTGCCCATAACTGTCGGTAAAACTTGAAGAAAATAAACATTCTGCGTTCGAACATGTTGGCATCCCTTGACTGAGACTACAATACATTTATTGTCCAGTTGCTTTCACCCTGTTGATAAGGTTTAGTTAAATGTTACACGAGTGTAACCTCTAGTGAACAACCTCATGAGCTAATACTCGAAGTAGATTTCATAGATTAAATATGAGAAGGAAACGATCGAGCCATTCTCTGGTCTTATTCTTGGGATGCGTACTTCTGCCTCTTTTCTTCTCACTATTAAAAATTCCAGCAGCTCCATCATACAAGCACAAGCTACGTCAGCGTCTTACCCAAATCACCTCGTGTCTCTCAGTCCACCTCCACCAAACATCGCTGTGAAACCTGCGTATTTGTCTCCAACAGTTGTTATGTAATGTTTCATTTGGGCTGTATAATTGTGATGAATTATTTATTGATAATGCTGTATATTCCGATGGAAATTTACATTAAAATATTTGTAAAATGTCTAATTAGTTCTTGTCAGGAAAGAGAGCGAGTCCTCTCCAGTGGTATATAAGTGATTTGCGTCTGTCACGGGAGAGAAACAGCAGCGGGAATCATGAATGTTTACAACTGATGATTTCAATTATCTGTTAATTGTTCTCTGTTTGGACTCAATAAGGTTGCTTTGAGTTTTTGAAGAACAAAAGAATGAAAGTTTGTTTTTGTTTTTTTTTAAAAAAAAAAGCTTGATAGATTGTAATGGAACATTTGTGTAATCAGTTTGCATACAGATCATGACATCATAATCAGAGGAGTTAGATGTAATTAATATTTTGCTGGTTTTTACTTTCTATATTTAAGCAGAAACATATTCTGAGTACAGATAGAGTATACGCTGATGCAGTTTTTATAGTGTCATTTAACGCAGGGGTGGCTGAAAGATGATTTCCTAAAACATAATAAAATGTAACAATGATAAAACAAAAGATAAAAAATATTTTAATATATTTCCATTTGTTTGAAAAGGTCTATCAGCGCATGTTCGTGCAGTGTTTGCACGCTTCAACCACCATAAAGGAGAGCAGGGGCCACAAGTCTCTGGGCCCTTTATTTTGCAGGTCGAAGCTTGAAGAGTTTGGGACCCTCAGGTGTAAAGTGCTGCCTCTTATCCTTCCCAAAGCCCTGTGACTAACAACATAACATCAAGTTAATAATATGATGCTGTTGTGAATAATGCGGTGGCAGTAACAATATGGCTCACATCAACGGAGGAGGGCGATTGTTTATTTTGTAAGCTTTTGTAAAGATGAAATCCCTCTACACCTCACTACACTTGAATTTAGGGTACAACGCCAGCACCTTCCATCCGTCCATCCATCCATTTTCTACTGCTTATCCTGTTGGGGGTTACAGGGGCTGGAGCCTATCCCAGCAGCCTTCAGGTGAGAGGCGGGGTTCACCCTGGACACCAGTCCATCACAGGACCAACACATAGAGACAGACAACCATTCACACTCACAGTCACACCTACAGTCAATTTAGAGTATCAATCAGCCTCGTCCCCTCTTGATGTCTTTGGACTGTGGGAGGAAGCTGGAGTACCAGAGAGAACCCACACAGGAACAGGGAGAACATGCAGACTCACACAGAAAGATCCTGTGATGGAGCCGGGACACACAAACCCGGAAACCTTCTTGCTGTGAGGCAACAGTGCTCACCACTGCACCACCGTGCCGCCTTAGAACTCCACCATTGTGGGATTTTTGAACCAGTTACTGATTTCGAAAGAGGGAAAAATGTCCCAGATTACTGATGTAACCAACCAATACAGTGAATTTTTCTGCTAGACTGAAAATAGACCTGTTCTATGTTTGTTGTGCACCAATTTTGTACCAGTACGTTCATGTGGAGGTAGAAGACTGATTTCTTGAGCAGATAATTTACTTAATTAAAAAATGTATTCAAAATTGTCATACAGTACACAATCATTGCGACCTCTCCAACGTTTCCTCAGAGCAGAGGCACTCGAGTGCTCTCTGCTGGACACCCTAAGTTACAGCATCTTTTACAAAATGCCTTTGGTGACGGCGCCATCACAGGTGTTGTTTTCTGCATTTAATGTGCTGTAAACAACAAGTTTTTTTGTTAAATTGTATGATGTATTGGACAACATACACGCCGATAGGACATCACTCTGATAAAGCTTCGATAGGCTTAAGAAGTGGCCAGGTCCGAATTTAGAGTGGAATTTAACAGCAAAAAGAGACAAAACACAAACAATTCCAAAGATTTATTTAACTGATAGCATCCAAACCCACATCTTCTTTTTTGTTATAGGCACCGCAACATAAATGGGCATCATGAAGTTTCTCAGCCTCCATATTAAATATATGTCACATTGGTAAGGTGGGAGAGGTTGAATAAATTCACTTAAGGGTCTCATAACGAGGAGATGCTCGTCCATTGAAAGCTCGCATGAATCACCTCAGACACGTGTTAATACTCAGTGAGACATGAAGCAGTTGCCAGTGGAGTCATCCTGTAATGACATGCTGCATCCGTGTGTTCAGACATCCGCTGACATCATCACCCCTTCATCAAGGGGTAAAATAACAGGTATATCAGCGTCTTGCGTGTTTGACAGGGTTCACTGTCATACTTCATCTTCAAAATCTAAAAATGGCAGCCTAATAGACAGAGATCACAACGTGGGGGAGGAAATAAGACGATTTAAGTTGTTGTTGTTTTTTGTTCTCCCTTATGTGCAAAATGCTATAAAAGCTGGATGTAATTCTACTAATCCAGAGGAGCTGTGTTCTCCTGCCTCTACCTGACGGCAGCATAGAGAAGGTGCCCAAAGTGCACCAGGCTGGACAGAACACAGCAAACCCTATGTTACATCACAGCCTTGGTGACAGCCGTGATGGGCAGGAGACAGACATGATGTTGCCGTGGTAGCGGAGCGAACATCAGGCCGTTTTGAAGAGGACGTGAAAGTGCGGTTGGGACAAACTCAACGGGACAGTGTCAACGAGGTCATGCGTCAAGTTAGAAACATCTGGGCAAGCTGATACTCGGTTTTCAGCTCGCTGCTTCCATTTCTTTTCCAAGTCTGTGACTTACACGCGTGAAATGGATTAAAGACCACACAGAGCAGTTTTACAGAGAAGAACAGAGATCTGTTGCCTGGATAAAAAAAAAGCGCCATTGTGTAGCAGCTGACTCATGGAAGTGACCTGCAGCTATTCACATGGGTTCTGGATGACTATGAGAAGAAAGTCGTTCTCTGAGGAGACACAAAGCGAGAAGTTGTTGGTGAATATGAATGCAGAGGGAAGATTCCACCCGTCGACTGTGTTAGGTGAACACATTTACCTGGTGCAACCATGATCTCGTGTTTCCTGGAGCGGATGCGGAGTAGAGAGAGGTCATTCTGAGGGTCGATATCTCTGACTGTGCTCCTGGCCTTCAGAGTCAGTTGGCGGAGAAGTCCTGCGTACTGGACAGTTGTGGAGTTGTCTAAACTCGTTCGGATGGGGATGCCTGAAACAAACATACAAACCCTGAGCTGAATGCATCGAAGAAAACATTGACCTTTATTTTCGTGCTTTTCAGCTTACCTACCATCTGCATTTACAACTATTGTTCCAATCACACCTTTACTGGCTTCGATCCTCTTAAGTGTTTCTTCAACTTCATCCTGCAGGACAGATCTATTTAAATTCAATGTGTACGACAATCTAACCTTTATATAAAAATAAGTGTATTTATCATCAACTCAAACTAGATGGAAGCTCGGATCTTACCATTGTGTCCGCGCTGTCCGCGACGACTCTTCGTCTGGGTCTGCGCGTCTTTCAGTTGCCAGGAGAGACGGAAGTGACTTCAAGCCGAAGCGGAAGTATAGCGTAGCCATCGTTGTTTAGAGGTGGGTTGTGTGCTGTCCATCATCGCTACAAAAATGCCGGAGTTAGCGGTAGAAAATGTGGTCGTTCATCCCTTGGTGTTACTCAGCGTGGTTGATCATTTTAACAGGTCAGTAAGTTGAATCCATACATTCAGACTTTGCAAGTGCCGGGAGTTAAAATGTTCGGAAGCGTTACGATGCTACTAGGCTAAGCTAGCGCTAGCCCTGCTGAGTCAGAGTGCCATTGAGAATGAATGCAGACACGAGCTGGCTAGTTAGCTCACTGATAACCAGCCCAGCTCTTAGCTACGATGCTATTAGCGACAAAATCAGTTTACTGAATGAAAAAATCATTAGTGGAAGACCTCCCTAGCAGGTACACAACTAGACAATGTTTATACATCGACGTGGATGACAGGAAGACGGTGGCATTAGCTTAGCATAAGGTCAAAGCTGGCTAACAGTTTTGTTAAATCAGACTCCAGTCAACTTCTGTTCTCATTTGTAACTTTTCAGAATAGGAAAAGTTGGTAATCAGAAAAGAGTGGTCGGAGTCCTGCTGGGATCGTGGCAGAAGAAAGTTCTCGATGTGTCAAATAGCTTTGCAGGTGAGTGTTTGGCAACACCGCTTCATCTCTTCAGTATCAGATGTTGACATCACGGTCATGATACACCTACGTGAGTACTCTAACCAATAGAATTCACAAGTAGAGTTATCATCGTTGACAAAATCTTACTCAAAATATCAAGCCACTTGTTAAATTGATGTTTTAGTTTTAGTTTTGTCTCTGTTTTTTGTGGCGTATGAGTTCTCACTTGCGTGTAGAAAGGTGGATGTTGGGGTGGGAACTAGAAAGTCATTTGAAGACATAAAGCACACCGAATAACAATAATAACCATAGAAATAAAACCACTCCTAAAACATACTCATCGTGGATGAACATCAAAAGTGTTGAACTCTCAGCAGGCTTTCTCTGAAATGAATGAAAAAAACAACAGCCTTTACGCAGTGTTTCTTCAATACATTACTGAAATATTGAAGATCTCACTGTGACAGTGTCAGCGTGAACCTAATGAATCGCTGTTCTGTTCCAGTGCCATTTGACGAGGACGATAGGGACGACTCGGTATGGTTCCTGGACCATGACTACTTGGAGAACATGTATGGCATGTTCAAGAAAGTCAACGGTAGGATTCTGGTGGTGTTGATGTAATTAAGCACTTTTTATGTTGAGTTGGTGACATGTTTGTGAAGTTCCTGATTTTTCCTTGATTTTAGCCAGAGAAAGAATAGTTGGATGGTACCACACGGGACCTAAGTTGCATAAGAACGATATCGCCATCAATGAGCTCATCAAGCAGTACTGTACCAATTCGGTATGTAACTTTGCTCTTATTTTTTTGGCTCTTCTTCATGTGTCTTGTAAACATCTGGTCCAGTCGTGTTCCTCCTGATCTTGCTTCTCTGTCCTACCAGGTGTTGGTCATTATTGACGTGAAGCCCAAAGATCTCGGTCTACCCACAGAAGCATACATCTCTGTCGAAGAAATACACGACGTATGTGAAACATGTATCGATTACCAATTTGTTTTGTGTTGCTGGGTGAAGGCGGGTTCTGGAGCTTATTCTTTTATGTAAATTAAAGACTGTGATTGACATAATTAATGCGTTTTTACACGTGTGATTTCAGTCTCACAAAATACATCAATTTCTGTGATGAAAATAATTCTGGATGCCAAATTATATAGTGGAATAGGGATCTGCTATTTCAAATACTGTTCCATCATTGATTGATATTTATTATACTTCTTTGTGAGTATTAGAATTATCTTAACAGCATTGATCTGTTTTAGGATGGCACACCAACATCCAAGACGTTTGAACATGTCACCAGTGAGATTGGAGCTGAAGAAGCAGAAGAAGTGGGAGTAGAACACCTGCTCAGGTAGTCATTGTTCCCCTGTGACACACATACTGGCCATTTTCTAATATTTGTGCACAGTGGTACGAGAAGAACCTTGAAGATATTTTTTTCTGCAGAAACGGAATCTAAATGTGATCAGATTAATGCAAGTACTGATACTACCCAGTGTACGCTCAGACCCTTTCGTTTGCTAAATCCCGTTCACAGAGACATTAAGGATACCACAGTTGGCACCCTGTCGCAGCGCATCACAAACCAGGTTCATGGTTTGAAGGGACTCAACTCGAAGCTGTTGGACATCCGCTCCTACCTGGAGAGAGTAGCGGCAGGCAAACTTCCCATCAACCACCAGATAATCTATCAGCTGCAGGATGTCTTCAACCTGCTGCCAGACGTCAACCTACTGGTGAGCCACTTCTGTTTGGCGCTCATGTTTTTAGCATCTAAACTATAATCACTGCAGGCAAAGTAGTTTGTAGAACTGTGGAGAACCTAACAGAAAATACAGCACTGTTCTCGTTGGTTTAAAGCTGAAATGGATACCCAGATAGTTTTTCACATGAAAGAACTTTTCGTCAAGCTTCTCTATTTTTTCCCTGTGCACATTTTTAGTAATTCACTGGTTCAAAACAAAGCAAACCCCCTATGCTACATGTTGAGTCTGCAGCTCATAATGAGCAGCAGTGTTTTATTGTAACCACTGGAGGGCAAACTCACCTGGTTCTTCTTCCAGGCTGTATAGTATAAATAACTGCATACAGTCTGCGGGTCAGAGGAGTGAAGCCAAGGTGAAAGTGGCTTCATTAAACCCGCATTCTTTCAAATGGCCAGCTGGGGGCGACCCAGCACAGGTTGTAAAGAGTACAGAGACTCTGAGAAAACAAATTCTTCTCACATGTTACTTTCCCACAGTATTTTTTTCCCAATAACTCATGAAGAAACTTAAAACCCTTTATTAAATTCCTTTTAAAGTCTGCACTATGTGCAGTAAATTATGAGTCTGCTTTCGGAAACTCAGCATTGCAGTGTCTTGACTATTGTGGCTTTGTCTTTGCAGGAGTTCACAAAAGCCTTCTACCTGAAGACCAATGACCAGATGCTGGTGGTCTACCTGGCTTCACTCATCCGCTCTGTGGTGGCCCTGCACAACCTGATCAACAACAAGATTTCCAACCGTGACGCAGAAAAGAAGGAAGGACAAGAAAAGGAGGAAGGAAAGAAAGAGAAGAAAGATGACAAGGAGAAAAAAGACGACAAAGACAAGGAGAAGGACAAAGTAGATGGCACCAAGAAGGATGAGAAAAAGAAAAAATGAGTGTCTTTTCTTCAAGGTCTTGTCTCGTATCACGCCATCTTCATCTGGATTGTGCTCTACTTTGTGCTCCCAGCTCTGTATGTGGGTCTTGGGCTAAAAGTAGGACTCTATATGGAGAATGGTGTCATCTGAGGTTCGGCCTCCTGGTCACAAGTGGCACTCAAAGACTTTTATTGTCATACAGAGATGATAGTGTTTGCTTCTTTGGCATTCAGAACTATGAGAACATGTTTATTCTCTTTCATAGTTGCCATACTTCTGGTGTTGTACAATACCTGGTATTGCTTTTTTTTTGTAAGATGGAGAAAAGTTGTTTAATCACATTAAATTGGGATCATATAAAGATGATGGAAAATGTCAGTTTTCACTGTTAAATTCCTTTTTTTGTTTTTTGAAATGTTATCTTGGTGACACACGCTGCCTCATCCTATGAATGAGCTGGGAAGATAAAATGCACTAGCCAGCTCCGGATCAGTGGAGCTGTAGTGCACAAAGAACTCAATTTATATCCCTGAACGTGGTTTAACAGATACAATGATCAAGGCCTTAGGGTTGGGGGGGGGGGGGGGGGGTGTCAAAGCCAGTTCACCTACATTTCTTGAATTTATTTAAACTTCAGATTTCAAAAAAATGATCAAAGTGTGACGGTACACTAGAATGTCAAGAGGTAGAAGATTGAAAATGTAGGACTGTCAATCTTAAAAACATTTTTCATTTTGTAATATTTTGCATATCTAAATCTTGGTTGTGATGAGCCTTTTGAATGTTTCAGTTGTGATAGTCTGAGAAATGTGTGTGTGTGTGTGGGGGGGGGGGGGGGGGCAAAAAAAATGAACCCATACATTTAAGATGGTGAAATCTAATAATTGCCATAAAACTAGACTCAGTCGAGCTGTAGCCTATTGCTGCCCTCCACTGATTTTAAGAATCAGAATGAATTTAATGCGTATTCATCAAAATAAGTTGTTTTGATTACCCGACACAAAAATACTTGATGCCAGAGATTATAAGGAACTTAAAAAAAAAGAAGATATTTCATTTATCAGAAAATTAACAGGCTGCTGATCAAAACAAATACTGATGACCTCATTCAAGGGACTCTTCCCACCCAGGTTTCATGGCGGTTCACAATAAAAGCAGTTTAAACGTACATATCAATACATTCCATGTATTTTAAAAACTCACAGTACACAAGCAATGACAAAAAAAAAACCACATTAGTATCCCATAATTTTAAAAAAATTATAACAAAACACGGTAGACTTCACAGTTCTGTTCTACTCTAGAGGCGCGCGTGCGTCACCGTTATATTTTTAAAGCTGCGTCATCGGCCGCCTCCTGAAACCGACACCGAGATAGCCACCGGCGACAGGCAGCGCTTCCGAGCTCACAGGTTGTGTTGGGCAAATCTGATTATTACTGGGTAGGTAAACTGGATTCTGACGTAACCGGATTAAACTCACCCCTCACACACACACACACACACACACACACACACACGAGCATCGCGTCTGCTGCTCGAGAGCTCGTGAGCTAGGCAGCGCGCGTGTCTCCTAGGACCCTAGCATGACTCCTCACATGCTCCTCTGAGGCTGGAGGGAGCGGACCACCGCAGCAACATGGCTTCCTACCTGCAGGTGAGTTTCTTGACGTTATTATCCGCTAATTATCGACTTCTCCAGGAAGGTTCTGGTGCCGTCGGCCTGTTGGGTAGACACCAGGTGGCTCGCGCCCTTCTAATCAATATTTCACGTCAGTGTTTGATGTCCCAAATGTCGCACGCGTGTTTATGTGTGTGTGTGTGTGTGTGTGTGTGTGTGTGTGTGTGTGTGTGTGTGCGGGGATGAACAGGTGGTTGAGAGAGGCTGCGGATTGCTAAGGTTTCAGTTTGATTTAATTCATCCGCGGTTATCTGTCAGTAATAACCGCTTTGCGCAGACTTGAACGGTGTCTTCTTCCGTCCAGATCGCTGATGATGAGAAGGGACACGAGCTGGAGCTTTTCTGTGTCCCCAGACATTATGAGGAGGATTTAGACAAGGTGATCATCCCCCATGGACTCATCATGGACAGGTGAAACAAACAATCAACCTAGCAGCAGTTTCATATGTCATGTGACACCGTTTCCAAGAGTAAACCTGTGCACCTGTCCCCATTTGTTTGTCAAATCACTGTAGTACCCATGTCAAGTGTCCTTGAATGCGTATTTGGATGAAGGGAGGAGTTAAATCTGCTGCAGTTGAAGCAGTTTAATGGATCTACTTCCTGTCCAAAACAATGAATCTGTGTCCTCCCTTCTCTTGATCCAGGACTGAGCGTTTAGCCCGGGACATAATCAGGGACATGGGAGGACACCACATCGTAGCGCTGTGTGTGCTGAAGGGGGGCTACAAGTTCTTTGCAGACCTCCTGGACTACATCAAGGCACTGAACCAGAACAGTGATAAATCAGTGCCGCTGACAGTGGATTTCATTAGGGTGAAGAGCTACTGCGTAAGCTGCCCTCCTCATTTCATTCCCAGCAATCACTTGTGCTGCAGTTGGAGTGTGTGTGTGTGTGTTCTTGTGTGTATTGTTAAGTCCTAAATGGACCATTGCAGCCATCACAGTGCAGGAATTCAAAGCCCAAATATACAGAGATGTAGAAACACCCTGCACCTAGGTTAAGATGCTGTGTGTGTGTGTGTGTGTGTGTGTGTGTGTGTGTGTGTGTGTGTGTCCGTGTCCTCTTTAGAATGACAAATCTACCAACAACGTCAAAGTCATAGGGGGGGATGAGCTGTCCAACCTCTCAGGCAAGGTTCGTCTCCTCATTCACAGCTAGAAATCCTTCAGCTGCACTCTTGTATTCTTATATTTCCTATAACTCTTCTTTTTATTCCCGCAGAATGTCTTGATAGTTGAGGTAAGTTTTTTTTTTTTATATTTATTTTTCTCTATTACAGGTTGGCTAAGTGGATGTAACAATTTAATTAAATTAGTGTTATATTACTACACATTTTTTCAATTTACTTACACTGTATATAGATGAATGGGACGTAAACATCAGATTAAATCCTTAGTAGTTTTTTTTTTGTCACATCACATTTTTCTTTATGCAAAAAAATCAAACATATAAAACTGCAACTTGGAGATTTATTTCCCAGGTGTTGAATACCTGACCTACCAAGGAATGAGTTCAAAAACCTGTGAATAAGTTAGCTGTTGAACATCCATTTCCCTCGTCACAAAGGCAGCAGGTTTCTGTTAAATACCAGAAATGAGGTCTGTGGTTCACACTAGCCAAAGATATTTTAATCTTTTATTTGACAATCGAGAACATTTAAGTGTTTATGTGCCCGAAGAAAAACAAATGCTTGTAAGCTATTGAATGGAATACTTGCGTGTTTTTGTTCTTCTTCTGACGACATTTGCGTTTCAAAGAAGTTCCTGCGGCGTCGTAGTTTCATAAGCTTTTGTTTTCACTGAGATACATTTTTTTTTCCCCCAAAATCCAAAATGTTAACATCTCATGGGTATTTTGTGTGGGGAAGCCGTGATGATGCTAACTTCCTGGTCCTTTTATGGAAGCAGCTCGCTGGGTGCTAAAAAGTACCAACGTTCAATACCCAGGCCTTCATCAGACTGATACAGAGTAAGATCCAACACGCTCCAAAAACCAGTTCTCAAGATGCACTGTTGTGATATTGCTTGTGTTCGTGTGTGTGTGTGTGTGTGTGTGTGTGTGTGTGTGTTTGTGTTCATTTCTTAAATGTCAGATAGGCCTATAAACCTCAACAGGATGTGAATACCATCTGACTGCTGTTTCCCTTCATTATAAAAGGATATCGTGGAGACGGGAAGGACCATGCAGACGCTTCTTTCCCTGCTAAGTGAGAGCAATCCCAAGATGGTTAAAGTTGTAAGGTACGTAGGCGTCGTCAAACTCAGGAAGCTGAGAGCTTGACGTGGCCTCTCTCACAGATGGAACCCTGCTCTTAGCTAATGGACACTCTTCCTTTCAGGCTGTATTAGAGGAGCAGAGCAGCTTAAGAGTTAATCTGCCGTAATGTTAACTGCGCTGCGGAGGTAGAGGCCATTTATGTTTTATTCCTGATGGCTGGAGGAGACTGCAAAGTGTTGTGGAAGCATTGTGGTTGTTTTCTTGTGATGTGTTTAAAAATAGCAGGACAGCTTTGTGGATGAGGAGGCATTTGTGATGCTCTCACGTAGAGCCGCTCCGATTGGAAGAGCAACAGCTATTTATATAATCGATCCATCGGCTTTTTGTTAAGCAAGAAAAGAAACGCCTTCTTGTTCCCTGTAAAATTACCCATCTTTCCTACAAATTCTGTTCCTCAGTTTGTCAGGCCCAAACACACGCTGTTGATCACATTACCTTTACCATTAGATTGCTGTTTATACTTATTTGATCAAACTGTTACAATAAACATTAGCGCTGCGTCGATATACAGGACTTATATGGTTCTGGAATAAAACCTGGAAAAGTTATGGAATTTGAAAGTCGTCATTTCATCTGATTTTGATAGATAAATAAAGCCATATAGTTCAGTCAAAGTCCTGGAAATCTGCTTCACTTATACCCGAACATTGTAATACTGGAGTATAATATTGGAGTATATGCTGTTCGGATTGACGGGGAAAATCCCTTTTGGTTGATAGTGATTTCTTTGTGTACGTGATGAGGTCATGTTCATCACTTGCTCGTCACTGATTTGAGTTAAATGGATCCTGGTGATTTACCTTCATTTGTAAACAGTTTCAGAGAACATATGGTCATGCAAATGTTCCTTCAAATCATTGCTGTTTCTTTTTAAGATGTTTATGAAACCTGAATATAAAAATTGCACAGTGGATCCCTACATGCATTTTTTTATTTAATTTTTTTTGCATGAAAGAAACTGTGTTCACATCAGTGAAATACACTTGAAGTTAGGACATTTTGAAACATTTACCACGGATGCTTTAACTGCTGTCCCTGCCTGTGTACTTTTAATTCATACCTCAAGAGTATTGGCCTCTATATTCCTATTAAAATATGTGACTCCCAGATATTGGTGTCAACCTGATGGCTCCAGGATTGGTTCCATGCTGTTTGGTCAGGATCTGAAAGTTAAAAACAATAACCCATATATTTCCTGTTTGTCCAGTCTTTTGGTGAAGAGGACCCCGAGGAGTTCTGGCTACAGACCAGACTGTGAGTCCATCCTCACTCTCCATCAGTTTGATTTATATAATGAGTGGTAGTAGTCCTTCGCTGCACTCACACGTGTCTGTCTCTTCGAAGGGCTTGTCATGTTATTTAATAAAAGCTGTGTTTCCTGTGCAGGATTAACATGAATTTCAGGAAAATCCTTGCACTTATGCACTTCCGTATGCACGCTTGATACCCACAAGTTCACACTGTCTCTCTCTTATGTAATGCTTTTAGGTTTGAGGTGGATAATCTCTTTAAGATTGTCCCTCAAGGACAGTTGTTACTGTGAGCCTTTTGACAAGCTCACACACACAGGAAGAAAAAAGAAAAAAAAATCCATCTCACGCCTACTAGATCACCCCAGAACCTCTCAGAAGAGACGATTCTGGATGTCAGTCTCACTGGCCTGTATTTGCTGTAGGCGTCTTGTTTATGACTAACACTGCTGCTGTCTGTATTTTTACTTCAGACATTGGCTTTGAAGTGCCGGATGCCTTTCTGGTGGGCTACGCTTTGGACTACAATGAGTACTTCAGAGATCTCAGTGTGAGTTTGCGGCATTTGATGATCACAAATATAAATCAATAGAGCGGAGCAGGAATGAGTCCTAAAGCTGGAATGAATATTAGCATCGTTGAACCTTAACATCAGTGGCGCTTTTAAATAAGTTCTTGGTTAAATGTCTAATTTAAATTCTATGACTCACACAAGCTGATTATGCTTTAACATTTAGTTCAACGGCACTAAAGACATCAGCAGATACGGCCTTTGTGAACTTAGGTGCATTTTTGTGTGGTTAAAAACAGCAGTTGCTAACAAGTGTCTGAATGAGACTACAGATGCCATCACGCTGAAAACAACCTAGTTGTGTGTTCATCGTGCTACAGGTCATGCGTAGCGCAACTTTAGCTTTGTACTTTTAGGGATTGCATCTACGCCTCAGAAATCATCAAAGTGTTGTTCATTAATGAAGACGATCCTGCTGCACAAAACACGTACGTTTGTTAGCCAAAGAGCTGATTTTCAGCAATGATCATAAAACCAAGTGAAAGTTCTCTCTGGCTTTTGTTGTAGGAAACCTCCAGAAACGTGACCTCCCGGAGCGGCCTACAAAAATATGCAGGCCGCTCCGGGAGGTCACCTCTCCAACACTATTCCAGGCTACTTTTAACTCTGTATGTTGATGGCCACTCATAGACATACATTACCTGAGCTACCGTCGAAAATTTAAACCATCTTGATTATTTTGTTTAAAAAGCACACACAAACTACATTTATCAATCTATCTGCAATCGCGGAATAATGTCACAGCCACTTACACTACAAAGAACAATGATTTCATAGTTATCTTTTGTTGGCCAAGATCCTGCACGTGCCATTGCCTCGTCAGTCATATTTGAATGTGCTGCAGCTGAGTAGGG
This sequence comes from Aulostomus chinensis, assembly GCF_037954235.1. Taxonomy (NCBI): domain Eukaryota; kingdom Metazoa; phylum Chordata; class Actinopteri; order Syngnathiformes; family Aulostomidae; genus Aulostomus; species Aulostomus chinensis. The sequence goes on from NC_141326.1 coordinate 16,187,154, forward strand.
CCTGCATTTCATTTTGGAATTGCATTTTTGGGCAACAGTGTACATCAATGACAAGCTAGAGTTTTGTAGCGTCTGCATCTGCTGAGAAGTAATTTGGGAATGACTGTTAGTGCAGTTAAGTTCCCGGTGCCTGATTGTTGTGTTGCTTTTTATAGGATAGAACATCTTATCCGTCTCTGTTCCAGTCTAAATGCTCAAGATATAATATGTTAAATATAAAAAGCACAGGTGAAAATAATCAACTGAAGTCAATGTCGCTCTTCGTGGCGTCTCAGTGATGGTAGAATGTGACAGCGTCAGCTCAGTGATCGTCACAGCCTTCGCTAGAACTGTGATTGTGTGACATGGCTAATTTGACCCTAGCCTGATGTAAAAAAGATTAATATTTTTACTAATGATTTCACAGCACATCTGTATAATGAAAGATAAAGCCAAGGAGAAGTACAGAGTGTGAGCCCCGCTGACGTGGATGAACGACTGGGACCACTGTGACGACCCTCCTTAGCTTTGCTGGGTTATGAATTTTTATTTTTCTACACAAGAATCCACAAACTTGTGACTTGTGGGTTGTAAAATGATTTCAAGAGGATGCATTTCTTTCCCTCTCCAAATTAAAAATAAACAGGGCATATTTATTTATGGATGTATACTGAACGTTTTGGTTGTTAATATTATTTATTTGCTTAAGTGTAAAAGTTTTATCTGTAAATTAGTTTTATCTTGGATATAGAAAAGAATGTCATAATGTCACAGGCTACTGCTTAATGTTCAGTGAGCAGTCAGTTGATTGGAAGTAGCCTTATGTCAGTGTATGTTTATGTTTTGACGTATATGTTGATAAACCTCTCATTATGCCATAAAATGACTTTGATTGTATTGCATATTTTATTTAATATATGACCACTGAGGACTTGTTTACAGCAATACAATCCCTCTGAAACCTGGTTCCTGTGTTTTATTTCTGGTTCATGCTTTTAGCTTCAAGTTTTGTTCACACGTCTCCCTCAAGATTTCACTTCTAAGGATTTTTGCCAGAAAATATTTTTTTTAATACCATTTAATCCAAACCATGAAGTAAACTACTAGAGTGGCCATAGAGAATTTGTTTTTTGTTTTTTTGTGGATGTAGGGGGAAAAATACAACAAAAAAAACTTTGAGGTTTCAAGATATAAACAGTCTTTACAATTTTGTGATTTTGAAACCACCAGATAAAACTTTTCTCAGTTTTGTTAATCTGTGGCTAAGAGATTTTGTTCCCTCTAATTAATTTGGGGCCATGAGTTATAATTTGTTGCCTCAATTTAGTTATATTTTCCAAATTATATAATGTGACCACCAATCATTAGATGAAGAAACTAGTTATACCCTTACAAACAAAACAATCTATACCCCTTCAAAAAAAAAACTCTAAAAAGTGACAAGCTGAAAATTTAAAAAAATATAAATATAGTTTAGTAAGTTAAAAAAATGACGCTCACAATTTCGCTAATGTCAAGCTGCATAATTCTAGCCTGAATATTCTGGGTTGCAGGTGAACTGCTTAGGCTGCCTAGCCTCCTCTCGCCTCTGGACTCGGCCTTCGTCGCCTGCTGTTGCGTCACTGCGGAGTCTCGTTAATACTACGTGCTAGCTAGCTAACACGCTAGCCTGGGAGTCGCTTTACTATATTGTTTTACGTCGAATGAGCAAGAAGAGGTTCTGCGGACAACAACGACTGGGGCGTAGCCTTATGCTCAATCGCCTCGTAACTCTACATTTGTGTCATTCAAATCAGCGGTAGCTAGCCGCCAGCTAGCTAGTTAGCGCTTCGTCGCGTCTTGTGACGTAGCCAAACAGCTTCCGCGTAAATAAATAACGTGACCAGTGTTTTGGTAATTGATGTCAAGCAGACTCTCCATTGGTTCTCTGGGTACATTTTTAATTTACGGTCTGTTTGTTTAACATTTCTACTTCTATCGTTATTTGACGTTCCGTGTATGAGTCGCCCTACACTGTCAGTTGCTGAAACTGAGCTGCAAGCATGCCCATGAAAGAGGAGACGATAGCTGCTCTGAAGCACTTTGACGTCGGGGACAAGTTCTCGGAATTACCCGGGCCTCCCCGAGCCTCGGTGTTGATCCCACTGCTGGTGAAGGGAGGAGAACTGTACACCCTGATGACCCTGCGGTCTAAGGAGGTAACACACGTCAGAGTGGACTGAATGTTAACTGAAGTATTGGGTAACTTTTGAGTAACGCGTGTGTGTGTGTGTGTTCAGCTGCGGACCAGTGCAGGGGAGGTGTGTTTCCCGGGGGGAAAGAGAGACCCCAGTGACAGAGACGATGTGGACACCGCCCTGAGGGAGGCAGAGGAGGAGATCGGTCTACCAGCTGCTGATGTTCAGGTGGTCTGTAGACTGGTCCCTGTTATTAGCAAGGTAAACTAGTAGAATAAAATCATCCATTTCATGTTATAGCAGTGGGAACACATGCTATCGTACAGCCACGTTACATCAAGCGCTGACCTCCAGAGCGTCAACTGCTGTCACCTCTCCCTCACCTCCATCTCCCGCTCATCTTTCACCAGAGTGGCCTTCTGGTGACCCCGGTGATCGGCTTCATACGTGAGTCATTTAGTCCCCGTCCAAACCCGGAGGAGGTCAGTGCCGTCTTCACCGTCCCCTTAGAGTTCTTCACCTCAGAGAAGGACCACTGTGCCTCCCATGGTTCTGTGGGTATGGTGCCGCTGCACTCCTTCAATTTTGTCGACCCCGATACAGGAAGCCAGTACCACATCTGGGGTCTGACTGCCATGTTGGCAGTAATCGTCGCTGTCCTCGCTCTCAAGAAGGAACCGGAGTTTGACGTTGGTTTGGACTCTGAGGATTTGCTCTCCTCTCTCCAACTGAGACTCCACAGAAGAATTAGTAAACTGTGAGCTGCAGAAACTTCTGTGACCATGTCCCACAGATCGTGCGGCGTGAGGAATTATGGAGCTTAAACGGTAGACATACTGTTGTCACTGACACTTTAGTACAAAGAGACTTCCTGTAACACATTTTGTCATCTTCCTCCTAAGTTATGACCTTCAAGAGAAGCGAGTTGCAATGAAGTGAGATTTTTTTAAGAAAAAAATAAATGTACATGGAAAAGTTTATGAAGGCTGAATGTGTAGACCAAACACGTCAGTGTTCTGGCGGAAGTTGAGCAGCGACTGATATTCTGACAGAAGTGAAGATGAACAGAAATGAATCCTGTCGTATTTCTGAAACTGTTAATACTGACTTTTACAGAAACGTGTGTGCGTATGGAGGCACCCTGGCAAATACCAGCTTGTATCTTTGTGCTCCATCGATTCTACGTCTGAGTCCAGTCTTCTTCTTTCCTACCAAGTCTACTTCTAGGGTACCTTGGGTGAACCGCCACACACCCGCTACCAATCATTGGGATATTTTTCGCAAACTGTGGTCAATAATGTGAATAAAAGAAAATACTGGACCTCAGAAAACTGCAATAACATAAGTATTAAACATTATTTTGATTAAATTGTTGAGTCGGTTTCAGTCAGCTCAAATTGTCAAATATTTAATATGAAGGATATTAAACCATACATGCCAGTTTTTTTTTTTTTACCAACTACCCGGTTTTCTGTGTAGAAAAAAGTAGAAAAGTGCAATTAAATAATTTAGTCTCTTCTAAGCACTGACATTTTTGGGGGGGGGGGTGTCAGGGAATGGTTTATGTCAGTGATCAACAAACATTGATTGTGATGCATTCGGCGCCCTGTGATATCACTGGGATTCAAACAACTGCCCTGCTGTAAATTTATTTTTATTATTTGTCTGACTTTTGTTTTTGCTTAAAACTCAGTCCTGATTTTATATATATATATATATATATATATATATATAGTTAGTATTAATTTTGCAAGGATAAGCGTGCAATGTATAACCTTTTAAATAAATAAACTAAAATGAATGTGTTTGTTTGACAACAGTGACAAAGACGTGTGCATTTTTATTAATTCATTTAATGTAGCAGCAGGATTACAGATATAAACTGAAGAGTATACAAATGTCCAGACCAAGGCAAAGTACATGTTAATAATAGTTCAGATGTATGGTAACACACGGAGGGGGTCGACCATTATCCCTACTGCAGGGTTGTAAGGCTAGATACTAAATGTCAAGCTACACAGAACGGATACAACAGAACTGACGAAGGATGTGAAGTCGAAAGCAAACTAGGAGAAGTGAGCGAAACTGATTACACACAAGATACAGCTCACACTATTGGCAATTAACAGTAACTTTTATCATGGTCGCTCCTTTTTAATCAAGCATTTCACAGCAACAATAGTAATGTTGACAAGCACATCAACACAAGAAAAGCTTTCCGTAAAACATTCTCCACTATTTCGTCCCTTTGACCTCACTTGTACAAATCTCATGAGGCATGAAAAAAGAAAAAAGAAACAAAATCAAAGTTGACGATTCACTGGTGAAGCTGCACGATATTATGTGGAGTATAATAACTGATATCTTGTTTCCATAGAGAGAGAGAGAGAGAGAGAGAGAGAGAGAGAGAGAGAGAAAAAAAAAGATTGTTACCACTAAAATATACCAGTGTGCGCTATGGTTATGCTTTTGTTTAGAAATAAATGTCAAATCACTGAATAGCATCCTGATTTAAAAAGAGACCCGGTGGAGGATCGAAGGAGCTAAATAACGACACAAAAAAGGGACGTCAGTAAACACAGCAGAGAGAAACGCTCGAGTTAATCAAGGCACACAAAGTTCTGTTGAAAGCATCACAATTGAAATTCAAGATACCCCCTGCAGTATATTTCACATTTAAATATACGTGGATATTCACTTACATGACTGAAGGACAAAACTGGTTTTGTGTAAAGATTTGTGTGCTATTTTCACCACCATGAAATCACACGGTTCAGTTTTTTTTGTTTGTTTGTTTGTTGTTGTTTTGTTTTCCCCAGGTGGTTATTTGAAGTGTCAGACTCGAGCAACCTGGATCGCTCAAAAAAAAAAAAAAGAAAAAAAAAAAGGAAAAAAGAATGAACCGACTGGACGCAATACCATGAAAATACACCACAATCCAAGACGCAATGTACAGTGACACGAATGACGATGTCGGTGCCACCCATCCCCCACCCCTCCCCCTTCTCGCCTCAAAATATATGCTCTCTTAAACTGTAATTGGTCCGATGTGTCCACACCATGAGGTAAGAATTACATTCATGAAACTGAAGTCACAGGTTGACTTTCTGTGTTGGTATGGCTTTAGGAGGCATAAACTGTTCCACACATCTTTCCGCAGCATTATGTGCTCTTAACTTCTCGACCCAAAGAGGAATGGAATGCTTGGAAACACCACGACTAACCTGATCTACAGTTAATGGATGAGTCAAAGTGCCATTTGAGATGCATGACGACAAAGAGGAAGAAGAAGAAGAAGAAGAAGAAGAAGAAGAAAAACCTCCAAAACAGCATCAACAACCAGAAACCTAGCCCACTTCGGTTATACAAGTTAGGAAATCCGTTGTTAAAATAGAAGAGTTCAGTTCCAGCACATTTGCTCGGTCTCCACTCGATTTACTAATTTCGTACACTTCACAATAAACTTGCGCTTCATTTCAGAAACAATGATATTCTTTGCTATGAGCATGAACCAAAAAGTTTATAGTTTTACAAAAATACTCTACTTTTTTCTCTTTTTTTTTGATACATGGATACAAAATTCTAAAAAAAGATAAGTTACTTTAAAATGGATCACTAAACAGCTGCAGGACAAAATAGTCTGACTATGAAAATGTAAACAAATGCATATGAGAGCGTTGCTATTCTAACATCAGTCACTGTCAAAGTAGTTGGCTATTTGATAATGCCGGATAGGCTTCTGTTGCAGATATGGAAAGTACAGCAGTGTTATTTTTGCATGGAAAAAAAAAAAAAAAAGTTATCGAATTAGTGGAAAGGGTTAGTGAGCGCTCAACTGATCCGTGAATCTAACGTACCTTCACCTACCTTGTAAATCTTGAACGTGCTGAACTGCTTTCTATGTAAGAGCTGCATAACTTTAATTAGCACGCAGACTTTTTAGGAAACGCCATTATGTGTCTTCCTCCTCAGAGACAGACAGCAAGGTAGACGCCCTTCTCCCTCCTCTGTACAAGCAGTAGAGAGCTAGACTGCTAGCTAGCTTAACATCATGAATGGTAGTGGGTGGTAAGTGTTAGCATACATAAGTCAAAAGTCATCAAATAAGATGAGGTTCAGGATTTCCTCTAACAAAGTCGACCGTGATTACTAGCAGCAGCTGCTCTTCTAACCCTCAACATTTTGTCTAGCTTTAAGGAGGTGCTGCAATAAATCCCTGCGCCCAGTCAGGTGAGTCGTTCCAACAATGTGTCTGCTTTAAAAAATGGCAATGTCTCATTTCATGATGAAAACAGCACAACTGTCATTGCATCAATGCGCGCAAATACTGTTTAGAAAAGTGTATGTAATGACTTTGAACAGGTAGGCTAAAACTTCCCACCCCCAATCAAACAAGGTGCTAAGCTAACTAGCAGTCAGCTAGCCTTGGTGGGTCACTGCCACACAGAGGAGAGAAGGGTGTCGATGTTCTTTTCTGGCTCCGAGAAGGTAAGCAAATAACCCAGTTCCCAAAACAGTCGCTGCGTTCCTCTAAAAATGAGTAAGTAAACATGTTGAGGGGATTTGCAAGGACAAGTATGAGACAAGATGGTGCCGAGTCAAGACAGCAGGAGCTTTGGTACGCCTGGGTGCACTCTAGTCTGATCCCACAACAGCAGCCAGCTCTTTATGACTCAACTCTTTAACAATAATCATGTCGGTGCTGTTGATATAAGTAGAAAGTACGAACATCAGAGGCGTCCATCACCCCTGTACATAGCACCATAGATAGAATCAAAATGGCAGCCTCTATGTAACAGAGATGTCTTCTACCAGTGGCTCCCTGTTCACAATATTAGGGACGGGTAGTGGAAGCCAACTTCACATGGTACCAGCCTGCACACGATACCAACACTGAGACAAAAAAACTTAAATATCGAACAACAGAAGGTTGAACAGTCTCAACTGACAGATAAGTACATAGTACAAATAGCAACATGATGAAAATCCTTCATTTCAATACACAAACTAATCAGTATTTTTAAGTGTTTTTGTCAGTGTAAAACCAAAAGGCCTGAGTACCACTCCAACACTGAGTAAGGTCAATGTTTTAGTGGGACTACTCGCTGTCTTCTTCTTTTTTTTTGTTTTGTTTTTTTTCCCCATTTTTCAGACAGACTTGACTGGACCACTGAGACCAAGCACAAGGAGGGATCCAACAGTGAGCAGACATTCTATACAAAGTTGTCCAGACCTCAAAAATGACATGAGAAAATGTAAATAAAAAGCTTGGTTAAGATGTATTAAAACACAACTGATTTGTTGTTGTTTTTCTTATTTGAAACTGATGACTCTGTGTAGAAATTCAACTGTCAGCAGAGAGCTGTGGACGGATATAAGGGTTAGCTGGTTACACAAAAGAGGTTATAAAGTGCTTGAGATAAAATGTTTATAAAACCACACAACACTCCATTGTCACTAGTGGAAAGGTTGTTTTTTTTTTTTTTTTGTCTGTCCACACTGACTTAGTAAGGGTTACAAACGTCTTCAAAACAAAGATACACAAACTTCATAGTTTCTTTTAAAGATTTCCGAGCTTCCACAAACCCAGTGATGAGGCCTGGGAACACTGGGAGACGCCTGACCAAACGGCCAAGTCACATTATTCACCAGGGTGAATCTCATTTACGAGTGTTAAACTTGACTGCACATGGGTGGGGTGAGAGTTCTGTGTGTGTGTGTGTGTGTGTGTGTGTGTGGGGGGGGGGGGGGTGCTCGCGCGCAATACAATACCAGATGTACTTAAAGCCCATTTTGACATCTAGAGTTCATTCATTTGGTTATTTTAACTGCCCTCCCTCTCACTGTGTGTGCTTCGGTGCCTGCAAATAGGAAGGGATTCAAAAACATTCTACAGACATTCACATTTAATTTTTACTCTTAGAGTAGGTTTCAGTCAAACTGCTTACATATGCAAACTGTCACGGTAGGAACGTGTTCTTCTCTGGAGAGGTTGTGTGGACTGAGCTTGGAGTTTGCACCCTGCAAAATGAGATTCAGCCTGTCTTCTGCCTGCAAACACTTCACGCCTTTCCAGTTTTTACACCATCTTTTCGGCTCACATTTAAACACTCTAGAAAAGAAAACACTGCATTTTTTTGATGGATGAAGCAGCTATTACAGGCCTCTCTGATCCTGCAAGAGGGGTAATAACACAGGCTGGTTCATCAATTCAAGGACAATGGATGTACGAAGGCTATAATTTATGATAAATATTTAATAAAAAGGAGTTACACGATCTCATAATTTGGGGGTTTAGTTAAAAGGGGGCTTTTAATTCTTAAATATATATATATTTTTTTGAAGTTTTGTGGCATTGGCACAAAACACCACGCACCACTGGTCTGTCTGTTGATCTGAGGATGAATGACTCACGGCTACATATCACGCCCTCTCCTGGCCACATGGTCCAGACACACGTTTATCACTGCTTCTGTAGGCTTTCCAGTAGGTCCTCGATTTTCTCCATGTTGGACGTGGCAGACATTGATGCCTGCAATGTATTCTGTAAGCTGCTCGGGATCTGTGTCTGTAAGTTGGTCTGCATTGGAGTTGCCAGGCTTGTCTCTATGGTTGCCTGTAAACTGGACTGCAGAGCCGCTTGTGTGTTTGTCTGCATTGCGTTCTGTAGGCTGGTCTGCATGGCGTTCTCTAAACTGGACTGCATTTGCGCCTGAAGGGTGGTTTGTAAGCTGCTGTGCATGGCGGCTGGCATTGAGGATGCAGTTTGAGCCATGGATTGATCCAAGAGAGGCTGCATGGAGTTCTGGGCCTGGTTCTGAGCTGGCAAGGTAGATCCAGAGGAGTTGAGCAGTTGGGGTGTGTCTGAGAGGAAAAGCATTCGGAAAGAATAAGTTAGAAAACATCTGGACATGTACAATTTAATATCTACGGCTAAATTGTGATCTATACTTCAGCAGTGACTTCACCCAAAATCATGTGACTTGGAGAGGAGGAGGAGCCCAAATGATCTTACCATTCTGGATGCCAAACACAAACAGGTTTGCTTGTCCTCGTGGAGCCACATTCTCACCCACAGTTGTCTGAAAGAGCTGCTCTGGGGGCTGCTGGCCAGGGCTGGCGACCACACCCACACCTCCTTGCACCACAAAGATTGTGGTGCCAGGGGCCGGATCCTGGTTGTTTAGCTCCTGTGAGCCAATAGTGCTCTGCAGGCTGGACAGAGATGTCTGTGGCAGGAAAAGCTCCACAGGTTGACTGCTTGGGACGCTGCTGGAGCTCGGGCCCACTTGCATGGGCTGCTGTTCCTGAAACAGGCTCTGCTGTTGGTTCTGAGTGGACGCTGAGTTGCTGCCTGAGGAGCTCTGGTCTTGGAAGGACATGGGCTCTGCTGCGTCGGGTTGGGGAATTCCAACACTAATGCTAGTCATAGGTGAAGGGCCTTGAGTCTGGGTGCTGAATAGGATAGTTGGGGGAATAGCCTGGGGGTTTAGATCAGTGGTGCAGAGGAGCAGACCGGTCTGCTGGGGCTGGGGGAGCTGGCTCTGGGGGACAGGGTTAGCCTGTGAGTGGTTTGGGATACTTTGGAATAAAGAGCCCTGCTGGCCAATTGGAAGCTGTGGTGGCTGTTGGTTTTGGTGTGGAGACTGTTGCTGCTCCATGGGGGTGCTCTGTTGCTGCATTTGGGAAAGCTGAGCTTGGGGCTGGTTCTGGAACATTGCAACAGACTGGGCCTGGCTGGTAGAGGTCTCCATTGATGAGATGAAAGCCAACTGTTGCTGTTGTTGCGACTGAGGGTTTGGGGACAGGTACAGGGTTGACCCTGTGGACTGCTGCTCTGAGTTAAGACTGCCACTAGTCAGGACTGTCAGTGTATTCTGGAGCAAGGCAGCCTGAACCTGCTGTTGGGAGCCCTGTGTCTCTGTCAGAGGCCTGGGGGATTGGAAGAGCTGCTGTGGGGGAGAGGTGTGGGATGGAGCTTGTGAGGGGAAGCTGGTCTGGATGGTGAGGAGCTCACTACTTTGCTGAAGGAGGGTGACTGGCTGCTGCACTTGTGGGGAGGAGTGGATCTGGGGCTGGAGCAACTCAGCCTGAAGATGCTGCTGTAAATTCTCCAAGACCTGCTGTTCCTGTAACTGTTGTTGTTGTAGACTACTGAAGGCCTGATTTTGCTGCTGTTGTTGCTGCTGCTGTTGTAGTTGATGTTGTTGTTGTAAATTACTAAGCATTTGATTTTGTTGCTGGTCTTGTAGTTGAATGTTGTTAAGGACTTGCTGTTGCTGATTTTGTTGCAAATGTTGCTGTTGAATATTCTCAATTATCTGCTGCTGCTGTTGCAGTTGTTGTTGGTCTTGTGGCTGCAATATAAGTTGTTGTTGAATTTGCATGTTCTCAATGACTTGCTGTTGTTGCTGTAAGCTACCAAGGATTTGCTGTTGTTGAAATTGTTGTTGTATTTGTTGTTGCTGCTGTTGCATTTGCTGCTGCTGCTGCTGTATCTGTAGCTGTTGCTGTGGTGACAGTGAATTATCTGTGGTTCCCAATCTAAGGCTGTTCATGTTCTCCTGCACATGCTGCTGAAGGGAGTCTGCAGATGGCGTAGGGCTGTACAGCACAGAGTTTAGCTGCTGCTGGGCAACAGCTGCCTCCAAAACCTGTTGGAGTGTGGTGTTACTTCCAGCCTGTAGCTCCCGAACTGCCCTCTCCAGCTGGGCCACTCCCTCTTGGGGGAATAAGGATACAGACTGTGACTGTTGTGGCTGGGCCTGAGAGGGAGTTGATATCTGGGGCAAAGCTACAACCACAACCCCCCCACTATTGTTGGAACTTTCAGGGGTCAAGCTCTCCTGCGGGTCTCTGAGGAACTGCTGAGGGACCTCTGGTGTCACAGGGGGGATAGTGGGGTCTCCAGACACTGGGAAGGGGGCTGTGGGTGCGATGTCTTGCTTTTGCATGGAGCTGAGTGACTCAAGACTAGGGAAGACAGGAGACACTTGGGGAAGATCCACGTCCTCAGGTTGGAGGGGCATTGAGCTTTGAAAAGACTCTCCACCTGGATGAGGGCTAGAGCTGAGCTCTAGGGTCTGCTGCACGGAGACAAGGGGGTCGGGGGAAGGCTAACGCATGACACAAAAACTGTTATTATCTACTTCTAATACTAAGTACAGATTGCATTTCTTTTGATTTTAAAAATATCAAAGTCTTACCTTGAAGACGTTTGTGGATGGTGGATTGCTCGACACTTCCATTGGTGTGTCTTCTTGCCGTTTGGAAGGCTGCCCAGAGCAGTCGTTTCGATCAGAGGACACAGATTTGATCTGGCCATCAAATATACACGTCGTGACCAGGGAAGATCCCTCTGTTTTTATTGTCTGGGCATTTGAGTTGTCAGCTTCAGGCAGGAGAAGAAACAAAGGACAAATACATGTTTATGAGAAGTCTGTGCACCTAACTGAAGTCTTCATCTTAAGCTTCACAATATTTCAACATATCATGTCTGAAGCTCGGGCAGCACGGTGGTGCAGTGGTCAGCACCATCGCATCAAGCAAGAAGGTTCCAGGTTCAGGCCCCGGCTCCAGCACAGGATCTTTCTGTGTGAGTCTCCATGTTCTCCCTGTTCCTGTGTGGGTTCTCTCTGGTACTCCAGCTTCCTCCCACAGTCCAAAGACATCAAGAGGGGACGAGGCTGATTGATACTCTAAATTGACTGTAGGTGTGACTGTGAGTGTGAATGGTTGTCTGTCTCTATGTGTTGGCATTCTAATATGCTGATCACTGCTCAATCATGTAGTTAGCAAAGCCCCCCCCCCCCCCCCCCCCCCCAAATTCAAGATACCAGTGTAGAGTGAGGACTCAAATCAAATCAGACAAAGTGGTGTCGAGTGAATTTTCTTGCTTCCCGTTTCTATGACATGTCTATTATTCTGGTATTTCAGTGACAGAGGTAAAATATTCCCTACAGCAATAATATGGTCACAGTTTCACTGGACTGGGACATATTAACAACTTGTGAAATGATGTATAAGAGGCTTCCAATTCCAGAGGCAATATTCTCATGTGGGTGAACAGAAATAAAAGCTGTACCTGAGTCTGGAGTGTAGGTGAAAGACTGGGCTTCGTGCGATCTTCCAGCATTGGTCATAACAAAGATTCCCACAGACACAGGAGAAGTTATTGACTGGTTGTGGAATGGAGGGACTGTCACTATCAAATGATTCTGGAGAACAATAGAAATCAAAATCATAACTCTTAAATTTCAATAAGGACGGCCAATAATAACAGGCAGGTTTGATAGGCAGAATCCGGGGCATATACGTGTCATTCAGTTGCATTTACCTGATGGAAAAGGTCCATGTCAATGTTCGCTTCAGCTTGCCAGGGATTATCATCTACAAATCAAACACAGATTAAATATGTTGGTCTTCAAACTAGCACAGGCTTCTACACAGAAACTCTTCATACTAATTACATGTAAGAAATATTGAAATACGTTCAAAACAACAACAACAATCTAAAGCACCTGAAGTGTTCTCCTGAAAAATAACTTTGGTTCCTTTGAGAAAGTTCTTTCCAATGATGAAAACTTCCTCTCCTCCTCTAACCGAGCAGCTGTGAAGACTCTTCTTCAGTATTTCTGGCACTCCTGCTGGCTGGGCTAAGGAAGGACAGATGAAATCAAGAATCAGAACTGCAGCAGTGTTTGGAAGAGGCAAGAGGAAATAAAATCTAAGAATGTCTTTGGTCTCATGACCACAAAACCTTCTGGAGACATCATACGAAAAGGTCTGATGCAAGTCAAACAACCAAATAGCAGAAATGCCACAGCGAAGCTGTTTAAAAGCAAAGGTAGCTTTATTTTTGTTTTTTTGAGACAGATACAATTTTTTTGTTTCATTTTAATGTGCTCAAACTACTTACTGCAGAGAATGGGTGATGAGGGGACTTGTAAAGTGAGGACTGGTCCATCTGGTTGGGGAATGCTGACTCTAAAGGCCAGCCTGGCACGGGTGCTCTTCTTCTTGGACCCTGCCACACCAATACGGGCCTCCACATCTGCGTTACGAAGCTTTAAAATTCCCACACAATCCACCCTGTAGAAACACAATAAAATGAACTGATCATGTCTGGAACAATGGTATGAACAGAAATACTGAATGACCATCAAAAAATAACGCCTTACGCAAGTGTCATGTCATTGCTGGGCTCCAGAGGGATCTCAATAACGGTGGTGCCCTCAATGTCCACCTCCTTGCAAGCAGTAGTGTTGCGTCCTGTGACCCTGCATGCTTGGTAGAATCCATGTGGCTTCACTCTGCCTGCATCATTTGCTACAAACACCTGCAGAACAACGGGTTCATTCACACCCTCCAACTGGGGGGAAAAAAGGAAACAGTGTGAAATACTTGACCTCACACATACAAGTAAGACAAAGACAGTTTTGGTTCAAAAGTAGTTTTTCAAACATCTCCGATTTAATTTCATTTATTTCAGAGTATTGCCTTTAAGTGCTTCTCACAACTAGGGTCGATGTAACCCAGCCATAATTTTTTTATCTGCTAGTCACCCATCAGCCGCAGCGGAGGAGTTGCAGGTTGTCTTCCAAATTATCAAAAAGCAAGTGCCATTCTTACACTTCCCGGAATGGTTTTATCACTGGTAGAGAGAGGGACTGTAGTCTGAGTTGGTTTATCATTGGTACTGTTTGTCACAAAACAATTTTCTGAGCAGATAAAATTACGCAACTCTGTTTTCTGACAAGGTCAAAAGAAATATATGCTCAAGTTTAATGTGTATTCTTTTGTGGGGCACAGTATTTCACACTGCCTTATTCATTAACTTTCAACTTGGATGTCAGCATTTTTCCCATCTCAAGAAGCAGCGTGGCCTCCTTTGTCAAACCTTGATGGTAGGGAATCCCTGCTGTGTGCGGTCTTTCACAGAACCACGGCTGCCCTCAGTCAGATAGCGAGCTCTGTGCTGGGTCTCCGGCTGCATCAGGATCTTTAGCTCCTTCCCGTCACTTCTTTGGGGGAACTGAGTTGACAGCGACCCAGCCTTCACAGCACTCCCTGACTCAAGAGAGCTGCAGGGCAAAAGAAATCACATGAGGATCGTGATGTGGCTTAAGGAAAGTTCAACTGCTCAAGATATCACTTAATTAATCAAATTTTAGCGTGTCCCCACCGAAGAACAGACAAACTGAGAGACATGCATATGACAGGCAGTTTGAATGCCAACAGAGTATGTATTGGTCAAGGATCACCCCACCTGGTCATAGAACTGGTCTTGTCTGGGCCCAGCTGGGATAGAACAAAGTGAGGTGCCTTGGCGCTATCAGCATCAAACACATCCATGCTGTCTTCTGGGGGAGCAGGCTTGGGGCCAGGTCGTTGGCGAGGGGTGCGTTTTCTAGACTTGCGTGGCACCTCAGTGTTGTCGTTGTAGGAGATTGAGCTGATCAAGCTGAAGTTGGAAACAGAGTCATCAGCCCACATGCTGCTGCTATGCTCAGAGTCTGGACCTGCTGGGCCAGATATAGCGGGCTCCTCTTGACAAGACATCTGGCTGTCATCAAACAGGTCCTCAGGTGGTGGGGATATGCTCAACACAGGCCTCCGTTTTGAAGGGGTGTTCTGAGGCTGCTGGACTCCTAGCCCTGACAAAACTCCTGACCCTGCATCTCCTGCTGCAGTGTTTGCTCCACTGTTGCTTCTGTTTGGGGCAGATACAGCACCCTCCATAACGTGCAATTCTGACGCTCCAGCTCCAGCTCCAGCTCCAGCTCCATCCCCTCCAGTGGAGTGGAGAAGCTGGGGAACCTTTAGGTGGTCTGAGGATAAGGTAGAGGGGCCAGTAGAGAGGCCAGAGCATGGGGCTCCCATGGCCAAGGAGGAAGAGGCAGAAGGGCTGGAGGTGGAAGAGGTGGCATCTGTAGTAGTATATACAGATAAATGCATTAGTACAGATGTTCAGCACAGAGCAGGCTAGCAGTCCCATTCAAGCAGCTGAATTTGTGCATGATTTGTATTGATCTCCCCTCTTCCCAACTCTAATTTCAAAAGACTGTTATGAGTCGTATGCCCTCACTGTGCATGCGAGAGCCGTCAAGCATTGATCAAATATTCTGAAGTTAAAGTTGAGAAGGGTACTATAGGTCCCACAATGTTTTGATTCCTACAAAACCTTTCTCAATTAAAATCAATGTGACAAAACTGACATGCTTTGTTTACAAAAACAAAAGCAAGCTACAAATTGTTACATACACATTGCCAGAAAGAAACATAACAAAATCTGGTCAAACTTTCTGGTACAGCCAAATTTGCAAGCCAGTAATGTGGCGCCAAATTAAATTTGCCAGAATTGCCATGGTTACAATACACTTTGTGCAATGTGCATTCAGTAGTAAAAAG
This sequence comes from Aulostomus chinensis, assembly GCF_037954235.1. Taxonomy (NCBI): domain Eukaryota; kingdom Metazoa; phylum Chordata; class Actinopteri; order Syngnathiformes; family Aulostomidae; genus Aulostomus; species Aulostomus chinensis. The sequence continues at coordinate 16,202,720 of NC_141326.1, forward strand.
TAGTTTGCGCATGCCAATTGGAAGATTTGGTTGGGACTGAGCGTAGCCATGGAGACAGAATAAACAAGCCTCTGACCTATGGAGCAGTGAACTGCAGACCATTTTATATGCAGACACTCCCTGCCTCAGAGGGAACTTCCTGCAATAAAAACGAGACAGCCAATGAGCAACAAGAGAGCTGATCATTCAAGACTCAACTTCTGTCAATCAGTAAATCTGATGAGTTAAAATAGTGAAGGGAGCTCTATCTTTGGAGGTTGATTATTTCTAGACACTTGGAAGCATGTGTATGTTAATGATCTGAGGGACATTACAGTAGTCATGCTTTTGATCAGCACTGCTTAGGGCCAGCTGTGTCAGACAGGATAGTGAAAAAGTAGCATAAACAGAAGCGCGCTCTAAAAAGCGCTGTTGACCAATTAGTTTGCTCTTTAGATGAAACTCCGGACTACAAATGTTCCCAAGTACTGATGTTGGCTCTCCTGAACCATGATCCAAGATCAGACCAAATTTATCTTGTTCAGTCCAACAATTTCTAAGGGCAACTTCACTGTTTCATACAGAGACATCCTTCAGTATTTCTGAATTTGTCAGCTGCTTTAAAAAAAAAAAAACTTTTTTAAATTTATCATTTAGTTTTCATGAGAACATTCTGTTTAAACCCCAAACTACCTAATAACCTACAATCACATGAGAATACCTGTGAATGACAAATGTAAAAAGGCTGCTTCTGATTCCAGCGCAGTTATGTCATTGTAAAACAAAACCTAACTACAGACAATGCTGAAACCTTTAGAAACTTTGGAAAGTAATGTTTTTTTTTTAACTTAGGCATATAATACTGACACAAATGATGTAACTGAAAAGCAAAGCATCACTGACTCTTGAATTTGAACTCTTTAATACACTGTCAAAACATGAAGTGTCTGAAGGTTGCTTGACAGTGTGTTCTTAAACAACTGGGAAATAAAGTTTTAGCCCCTGTGGTGGGAAAACACTCAACACATGGCAAACTCATAATAACCCACTAGAAGAGTGGGAGCAGTTTAAGACAGAAATATACTTGCTCATGCACAAGACACTTTTTTGTTAAAAAAACTTTTTTGTTTGCCCCCCCCCCCCCAGCTACAATCATTATGCTAGATAGGACCTTGTCAAGGATTTTGACTGGCATTTACGTTAGCCAGTAACAATGAATATGCATAACGGCCCTAACATGATAAAAGTACAAGCACCAGAGGGTTGCAACCTCTGAAACTGCTGTTTGATGTTGGCTCTTGGTTAATGAAAATGGATAAATAATTCCTTTTTTGTGCATCCATCTTTCTGACGGTAGACGAAGCGGAGCAAATATCGTGACTGTGAAACAATCACACATTTCGCTGGGGTTGTTTGACCACCAAAACAATTTATCCACAAGTTGAACAGTCACATATATCATCACACGTCTATGGGCTTTCTGCAGTGAATCACATGATGGAAAGGGGAGGTGCCATTAAAATCAGAGAAAACATTTACATTGGATGCAAACTACTACACACCCCTTGGTGCAGAATGAGTCATTAAATGTTCAATTGTTTTAACAGGAAGAGAAAAGAGGGATTTTGTTGTTAAAATGCAAATACTGATTTGTTGACATATTTGGCATAAATCAAAAATAAAAGAAGAAGAAATGTGACACAGGATTACAACCTTTTTGTTTTATCTGACCTTTAATTTAAGTTGCACTTAGCGCAGGTTATCATGGAGTTACAGATGTATTTATTTTTTATATTTATGAAGATTTGTCTTCACTACGTAGCTGGTTTTTGTGTAACTGATTTAGGTGACCTTCTGCCAAAAGTAGCCATTTAATATTACTTTACTGGCGATACAGTTTTTGACACATCGGAGTGTTCTTAATGTCAGCTTTCTCAGTTCCTAGCTGCTTGAGCACATGGTGAATGGGGTTTTTGCTCTATCTGTAAAGGTGGTCCACACAAAATTATTTTTGCAAATGCCTAAGAAGCCAAGTGACACAAAACCATGAAGCACAAGCATCACAGGTACAAGTGCTGACGAAGCGAGTGAAATGACAAAGAATAAGCTATGTTAGCATGCTTTTAATGCAAACTCAACAGTTCTAGGAGCTGTTATTCAAAGCAAAAGCTTTCTAGGAAAGAGAACTTTGTATGGATTTTTAGTACAAATAAATAATTGAGACTCTTAAACTGCAGTCAGTCAATAGCATTTAGTTACAGTAGAATTTAAGTAAACAAGAAATCATTAAATGAATGAAACGAAAATACTAAACTGAGATAAAATCCTTAAGAACCTTTTCTACTGTTAAAGAGAGAAATTACTACATATAAATAACAAAAACTATAATTTTAAGGGAAAAGGGTTAATGGGTACATGACCCCAATATTGTTCTCATTGTTTTTCACTTTATAGGTTGCAGTTCTCCAATTAAGCTAAACTCACAAAAAGCACAGCTCTAGCCTCAAAATTCATTAAACACATTTCAGTCCCTCTGGACCTTCATTAGTTGTGTTTAAAATACACCAAAAACACACCTGACGAAGGCCTGGAGGGACCAAAATGTTGTGATAAATCAAATTTGATGCTGAGTCGGAGCAGTGTGCTTGAGCTAAGTCTTCATGACTCAAGGTATACTCTCAAACACACCTGCATCTGAAACAACTGAATGTATGACTGGATGTCCTTGTGATGAATTACAGTTGAGGCAGAAAAAAATCATCCTGGTTTCATTTTTGCAGCACAAAATCAGGCTATTTTCACTGGTTGTAGAAACATTTTATTCTCAATGTAGATGCTAGGGGATGCTGGTTAATTAAGTAACTATGTTAACTGTATAACTGGTTAAGTAAAAAGCAGCGGGCATGTATGTAGTTGTAGTACAGGACAACAGCAAACGCCTACATACAGAATAAGTGTACACTATACTACTAGGGTTGTAAGAGCTTTGTCAAATTTACATCTTAAAATACCTGACATAACACTGACAGGTCAGAGAGCCTAACCCCCAGACAAACCAAAACAATGTGAAAGATATCCAATAAGGGTTTTTCCTTTTCCCCATAGAACTCAGTTATCCAAATATGTAAAAATCCCTAAATATTTTCCAAAGATAAGTGTGTGGGAACTAGAGACATCTAGCGGATGAGTTGTAGATTGCATTCCCTTGCCTTTGCCTCCTTTACAAGATGCTATGATGGCCTGCAGGATGAGTATTGTATGATCCTGCATTTTTCAAAATTTGGCTCATCAAACCTGTCAAAACATGGTGTAGGTAACATCTGCGACCACTTCTTCTGAATCAGAAGAAGAAAAAAATGCATAATTGATCTCAACAGGGATTTTAGTTGGTTAACATTCAGTTCATGAAATAATTATCTAGTCTTGCATGTTTTAAGTCCCTAGAGATTAAGAAGAAAGCACTGGGGAGCAGAGTACCTTAGTAACAGAAGGGATCAGATCACATAGAGATACTGGTTAAGTGGTGGGGGGAATGTCAATAATTACATAGGTACATAATATGAATGTAGTGGCAGCTGCCCTCTGATTTATTCCCGTCTACCTGAAATCTTCAAAAGCTGACAGTGGTAGCGAATAGTGATGAGAACTAAAGTATCTTCCTGTAGCCATATCCCTGTGAAACACGCAACAGGTCCAGCAACTGCATGTCGCACATAGCTACAAAGGGGGGTTTACGATTTCAAATCTCTGGCTGGACATAGGTCTGACCCCAGTTCTCTTCACTCAACACTTCTCCCTGCATCCTCTCTGTTCTCATCATTTGTGCAGGGATTTTGTGGGTGCCATGACGGATGGCCAGTTCCAGCATGATCAGCTTGTCCGTGGTTTAAACAACATGACCAAAAGATATAGAGCCTCTACGTGAAGGCATTCCCTGATGAAAAACACTTAAAAAAAAAAAAAAAAAGAAGACCAGAACAATCTCTATATTATTTGGCTTAAGGGAGGGTGCAGCACTAAGTATGACTAATAACATTTCAACAAGTATGAAAAAAGCCTCCATGTCTAATAGCATGAGGAGAGGACTCCTTTACGTCATCAAATTAAATGTATACTATTCTTTGTTTCCAGAGATCATGCACGATGAAATCATAGTTAGAATCAATTTTAACATAGCTAAAAAAATTTTCAATTTCTGCCAATAGCATATCCTCTATTCTACACACTAGTCATTTAAACACAAGCCAGAAAGGTAAAACTCAGCTTTCACGCTTCCAAAAATGTCTGTAGGCTTGTGTGTGGAAACCCTGAGTACATTTAATGCCGTCAGTATTTAATGCTTCTGCTGAAATACAAATACTATATTTACCAATGTAGATTTGACACGGCCACATATATTTGTCTCTAACTGGTGAAAGGGTGAAGTTGCCCCGCTGATAAAATGTCTTGTCTGTTTTTTTACCCCAACTGTTTTAGGGAATCATTTTGAGGGTAAGGGTAACCTGATCCCAGATCATGGTTTTTCACAGCTGAGTAGGTGGCTCACCTGAAGCCAAGGCTGCCGAGGGGGGAGGCCCTGCCTCTCCCCCACTCTTCTGGCTCATGGTGGCTGGGTCTGTCTGGGTGGACGACGGCTGGAGCTGGAGTTCTTTGGGGAGGAGGTCATATACCGACTCTGCAATACAGGGTGAGGAAAAGGGATTGAATAAAGTCACCGGAAGCATACATTTAATGCTTTTTTTTCTTCTTCCAAACTGCAGGGTCATTAAACTAAACAAAAACTCACCACACCTCTTGAATTGCAATTTCTCTGATAGTTTTGACCTCAAGCGTCGATCCTTGTACATTTCTAAAAATTATGAATGTAAAGCCACTGAAATTAGCCACATTTCTGGTACAATTGCTCATCATTTTAAGAGAAGAACAAATACCTCAATTTGCTGTTGCTGTTGAATTCACCAAGCAGCGTATTTACCAGGTAGCCATTATTATGGCCAAAAGGAGAAGCAGTTGCACACTAGGAATGTCAAGAACCAATGTTAGTAGCAATTTGATACCAAAACTTCCAAGACTTCTTAATACTGGCTTCTTCAATGGCACCAGGTACTGGAGAACATAATGTTACTGGACCACAACACAGCAATGAGTTGGGGCTGGGCATGTTCCTCATGCAATCAGGCATTTTGAGGAGGAGGAGGTGAGGGGGGAAGAGGAGACAGACAGATGGGAATGAACAACTTTTAGTCCTCTGAATTAAAGAGGCACCACAACGTCTGCATGGGGGAGCCTAGAACTAAACCAGAAGGTTTCTGATTAAGAGACAGCCGCTTTACTCAGTAAGGAGCTGAAGGTGTGCAAGGCAGCCCATGAAATAGAGCAGATGAGTATTGGAACCAGATGTGGAAAGAATGCTATGGGATTGTGGATATTGTAGTTTGACTTATGTGTTGTGTGAAATGGCTGGTTTCAAACAAGTGTCTAAACTACAGCTATTGAAAGAAAATTCTTTGAATTTTAGTGATTTGTCTATACAATTTAGAGATGCCTATAACGTAATACTTCATTGATTGATTGTTCCAGATGTGAAAAACAGATGTTTAAAGAGGCTCAATTATCTTTTGACTGTTATTGCTTACATAGTTCAAAACATATTTTAATTCAGTTTTTTAAGTAAATTTCTGAAATTTTCCATCAAATATCTACCATGAAATGAAAATGTTCGATTTTATCTTCTCTTCATGAACACTGGGAATTAAGTGACAATTTGCAGTAGCTATTCGCACTGAGACATTTTACTTCACTGTGCGCTCAAGTTTTTGATAAATAATAAATCCATCGGGTTCATTTATGGAGAACATTGTAAAGATGCAGTCAAGAAGTTTGGTGTCAACTGTACAAAAAAGGTTGGAGAATAAAGGTTTTAGAACTTTGAGAAAAACAGTGACAGATTTCAAACCTTGGCTTAGCTAGATAAATGTGAATGTTTTGTCTCTCTTTTTTCTTTAAGTTATAAAGTTGAAGTCTACATCTGCAGTGGATTGAAATCTATATTCAGTTTTTCACCTTAAAAAGGTTGCTGTAGCGCCACCTTCAGGACTACTGACCTGCAAAGCTATTTGACAAGCCAAGGGACTGGACATCTGTGCAAAGTTCATTTTATTGTCACGCATGTGAACATGGTAATCAGAACAAGAATAAAGAAAAGAGAATGGCAAATACAATCAGGTCCAGCAGCTGGTGTGCCCAGCCCCTAACAATATTGGTAAGAGCAGGTGTAACAACCAGGCTGCTTGGAGACAGACACTGCAGGATTTATACCGGTGAACTGTGATGTGATCCCAGTTTAGAGAGAGTGACCGCGTGAACCAAGAAATATTCCTGAAGCTAAAGCGCCGAAGACCTGTCTGCTGTAGAGTGAGCTAAAACTACTCAATGAATAATGCTACTGCCAGACACGGACCTGTATGTGTACGGTTAGGGTCATTTGTCAGCAAATAAATCCTACTGCTCCTCAAGACTTCAGCCAAGTTCCTGCATCAAATGCAACTGCCAAAGAAAGTGACAAGTTCCAATCAGACTCACTTAAGTCAGCTCGACCTTTAAGGTTGACTAGCTTGGCTTTTGTCAGTTTGGGGGGCTCTCACACCTACACTCTGTTCACTTGGATCTGAATCAGTGGATGAGTTGCTACTTTGATAGTTTGGTACACACTTCAATCGGTCCAGTTAGTTTTCATGCAGCTGCAGAACTCCTTCATTTATTGGACAGAGAATTTGGGAAGGAATATTTGTATCAATCACACTGACATGGCACATTGCCATTGCTTTGGTACCTTTAATTATTACGTTATTACATTAAATGACACAAACTAAACTGCAGAAAGAAAAATAAGAGAAGGAATTGACTGACAGACACCACTATTCAGTGGTGTTGGCACAGACTATCAAATTTCTGGCATTGTGACATGCCTACTGCATACTTGCCTCAAGTTGCAGTACTGTTGCTACTACTACGACCACTGAACTTGATACAGATAGTCCTCCACAGATCTGGGTCTCAGTATCAAAACAACTCTATAAAAAAATCTGCAGTCCAAATCAAATAACTTAAGGTCTCCGATGATAAATTCAATAAGCCATCAAACATGATGACTAACATCATCAAACACACAGAGACCATTTTTGATACTGCAGCCACCATGGCATGAAACACAGTTGGTAGATGATATACAGATTTGTAGGTAGCCTGGTTGCTAAGAAACAGGGACGTCTCAACACCCTGACATGATTATTTCAGCTGTGCATAGGCGGCACTAAGCATGTGTAGTAGTCATCTGATACCCAGCTATGACTTAGCACCAGCAGAATGTTGAAACTGGCAAGACACATGATCCTACACTTCAGTGACGTCTGGGATGCTGTTGAGAGACTGACAACATAAAGTTACCACAGCACAGCGGTTTAAAAAAAAACAAAAAACAAAACACAGACACAGGTTAAACCTAGGGAACTGAGATGGAGGGTTACTAAGCATTACAAATAAACTTATTTATCCATCCAGAGGAATTGAGGTCATTTCCAGTAGAAAATCCAATCAATCAGATTTCTGCAGCTCCAAGTGCCAAAAAAGTACATTTGAGAAACCCATCAGCAGTGCTTTTTCCAAATAAGGAGTCAAAGTAATCCACATATCTAAGTATGACCAGAGATTCTTATTAATTCTTTTCAGGTGGCCCACAAAAAATGTGATGTGGTCTGTACAGAACAAGCAAAGTGTGAGTGATCCTCACCATAACCTTTCAGTTGTGTCATTGTGCTTTGTTGAATGTGTAAAGAAAGCATGAGTTTGTGTGCGCATGCAGGACAGACTGAGCAGCAAACCAACAGATTGAGATATTCATTGTTCAGACATTGGTTGTTTTTTTCATGTGGGCTGCTACTAAAGGGGAACTAAATTACAGACAATACTGTAGAATAACAGAACATTGTGTTCCACAGATTTATATTGTATACACAAGGCACGCTCCACAGTGTGTGGAGACTGTGCAGCTCTCTTTGCTTTGATTTTTATGACTAGTGGCTGCAGCCACTGCAGAGATTATATTGTCAGTGCGTTTGTGTTGTCTGTTTTGATGATAATAATAACTACTTGGAAAAAAATTAAATTCCACAGTTCCGTTTAATTGTTGCGTCATCTCAGACTTTGACAGTGGCAGGTGTAACGGAAGATTTTCTCCCAAATGTACGAGCACAATGTGGAGCGGAATAAAACAACTGGGACAATCGAGAGCCTACTTGTGATTTCAAAGGGCAAAAATGACCCTTGATCGTCATGTAGAAACCATAACTTAAGATTCATAGATGATCAGCATCCATCAATAATTGATTTATGAATACATTTCTGGTTCACATAATAATTCTCTCCCTGTGCCTGAGTGGATTCTTTCCGGGTACTCCGGCTTCCTCCCACAGTCCAAAGACATGCAAGAGGGGACTAAGTTAATTGATACTCTAAGGGTGTGTTTCCACTGGCTCACTTTGGCTCGAGTGGGGTCTGTTTGGCCCCGTTTCCACTGGCCCCAACACGGTACTAACTGTTACTGGGGTTTCAAGTGAGCCGCACGGGGACTAAAATGTGACGTAAACACTAAGCGGGATGCTGATTGGGTAATTTACCCGCTTACATCGTCTACTTCATATCATTTTGGCTTCGATGGAATACTGGTCGATCGCTTGATGAAGTCTTCTATACTTTTCTTGGGTGTTCTGTTTCACAGCTTGAAGCCTTGCCTGTCTGTCAGTCGTCCCTTACTTTTAGTTTAAGCAAAAACCTCAGACCGAGCAACAGGCATAATGTTGCCTCCATGTCGTCCATTGTTGCTGTTGTGTTGCATACAAATTATGCAGGGGAACTCGCAGCCTGTGAGTCCACCTGCGCTGACGTGAGACCCAGTGCAAGTGGAAACGCACCCGTACTAACCCCACCCAAGCCGAGATGAGCCAGTGGAAACCCGCCCTAAATTGACCGTAGGTGTGGATGTGAGTGTGAATGATCTGTCTGTCTGTCTATATATGTTTTGGCCCTGCAATGGACTGGCAACCAGTCTAGGGTGAACCCTCCCTCTCGCCCGAAGGCAGCTGGGATAGGCTTCAGCCCCTCCATGACCGTTAATGGATAAGCGGGAGAAAATCCTAAAATCGAAACAGTGAAATACCTGAATATTCCCACCCTTCCTACAAACACTGGAGTGGTTCAGGGAAAAAAACAAAGCAGTCAAAAAGCTAACTGATACTGAAAAAGTATCAATAAAATATTTTGTTTACAATGGTGAATAATACCCCCCACACAAAAAAAAATTATCAAAGCAAGCCAGTGACAAGATGCATGCATTCATTTTTATCAAAAAATGTTGACAGATGACCAAATATCTAGTTTGGGAAAAAAAAAACTAAGTGCTAAATTGCAGTTGTGATTTGATTCACAATATTTGAAGGAATTATCACTCTTGGATCACATTTGTCAATGGAGACATTTTATAAAGATAATTGTGAGATTTTTGCGGGGCTCTGTAAAAAACACAGATGTCTTTTTACATCTGTGGAATACCATTTGAAGGCCAGGAAATCAGCAGCAAACACTTCATTTATAATGGTATTTTAACACATATTTTGCCTTTAGTAAATGTTGTACTGACATATATTTGAATATATTGCAGGCTATAGATATGATTTAGTTTAGATATTATTTCTATATAGAGTTCAGCTCTAGTATGTTTCTGATGTTTCATTTGACATCATACTAAAGTCAGGACTTAGACCAAAAGTGTTGCACTGTCTTCATTCACATGAACAGAAAATTCACCATCTTTTTCTAACTTTGAATACAAAATGTGATTCCTCAAAGCTGTCACACTTCATGGTAGTTCACAAGTCGATATACTGTCAAACTAATATCATCATTGCCTTTCAACAGCTGATGTTGTCATTGCAATTAATTCACTTTCCCTACACTTGTGATAACAGAAAAAAACCTTTAGAGAGGTTACTTACAAGAGAAAATAATGGGTAAAGTAGCCACTATTCCCAAATGAATATTCTGAATCAACCTTGAAAGCTTTTAGTGACGTTTTTTATTTGTTTAATAAAAGTCAGATGACATCTGTACAACTTCATGCTCAAAGCTCTACCTGCTGGGGACATGGTACGCCTGAAACAATAAACTAACACACTAGCAAACTAGGGGCAGGCTGAATTTAACCTATACTTAGAACAATAGGATGATCTCATCTTATAGTTATGCACGGCTCATATTTCACATGCCTACAAAGTTTGGCCAAATGGCAAGGCCACCAGTCCATTTTTATTCTTTGCAGCTGGCTCGGTGCAAAGACGGGGGATGACAGATGAATAGACAATTCACGAGGGCTATGTTTTTGTTACAAATGAAAAAATATGCAGACCAAGAAAAGTATCTCAGTGCTTAACAATGGTGTCTTTAATTACACTCTTGAACACACAACGATATGCCCAAGCCAGACAACAGACAAAAGAGCTACTCACTGCATTCAACCCACAAAGAATGCCATTTGTGACTTTTTACACAATCTCAAATAAATAAATATTCTGTCAGGTGGTGCCTTTAATTCTCTGTGTGCCTGCTTACGTAGAAGAGATGAATTAGCCAGAGCAGTGGTGTCAGATGACATTATAACCAAATTACTAACACGTACATCAGCCTCCTTCCCAACATATGCCATATGTGGTCTAGCCTTCCTAAAACACAAACACAGTGGTGGTAAACCCTGCCTTAGATTCTGACACTACTAGGTAGGAGAGATAAAGTAAATAAACACACACCTACAGAGATGGATGTTTCAATAAATGCTGTGAGGCTGCATGCTTTTCAGAGGATTATTTACAGAAGAAGTTCCATTTCTTTTGTAGATCTCAGGTGACAGTCAGTCAAATGTAAACTTGCAGAGCAACAGAAATATTTAGGCACAGATGTACCAAGAGAGCAAGGTAAAAAAAACTGAACATACATTTCATGTTTCCGGTGTTGACTTCTAGTAGAGATAAGTGAAAATGATACTGCTCAGTAATGCAATGAAAATATTTGGATGCACAGACTGTGGAAGTTTTAGTATAAGAAGTGCACATGCCCCTATTTCAGGAGCGGGGTAATCAGTTGTGTAGCGCTGTCATCAGGCGTCAACGCTATCCTGAACCCCTTACTGTCATCTCATTCTGACCCTATCATCAAGCCATCCAATCACAAAGTGACCCAACAGACAAAAAGCAGCTTTCGGGTCCAAAAAAAGAGAACAGCTCATCCAATCGACATCAAACTCGGCACTGCACTTTCCTGAGATACCCAAAATGCTCACAGCAAGGTTGACAACAGTTGTTGAGATAATCAACTGGCAGGCATGCAGGGATTCCTTACTTTATTAGTTGGATAATAAAATTGCATTGATCCTTGAAAACAAAATTGCGCTATTTTGTACTAGGATAATGAGATTATTTGCTCTTTTGGCCCAAAACATGGGGATGTGATTAAAAAGGGATAAATAGACAAAAAAAATTACCAACCCTACATCCACACTGATAGGGTTTCATGTCAATACGCATAACTTTGAAAACATTTGCCCCTAGCATCCAGACACATATTGTAGTCTGAGAATAAAGACCTTTGAACACTGCTGAACTCTGTAAGTTTGCAAACCCCATAGCTGACCTGTCAGTCTGAAATCACTCACATGCACAGATTTACTCTCAAATGCAGAGCCAACAAAGCCAGACATTTGTTATGTTATCAGGGATGTGTCTGTCAAGTACCTACAGGACACACACACACACACACATTTGAACACGGTTTGTGATTTGTCCCAGATCAGGATCTTCTGTTGATAAGCTCAAAAAAGTGTGTTGGTGAAGGAAAGTCAGAAGCTATAAATGTGTGTGATCTAGGCAATTCCAAAAAAATGGTGCAGTGTATTCTAGCTATCAAAACTGGCTTACGATCCTGTTAAAACCTGGCATTAACATAAAACCTGAAAGATCCAGTCCGTTGAAATTGGTATTCAAAATGCAAATTAGGTCAGACTCCTCACCAAATTATTATGGAAAGGCTTAAAATGTCAGGTAAAATGACATTGGATACTATACTGCAGAACCAATATGATGATCATTGGATTTTGTGACATGATTTTCCAAACCGAGGAAGATAGTAATTTCAGACACTGACAATTGACATTAAAGGGGCTTCTCTGAATATTGTGACATTCATTTTTTTCTCGTAACGGCCAGCCCTCACTTTATCAACTCTTTGTAGGTCTGTGTGAGTTTACACCAGGCATTACCACGCATCTTCTCATGTGTCTCCGTTGACCACTTGAAATCAGATCTTAATCTGCTGCTCCAAATCCAGATAAATATGTGCATCACCTCAGTTTACAGAGAACCAATGCACCGCTGTCAAAATCAATCAGAACAATCTGGACTGGGTCTTTACCCTGGCATGCTCCAGGCAATCCATATTACCCATAATTTTGTAGCACAATAATAAAATAAGTGTATGGGCTTTTCTAATTTTCAGACATTGCGTTATAAGAATAACCATAATAATCAAGCAATAGCAAAAAAAAAAACTCCCATCCGAGGAGAATAAAAATGTAGTTTTGCTGACACAAGGGACATCAGAAAATGAGGCAGTCCATCAATGTGGTCCAGGTCACATTCGTTTTCCCACTGCCCTGAATATGATGATGCCAATACTTGGAGGTGTTTGCTTTAGATCAGATCACTCAGATTGCATGGTAAGAACGGATCAGAGCAGGGCAATCCAATCCAATATGCATTGTGTGTTCTATCTTTGATGCTTGGGTTCTACCTTGACCCTTATAAAAGCCCACAGCTAATTCCTGATGTAAATAAACAAACATGAGAGCATAAGTCAGGCTCAACTTAGCATTTCAGGGTCACGTAGAAAGCTTTTCTCCGAGAGCATAAGCCCCCATACAAGGACAAGCAGGCCAGGCAGAGGGCAGGTAAAGGCTGCAATGAGTGTTCGTGCCAGTCTTTTAACCACCGGCAAAATCTAAGACCAGTAACTAAAATAAACAACAGAGGAAACCTTGTTGTCCACCAATGCCTTATGAAAATGGATCAGTATGTGTATATCGAGTTACTTAACCACTTATAATGCAATGGCATCATGCCAGTGTTAGTGCTATCCAAACAGTTACATGCTAGTACTAATCGGAAATCCAACCTTCAGACAAAGTTCTGCTGACATCCATAACAAAAGATGACAATATTTATTAGTGGTTTATTCTGCATTAGATGATACAGTAAAGATTTAACACAACATTAAGCAGACAACAGTCCACACTGCATTAGAGTGCTTTAGATTCAATGAATGGTGGTATCTGTGGCCCCTATGACAACACCACTTTCACTGCCAGGAAAAGTGATATGCTCTGAGCTTTGAAGTGCCACTTTTCCTCTGAGGAAAAAAAAGGTGTGAGGATAATGGACCAGGTTCAATTCCACGCATTACAACCGGTTCAATGTCACTCAACAAAACTACACAAGAGGAGAAAAGACAAACAAACAACATACTAGCTCTACTTCCCAACCTTCTTTCACAATAGAAATAACATGTGCACACAATTAAACCTCCGCAGACCCCTACAGTTTCAGAAAGATACACCAGTAATAAATGCTGTGGCTGGGCAACGACTTCATGTAGCCGTCGCTAGCTGTAACTGTGAAAGCTATTTAACACCATGCTATCCATTGGTGCACCTAATCACACCAGAAACATATTAGGGACCAGCGTTAATGTATTACCAAGCAACATTGCGTCAGATCTGTCCTGTGTTATCATTAGTCAAGCGACCTAACCATTCTCTTCCACGCATGTGACATGACCAGCTAACCACCCCAAAAGTCGCCAAGACACAAGCCAATTGTAGCTAACTAACTGAGCTAGCTAGGCTGGCTAACAGCAGAAAGGCTAACCACTGCTAGCTAGCAGCTTAACAAGAGCTATCAGGACATTCGTGTAACTTGTAATTAAACCAGGACAAAATGGGTCAGTTTCGACATCATAATGGTTATTTAGCAAGCTCTTACCTTTAGAGTATAGAGATTTGGGGGAATTGAGGTCGAGGTCCGAGCTAAGGAGGGATATAAAATCAGAGGGCATCGCAGTGCTTCATCGAGGGGAGGGGAAGCGGACACTCTTGAGTAGAAACGAAGTCGGTTATTCTTGGCCAATAAATACTACGTTTTAAAAGCGGAATGTTTTAATATACAGAGTACAACATTGAAACAACCTAAAGGAGGCAAAATGAAAACTTTTAATCCCTAAAAAACGGTTATCTAGTTCGTCTCACGTTGGTGTGTGTCTGCTGAGGAGACACATTTCATGCTACGTTCAGACGAACACACACACAAACACACTACTGTCGGTCGGCCCACCTAGTGTTCCCTCCCCTTTCTGTTGCCTCTACGCATGCGCATTGAAACAGTTGAAGATGGCAGAGGTATATGTCAGTTTGTTAGGTAAAAGATATGCAAGGAATGTGGTCAAATATGGCCCTAAATCCTCCCTTCACAAGATGTGTAGTGTTAATTTTTTTTTACAGATTTCTTTGAAAGAGGCATTGATTTATTTTCATTGTTATTTTAGAGGCTGCCATTTTAATTTTGGATGGGCCAAGCCTATTTTGCCTTGGCCTTTTAATTACATGAAGTTAATTCCGCTCACCCTCCTTAGATTGTGTCCAGGTGATAGTCTGTAAAAAAAGAAAGTGGTAAAACTGTATTTATTTTAATTTTTGAATTTAACAATTCACAATCACTACAGTTTCACATTAAACTGTGCAAATGCTTCCACAGGAAGTTCAAATCGCCATTTTGTCTCATATTAATCGAGACCCTCCTGAGTCTGAAGGGGCGTGACAGACAAAGCCCTCATTTTTGAAGCCACAGAAAATAGGAACAATCTTATGAGTCCATATGGTTGACCCACTTTTTGTTAGGATTCCCATTAGTTTTTACTGAAATGAAGCCCGTATTTAAACTGACACTATCAAAGACCGTTTATTTACCGTTAGAGTACTCTTGCTTATATCATCTACATACAAAAGAAAAATTGTTTTTTTCAAGTTGTTGGTGTATATGCCTATTCACACATCACATCGACTGGTGTATTGACTCATAACATTGCGTAATCTTTTTATTTTTAATTTTTACCTTTTACTTTTTAGAAAAGTGTAACTTAACCAGCATCATGATTGTCAGCAAAGAGCTGCCCGAGGCCAGAATTATGCAGCTCAGGAGGAGGTGAATAACTTAGCGTATAGGAGCCATTGGGATCCCCTTCTTGGTCCAGAGGTGCAATGCAAATGTTATAATGAACATTTTTTAAAAGGATGATGACTTCATATATCCTTAAAAGATAGAAATATTAGGCTATATCTGTGACTTTCAAATCTGATGAGCAAAAGGTTTTACTTCAACAAACTAACCGGTGTATTTTGTATGTATTTCAAGTTCCCCAGGCTCAGTTGTCTTCAGTTGAGCCTCCAGTGGTTGTCAGCATGTCTTGGAGCTTGAGGAGATCGTGCAGCTGAGGAGCATTCCATCAAACTCAATGGAACTTGCTTATATTAATAGTCCAAACACGTTTTGGGCCAGCTTGTAATTCTCGGGCACACTGAGAGAGAAATACAAATGATAGCATTCTCACCATGAACACTATTGCCAGTCATGTGGATACATATCTACATTTTAAAAGAATTGCACTCGCTGCTTTCTGCACAAAGTCTTTGCATTTTGCAGCAGTACGTGCAGCAGTGGAGAATATGATGACTGAAATCATGAGCAGTGCTTTCCCCAGTTACTATGTGATAATATCTTTGGAGCAGTGTATTGAGGTTTATTTGGCATCAACCCACTGATAAGGCCTGCATGACGACGGCGGAACCGTCTCGTGTAACCATGGGTTAACTGATGTTCCTCTCTCCGTATTGCTTTGCTTTCCTAATCCTCCTGTCTTCTGTCTCCAGGAAATGGGTTTAAGAACACCTGGGGATGGTGCTGCTGCCAGACTCTACGACTAGCTTTTTCCATGTTTAAAGCATAGATATCCTGGGAAGTGTGGTTTGGAGTTACTGGTGTGTGATCTCACTGTGTGCTTGAGACTGACTTCTAATGGGTACTAACTGAACAAGCAATACCCAAACATTTACATAAAAGGTGTGTTCCTTGACCTTTGAACTTTCACCCTGTGTCCGAAAATCAAAACTGCAGTGTAGATGATGATATATAAATACCTTTGGAAATAATAAGATTCATCAAAGAAAATTTCCTTAGCAAACATTTTTCTTACATACTTGGGGATTTTTTTTTCAACCCCCAATTATGTCTTACAGACACCAAGCAAAGCCTGATGGCTTCTTGTAACTCATTGCTCCAAACATCATAGAGTATAAGAACAAATTTATACGTAAGAAGATTTCAAGAATGAGACCTAATATTTGTCCACGGCAGGGATCCTTTCGTTGTTGTTTCACTGGCTTAATCCAGGCCATGTGACGAATTAAAAAAAAGACAAAGGTGCGTGGAGAGTCTGCATAAACAATCCTTTCTTCTTGGAATGACTGACATCATCTTTCCATTCATCACTCCCACTGTTACAGTCTTTCACCATTTCTCATCTTTGATCCTTCATTAACTTACGCACTCTTCTCCTTATCCTTCTGGCTGGTTATTTCTCATCTCTTTTTTTTTTACTTTTTAAAAAAATACCTCCTCTTGTATCAGGTGCTGTTTAGCATATTTCCTTCCATCTTCCATTTGTAAAGATCTCTTCTGTATATTATCTTCCTCCTCAGTGCAAAAGCAAATGTGTGTTTGGAAGACATTAACAAGTGTGTTTTACATACACACCAGAAAATAATTTGTAAGCTTAAAGTTTTTTGCTTTTCTTTCTTCCTCCAAATCAAAAAGAAGAAATCTTACCTTCTTATCTTTCTGTTGTGTCCTTTCTGTTAGTCTAAAGATGCAGTTTTTTAAACTATTAAAACGCAATATTGCACATTTGAGGGTAAAAAGTCAACTGAAACTTACAAAATACACCTTTCAAAGGGTAAACAGCATTTGTGTCCTTTTATCTACTCGCTGATACTTCTGTTTTCGAGTGTGTAATGCACAATCCGCAACACTATTCTTCAGGCTCAATTTCCCACAAGGCAATACGGTTACGTCACCGTGTTATTGCGGAAGTGCCGGGGAGCGCTGTGTGGTCGGCTCCGAGAGCTGCTGTATTTGTGCACAGCGTGTATTCTTTGCTAGCTTTGCGGTCGTAGAACCGTAGTTGTCGCTTCTATGGCTGCTCTGAAGTACGCGGGTATGGACGATACAGACAGCGAGGACGAGTTACCCCCTGGATGGGAAGAGAGATCAACCAAAGATGGATGGGTCTATTATGCAAAGTGAGAGGAATCCGTCACCTGCCATCAGCAGAGACTGGCAGGTTTAGCTTTGCTGATGTGTAGTGGTTAGATTTGGTGGCTTGTGTGCTTACTGTCATATGTACTGAAGTTATTGCCGGCTCTCCTGCAGCACTCATGAGTGAACTTATGACAGTTAGATGTACCTGATGTGGTTCCTTGCATACCATCTGTTCTCGTCTATAATCTGACCTGGGATATGTGCTCTGAGGAGCGTTTACCTGTTTTTTTAGTTTTGTTTTTTTTTAAACTGCGTGTCACTTCCTGCCCTAATGTCATCTGAAAAAAAATTGTGCCTAAATCTGGTTTATTTTAGAGATGCACCAATCCACATTAAATTATCTACGCTTATTTGATACGATTTTAAAAGTCCAATCAGATTCCGATACATATCTGAATCAGAATCTCACCACAATCTTCTTTTTTTTTCTGCAGTATTGCCAGTATTATGTTTTGTGCACATTACATTACTTTACAAAGTTACATCATGAAATGAGTAAACTACACAGTACTTCTTTTTATTGAGCGATGCAAAAATAAAACAGAAACCCAACAAGCACAAATTCATTTAATTTAAATGCATCCCAGAGAAATGTACTGAAATTATGTAGGTCCCATGTCCCATGTTACGTTTCATGATCCAACTAAAGCTATGAATCTAAACTCTTCGTGTAAGCAGCTGATGTGTTAATGATTCTGATATTTAGGATCAGATGAAGTTTGTTTACAGCATACAGACAATGATAGAAAATTAACAGAAGATGTCATGACATATTTCTAATTTTTCTTTGGTCTTCTCTCAATAGTCACGATGAGATGAAGACCCAGTGGGAACATCCCAAGACAGGAAAGAAAAAACGCTGTGCTGGAGGTTTGCTTTGTTTCTCTCTGTCCTACATGCATATCTGTAATCTTGTGGGAACATTTAATATCTGCCCTGAAACCTTGAAATAACAATCTAGTTAATATCTGACTGACCAGTTGCTATTATATCGCATTTTGCTCTGCTGTTTGCACAGAACCCTCATTTTTACATACAGTGGCTTTGTGAAGGCCTTGTTTTTGGTTTCAAATAACTAAAATTGCCATAAAGCGTATAACCTGCAGTTAAAGTGTCAGCTTGTCCGTATGCATTCTTTCTGTAAATGAAAACTCATTCATTTTTTTAAACACAGATTTGCCATATGGTTGGGAGCAGGAAACTGATGAAAAGGGACAAGTCCTTTATGTGGAGTGAGTAGACTAACAATGATGGTAAAATCAGTTTATTTAGCTTCTACAGGCTACACATTTGGAGTATGATTGTGCTTACTGCTTGTTCTGTCATTCCCAGTCACATCAACAAGCGGACCACTTATTTTGACCCCCGGCAGGCTTTCACAGTAGAGGACGTGGTGGCGAAGCCAAAACGCTATGATGGAAATACTGCCGCTCTCGAGATCCTCCAAGGTCGTGACTTCTCTGACAAGGTCGTCCTCATCACTGGTGGGAACTCTGGCATCGGTGAGTCTCCTTCTCATACTCATGTTCAGAAATTTTTGAAATAATCGACTATAATCATAATGTGTTTCCATGGTGACGCCACTAGGTGGTGATATGGTATCAGGCTGTATGGAGGGGTGCCTTCCACAGCCAGGCATTCATCAACATTAGCCTCTAAAATGTTACACATAGACTCAACAAATCACTCCTTAATACCGAACATGATTGTATTGAAGTTCATTAGCTGAGCTGAATTGGATGTCATTGTTAACTGTAATGAATGGCATCCATTTATACCCAGCGAATGCATGGCTCACTATATAATGGTCTGGAAACAAACGTATTTCCTCTTTCCTTTTAGTTTAAATTAGCACAAGTAGCAGCCATTTGTTCAGACTTTCTGCTTTGTTCAGGATAGATAACGACAGCATGAGGGAAATCAAATAATCATAAAATTGTTAATTGTCTTTATATTCAAATGCTTTGTACCAAGGAAAGTTACAGCAGTGTAATTGCTGTGTGTATATTATGAGATGCTGCAAAGCAGCGCTGTAGCAGTTTTACAGCAGCCTGGGGACCTTGACTGAACAAAGAAGCTGGTGAACTTAATTGCCTCCCTGACCTTGATGTTGCTCTATTTGTCTCGGTCCACACTGAAAACAGTGTATCCTGTAGAAATGATAAGCACTGTCGCATTGAATGATTTAATTTGCATATTAAATATTTCATTTCGTATGTGTTTACATGCCGTATAGAGTTCAGAAGTATATTAAAAAATATATATACCCTCTGTACACAGCAGCCTTAGCATTTTATTATAAAAACACTAGACGCTTAATTAATTTGGTGCAAATTTCAGGTTTCCCAAAAAACAAAAAGAAGTGACTGCATTCTCACGTTGGAAGTTACTGAAAAATGCATTGTGGAAATCAGACAATTAATTCTATCACTGAACAGTTATGGCACTTTCTTTAATGTTCAGATATTTGCACTTACGGGACAAAAAATGAAAATAACCCAACTTTTATCTTAAGGTGTGGAAACGGAAAGTAATTCAGTTTTATCCATCCTGGAGCTGCATGTGGACCACAATCATTCTTCTTGGCTCAAATGAATGGAAAAGATGATTTGTTTTAACGGACTTAAAATACTAAACATTAAACCTGTTAAAGGTCTGTTGCATAGTTTTCTCCCATCACCGGACATGAAATCATACTAAAGATACTCATTCTCGTATCCTCGAAAGATATATCTATATTGTTCTTAAAATGATTTTTGATTTCATTATTTCAAATGTGGAGTTTAACACTAATAGTTTTCACCACAAGAGGGCAGAGGAGGTCCGTGGTGTTGTTACGGTTAAAGTTTTAAAACCCAATAAATTGCTTCACTCGTGCCTATTTTTCCCTTAACAAACTATATAATGAAAACATAATCCACATTTAACGTGTTTTGGGCTGTAGTAAATTAGTTCTGAAAACCAACAACAACATTTTTTTTCTTAAAGAATGATCAAATACCGTAATACAGGCTGTGAATTCTTATTATATCCATATTAACATAACCTTTGTTTTACTCTACCACATATTAAATACACAGTGGCTCTTAATTAATAATATTCTAATCATAATGGCGTCTTGCTCGTGTGCTCCTTTGACATTCCACCAGTGAAATGTGGTTATGCCAATTGGTTGGACCCACTTAGCATTTTAATGGCATCAATAGTGTTTTAATCCGAGTGTCAAGGCTATTTCCATCTTCTTCACTGCTCCCCCCCCCCCCCCCCTCCACAGGGAATGTGACATTTTTATTAGTAATGGTAGGATTTTATTTAATTAGCAAATTTACATTTCAGCTCTTTAATTTAGTTCTTAATGCACGTGCTCATGAGAAGCAAATGTGTGAGTTTATTTATGCATGAAATGTCAGTGTCTGTGTCCAGCCTTGACGCTCCGCTGCAGTCGTGCAGGGGACAGCGAATGTGATCACTGCTCTGGATTCACAACATTAGTCTTCCTCTCGCTCCTTTCTTTTATAAATTAAAGACCACTCCAAAGCCGAATGGTGTTTTTAATTGTGATAATGGAAATGAATGATCGCGGTTTGTTTTCCTTCTCTCACGCTGGTTCTTCTCTCTTTAAAGGTTTTCTTTCTCTTATAGACCTGTGGTTGTACACCTGTACTTCCACATTGATCCCTAAGTGGCTTTGACCCGGGCCTGAGCCTCCTATCCATCCACATTACACACTCCTGCTCCAGCCCTAATTCCCCTCCTATCAACTAACTCTCAGGTTATTTACTGGCCAGGGGTCCATGGAACAGTTGTCCTTAAAGGGCCACGGTCATCATCATACCTCTGGCTCCACTGTGGGGCTACCGTCTGTGATAAATCCATAAAAAAACGACTTTTCCATACATTTTAAACTTTAATTGTACTAAAATTTCTGTGTGTTTATCCTGGGATTGGTTTGCAAATCCTGCAACTGCCGGTGTTTTGTCGTACTGGAAATTTGACTCTCGAACCAAATTCTTATTCTAATTTTGAAAAAATTGTATCAGAATTTGGTGTTTGAATCCATTTAGCATTACCACTTGCGGTAAGAAGATTGTTTTTCCAGATCAACATTCATACTGTTAGAGCAACAAAAACAAAAAAAATGCAATGGAGCGATCTCATTTTTATATAAAAAAAGTGCAAATTTGTCTCAGAATCTGTCCGTCTCCATATTCATTTCTTTTCTGACTGTGTTTTGCAGTGCTTCTTTTTAGCTTGTTTGCTTTTCTGTTTGCCAGCTATGTGTAACCATACATCTACTTGTCCCTCCCAGCAGGGGAGAGACGTCAGTCTCCCTGGCTCATACAGCAGGTGCCATGTTGACAGCATAACATATGCTGTGTAGCGGTCAGAGGTAACATATTGACCCTCCGTCTCACTTGAGTAAAACATTCAGGGAGGCATATCCAACTACTGTATCTTCCATATCCTATTTTAATCCAGGTACACAACTACAGGGGGAAGACTGAGAATAAGGTATAGTTTTTACTTCCAGTAAGAAAAAAGACAAAGGAAGTAGTATTTTTTTTTGTTCTCTTAATTTGTTGCAGTTTATTTCTTTTTATGTCAACATGTTAAGAGCTTTTTCTTTTTGTTTTCGTTTTTGCTCTACTGTGACAAAGAGCCGAGCGATACCTGCAGCTGCAAAGCGCTTCTCTATCTAAATGCATGCACTAAATGCCACTTGCTATTGTTGTTTAGGTGCAGGGTCAATTCTGGAACAAGAAGAAGAAAAGAGGGACGCAGGGATTTAGAAAGGAACGCTTCATTATGTTCCAGTACCTCTATGTGTCCGTCTCTGCAGGTTTTTTTTTTTATTAAGGATGTTGAATGTTATTCTTATTCATGAAAGACAAACATTGTTCTATGTTTGTGTTGATCCCAGTGTTGTGTTGGGGGGATTACGTGTCAGGCCGCTGCTCTCCTCTCTCTGGATGGAGAGATCCCTAAGCGTACTCAGCGAGTCGCGGCGTAGGGGGAGCCTCAGTGTGCAGATTAAAGCCATAGCCTGGCTTTGTGGCTGATCATTAGATTGAGGCAGATTTGTTAAGCATAACTGCCATTAAATTGGCTGCAAAGCTCTGGTATTTACTGCACTGCTGTTTATGAATAAGGACCCCCTTAAAGACCCGAGCAGTGATGCGTTAAACCCGAGCGTCGGTTAGGAGGGAGATGCATTATTCATAGTGGGAGGAATTAGATGGATAAAAAGATGTTCCTGGTGAGGGTGGCATGCGGAGCCTGTGTCTCTCAGCATCTCCGAGTGGCTTAGATGACATCCAGAGTGCATCTTTGTTTATATTCAACAGTCTGATAGTATTTGGTCCTGTGTGTGTGTGTGTGTGTGTGTGTGTGTGTGTGTGTGTGTGTGTGTGTGTATGTGTATGTGTATACGTGTGTATGTGTCCACTGGGGGACCAGCGCACCGGTGTCCAGCTCTATCTCCTCTGTGTGAACTGAGCCGCGCAGGAAATCGAAGGAGAGTTTTATTTTTTTTCTCTTTCAACAGGCATCTCATGTCCTTTCTGATGAATGTGTTTATTGCGTAATGAGAACCAGTTTTGGTTGGTTAGTCAAATTATTCAACTTTATTAACCTTGGATGAAATTTGCTATGCAGACCCCCCCAAAACCCGGTGTAACATGCAAAGAGTATTGTGCTGGAGGCCAGAAGGGTTCAATAATGATTACAACTCTACTATAATAGAAGTGAAGTGGTTTAGAGAGAGAGGATGGAATACATATATGTGCTTAAAGGCTGTAGATAAAATAAAATGAAAGGCTACTGGGTTATTGTGTGTAGTCAAGTAGTTTATAGACCTATCGAGTTTACAGTCTGCAGATGATGAGCGGATGAAAGTTACATGATGGGGGGGGGGGGCGGTTGATGATTGTGATGAGAAGAGCCCCCAATATTCAAGAGATATGTGTGCATGAACAGGCTGCTGTGGTCTGTATTTAACCCTCTGCATGTGAGTGATTTGATGGTGTATCTGTTTATCAAGTTTACTAGCCGTCCTGTGTGTGTGTGTGTGTGTGTGTGTGTGTGTGTGTGTGTGTGTGTGTGTGTGTGTGTGTTGTGTGTGGTATTTAGGTGAGGCTGGCTGCAGGAGGAGCAGACCTGTGTGGTGTGAGAGCATCATGAGAGATTGTGTAGGGATTTGGAGGTTGACACAGAGGGTCAGAGGAAGAGGGGGGGGGGGGGGGGGCTGCATAGATGGTGAGACAGCAATGGGTGCGAGGGGGGGGTGGCAGAAGGGGACAGGGAGGGGGTAATAGCACCACTCCAGTGCTCTCGGCTGGAACAGCTCAACCTTGGGCCGTAATTACTAACCATACATCCCACTTTTGGGGTGACATCTCCCTCCTCATGGAGTAATGGAGGGGAATTAAAGGGGATCTTAAAAGTCAGTAAGTGTATGTGTGTGGAAGGGGTGTTCCTCACTTCTTGGGACAGGAAATACACAGCCGCAGCAGAAAAAGGTGCACTTATCACCCAGACCGTCAGGAGGTAGTCCAAAATCAACTCCTCATTCACTACTTCCCCTATTATGGACTCTTAGTGGGCAGTAAATTGACATTTTGAGCACTTCTGTATCATCGTTCATTAGCATCATTGCTGACAGGTTCGAAGTCTCACAATCGTAATTTTTGCATCCATAAAATGTGGCGCTTTGCATTGTGGGATTTTTTTAAATTTTTTTTTTTTTTTACACAAAAGGCAGTTGACACTTTTTTTGCTCCATTTTGGAATGTTTGACATGTAGTGCATGTTTCTGATGACTTTGACACTGTAATGGGACATGTAGGTGTTTGAGGCTTCCTCCTCCTTTTCTATTGAATGTATTTATTGGGGTAGTTTTTCCTCACCCAGATTAGGCTCTTAGGGCCGAGGGCGTCGCACCTCCCATAGATTGTGAAACTGTATTTAGCAAATACAGTCTAATAAAATAAGATCTTCCTCTTTGACGGTGAACACATGAATAAAGTTGTTTGCTCTTCGTTTTTAGCAAAATGTAAAATGAAACAGTTGTTATAGTGACTAGCTAATGTCACAGTAGCAGTTTTCATGCCTCAGAGTTCCCTGAGGCTTGAGCGCAATGCTGATGGAAGTCAAGTTGGATTTCCTACTTCCGAGTGGTCTTGAACGCAACGTGAGATTTGACTCGTAGTCCGCTGGATAGTAAAACAGGAGGGGCTTAATGGGTCTTGGTGTAAATGGTGGATGTTTGGAGTCACAGTGTAGTAGCAAAAAAAAAAAAAAAAAGCAAATTGACTGCAGAAAATGTATCTCGTGTAAGACAAATAAACAGTCAAATACATTTAGAATTCCATATAATTCCTGGTACAGGTACAATCTTTTGCTTTGTCGCATTGGTGTTGTGATGTGCGGGCCGTGATTTTCCCAGAACACATTCAGCTCATTGGTAGAACCTGACACGTTCACCCGCAGGTCCTGTAATGATCTGAATTGACTTGTGTTTGTCTAGTTGTACAACAGCGCTTATTTTAGTTAAAAGCCTCTTTGGATGCAGATCAAGCGAGAGAAGGAGCAGGCGGCTCCGTTTGCCAAATAAACACGTTTACTGACGAGGCTGATAATGATCTCATTACATTGAGCCAATACACCTGTGTATGAGGGGGATCCAGAGAGGGGCGGCAGGCCAGGGAGGACAAACAAAGCGTGAAATCACTAAATCACACTCATTATTGGGGGATATCAGAAGGGCCAGGATCCTAATGTACCATGAAGAGCACTCACTGCTTAATGGAGATTTTACGCATTTTTTTATGCATTTTATACATTACAGTAAAACACATTTTCAACAATAGCTGTATTTTTGTTACATTGCGAATCACACTGCACGCAATCAAAGGATCTGCTCCAACCGGGCTGAATACTCGCCTGGCTTTTTTCCTCGTGCACGTCTGTATTTACCATGTGCTTGTCAGATAAAACAGAAGAACTTGGAAGATCATTACAAGCTAGCATAATAGTCAGGCCTCTTGTGTGTTGTAAAACAGCTTATGGTGTTTGTAGATCCAGCAGAGCAAAAGAAACCTCCGTCTGACCCCTCGTCATGTTCCGCCATCAGCGTACAATACCGAAACAGGCTCTCTTTGTTGTACACCTGACCAGGAACTCATTTCAGTAGGGCCCTCTCTGTACCAGCAACACGGCTGAGAGGGCGGGGAGTCTCTGTAACAGCGACACTGCTCTCGTTATTTCACAATTAATGTCAAGCCCTTGTTATTTGTCATTGGAAATAGACGGCTGCTGCGATGCCGTTGTTGTTGCTGCCATATTCTAATTTGTTCTCCATTATGGAAAACACTGGTGTCGATTAATTTCACTTTCATGGTTTGTACACACAACAAGTGAGGGTGAGGTGTTGTTGTTTACCAGCAACCGCTCTTGTCCAAATTGTAAAGGCTGAGGAAAAAAAAAAAAGGTTTTAGATATTATGGCATGTTTGTAAATTATTTCTGCCGCTCATGGATTGGCTCTTAATACCCTTTATTGTTATGTTATTGTTAAAATATAGAGAAAATTCAGACAGCTTTTATGACATTTGCTGGAAATTCAATGTGCATATTTACTCCAGCAGTCACACGTCTTGTTTTTTTCTTCTTACCCGTCATGTTGTTTTTATTTTCATTTCCATTTCCTGAGAGCGAAATGATTGCCGCTCTCAGCCACAGTCCCCTCCATTACACCTAATAAGGTGTCATATAATTTAATTCCATGCTTCACTTGTCAGAAAGGGCTTCCAATCCTACTCCAATTTTGAGTTTTAATAGATATTAGTCCTTAACACTCTCCTCACAATTAGGCCTCCCAGTTTTATTCTTAATGAAAATCAGATTAAGACATATAATCTAATTACAGTTCATATTAATCCACCCTCTGATACCCTCAGCATGCTGCTCTGCCTCTCAGACCCTCTTCACCACAGTTTATTGTGGCTGTCACTTTGTCGATCAACTGTGTGTATTCGCCTCTATTTAGAGGTGCGACTGCAAAATTTAACGCCGCTCCGAGCAGCTGAACTTTTCCACGAGACTCGGAAGGATAATAAATGTCAAAGGAAATAAAAATACGGTGAAGGGAAAAAAAAAGTTAATCTCATAAATTAATTCAACCTACGGGTTGAAATGACCCATTTAGACTTGTAATTTAGAAATGAACTTCTCTCCTTCTATCTTCAGTTTTTGTCAGTTTTATCGTGACTACATGATTTGGATGGAGCCATGAAGGAGTCTCCCACTGATAAATCCCCCCGCGTATCTGCGGACCTCGTTTCATGGGAGAAATGTCCTTATCAGAGGCTCTTTGATGCTGCCAAATATCACGACAAGGTTCAGTTTGAATGTCATGTCTGCTCGATTGTTCATTTGACTCCCACTATTATTAGCCATGTTGTCATAATTACTGCCATCAGTGTATAATTACCAACATAATTAACAAGCAGCTTCCCTTCCTCCGACTCGCCCACAGAATGAGCAGCGATACATTCATGAGAGCGGATGGTCAGATCCAAAACTTTATCTAAGAAGGCAGGAAAAAAGTCTTGAACCACAATAATTCAATCAGTTTCATCACTTCAGAGAGAAATGATTAACTCTCCGTACCAGACCACTGGGTTGCTCAATGAAAGAAATTATAAGGAAAATTGATAGGGATTTTAACTTGCACATACTCTCATCAACCCCCTCCATTACATCCAACCCCTGAGAATCAAAGTTATCTTCAGAAAAAAACTCTTCTTTGAAGCATCGCTCCGTATCGTTCTCGTTTTGCTCTTCATGTCTTTGTCTGTCTCTTTTCCCTCCCTCTCCCTCCTCGTGTCTCAGGCTTCGAGACAGCCAGGTCTTTTGCTCTCCATGGCGCCCACGTGATCCTGGCCTGTCGAAACCTGTCCCGGGCCAGTAAGGCGGTCAGCCTCATCCAGCAGGAGTGGGTGAGTAGTAACAGTCAAATCCCTTTATTTGGCCTCAGATTGGAAAGGCTGATTGGATGAGTCTGGCAGTATATTTCCTCATTGTCATCAAAAACCAAACAAGAAAAAAAACATCTCTAATCGTACTGTAGATTGTTTTTAGCTTAATGAATGAAGAAATTATTTTGAGACCCGCATACACTGACTTGTAGCCATAAATAGTCTCCAGAGCACTAAATGTGCTTTGATCAGCAGCTGAAAATAGTCCTGTTTTCTTCTGTTTGAGGAACATTTTTTTAAAAAGTGTGGTACCCAGCTGTTTCTGTGTAATATTCTTACAAATAAGTCATATTTATGACCCATTTTTGAAGATGTACATACTCAGCAAGAACCAGTCAGCCTGGGACTTGGGACACAGTACAAACACTGTTGGGTGTTATTGTCGTGGGAATTGTTGGCAACATGTAGGCATGCATGATTTTGAAATAAATAAAAAAATAAATGTAACCACAACTATTTTTGAGTAATATTGGAAGAATGTTAATTCTCATTTCACTGAAAAATCCATGAAATGTTTCTGGTGTTTATTTTTGTGCGTCAACAAAGATGCTTTCTC
This sequence comes from Aulostomus chinensis, assembly GCF_037954235.1. Lineage (NCBI taxonomy): Eukaryota > Metazoa > Chordata > Actinopteri > Syngnathiformes > Aulostomidae > Aulostomus > Aulostomus chinensis. The sequence goes on from NC_141326.1 coordinate 16,230,816, forward strand.
AGTTCTGTACATCTTTGCTGTGCCACAATATTTAATTTAAAAGGATATTTTGATGCACTAGTAACATTTATCAAACATTGCGCCTTCCTATGATTTGAAAATTGCAGGAGACCATATTACGATAAAATTACAATAAATTGCGCAGCCCTTGGGATAAGAAATAAAAAAACAATGTTTTCACACTTAATATTTACTTAATAGTGCCTGCTTTCTCTTCTTTGCATTCAATTTTCACTTCTTCAGGGTGTCCTTATTAAACTGTCTTGAAAGATCTTTCCTCAAGTGTGTGTGACAATGCTGATGTCTGTAATCTGTAATTTTGGGGCTGTTTTTGGTAAAAAAAAAAGAAAAAAAAAGTGGTTTTATTGTAAAAACAGTTTAAGTGGTTTAGTTTACTTGTAGTTGTTCTTAATGGTTCACGCATGTAAATGGCCTTGTTAAAAAAAAAAGGCAACAGTTTCCCCAAATGAGAAGTAGTACATGCCTGCTGACTTTCCATGTCTCTATAAAGAGAGAGAGAGAAATAGAGAGAGAAATAGAGAGAGAGAGCGCCAGAGAGAGAGAGAGTTAAGGGGGGGGAGCATCTGATAATTACCTGAGATTATTTCTCTAATATTGCTGTGCTTGTGACGTGTCCACAGATTTACGAGTGTGGGAAAATAAACAAGTGAAATGCGGGTGCTGAAGCAGAAAGAATAAGCCATTAGCAGCGGCTTGATTACAGAGAGCAGGAGTTGAGGAAGGAGGAGAGTGAGTGCTCAGCGCAGATATGGAGGGAGAGAGAGAGAGAGAGCGAGAGAGAGAGAGAGAGAGAGGGGTGGAGAGAGGTAGAACGAGAGAGGGAGGGAGACAAACGCCTTTAAGCAAGAGTAGATCTGCAGTGTTTAAGCTCACCTAAGTCTCTAATTGAAGTATGCCCCTGGGCCTGTCAGCGCTGCTCCACTGTGTGAAATCCAGTATACTGATCTATGAATGTAGCTGCTTTGTCTAAATGAGTGAGGAAAAGTCTGCTACTGCTATTTTGTAGTCAAATTGATTTTCAAGCTTCCCACCAGCCATGGAATTAACCCAACGTATCACTGGATGTTTGTGAACTCTTACCTCTGCCGTGTTAATGGATAATCTTCCCTATTTGCCTCAGATTGGCACGTGCAGATTGTCAGCGAATTAAATGATTGAGTTAATAGAATTCCATAGAATGTAAATTGAGCAGGAACGCCGAATTAGAATTCCCGAGGCTCACTCTTTATTTCCTTCTCAAGGAATTCCGCTCTTATGGGCTAATGAATAAAAGTCACAATATCAGAATAAATCTTTGCAGCAAAGTCTCCCCTCTGGCGACATTATTAATAGATTCAGGAGAAGAATAGAGCGGAGGATTAATCTTTAAGATGATGGATGGACTTTGCTCGCCTTCCCATGCTCCTACGTTAAGGTCATTTTGATAAGAAGGTATATTTTGGGGTCCTCTGTACAAAAGGTCATCATATCTACTTCCAGGTCCTTCTCAGAGTTCCGCTCTGGCTACCAGGAGTGGAACTGCTGTCCCGATTGCACACCACCTCTGACCTCTAACTACCTGCGTACAATTACTCTGAACTCTCCAGCTTTGTCTCTGTGTGTCCGGCTGTTGCTGTTCAGAGACCAGAGTGATGGCTCGTTCAGCAGCGCGGGGCGGTTCCGGTTCAGAGTAGCACTATGTACTGGCAGTGGGTGAAATGGTGTGTGTGTGTGTGTGTGTGTGTGTGTGTGTGTGTGTGGGGGGGGGGGTCGCTGCAGGATAATCAGGGGTCAGAACAGCCTCTGACTGTTAGGAAGAGCGGGGTCAGAGGGCTTATCCTTCCCAGCCGATCGTAGTGGATGCAGTATAAACAAAACGATACATTTTACTAAAGAGTCCTGAAGGGGGAAGATCTTTTCATACCATCTTTAACTCACATGAAAACACATTTATATTAATACGTGGTGCTTAAGAGCTTGACTTGTTCTTTATAAAGGAAAGAAGAATAGGCTTGTGTTTTCTCAGCTCATTAGGAGAGATTAGAGTGCTGAAGAAGGGATAAATATTTACTGTAGGATTGTGTTTTAGGATGTTGGTTTCTTTATTGGGTTCAAAGGGGGGGGGGGTGTTTTTACAGGCTCTGATGAAGCCATAGTAAAACCAGGAGGGTATTAAGGAGTAGGAAGGACGGGGAGGGCAGAGGAAGATGGAGAAGTGTAGCAGCTAGAGACAAGCCAGATTTGGAGAGTAATTTTCTTCCTTAGACTGAAAAATTAGATTTTATAGGTTTTAATGAATTTAGCATCCCAATGTTGTCATATAGATTGCTTCAGCTAGTGCTGTTTTATAACTCTTTCCTCTTTCTGTTGCTCTCTTTGGCCTCTGCCCTTCATTTGACGAACATGCTATTTTCCCACAGTCCCTTACCTATCCATCTCATATTCCAATCACAGAACAGGCAGGTTAAGTTCCTGGTTAACAACCAAAGTGTTGCCTTAGTGCCAGAGATTTATTTTCCTGATTGCCTTTAAAATTCTGCTTATCTTTGACTCCAATGTCTCCCTCAGAGAGCTGTAATGGACTCCCCTGAGGTACAACCGACTGCCAACCAAGGCCCTTGGCCCCTTAGTAGCATATAACACACACTCACACGCACACATGGAGCATGCTCTTATTTTGTAATTTGTTTCTTTTTTTTTTTTATCCAAAATGCTTATTTCCCCCTCTACCCTATTCTACAACACATGCTAATGAGATTCTTTGTAAGGGTGTTAATTAGCCAGCCACTCACTGATTGCTGTGCTTGCGTGTGTGTGTGTGTGTGTGTGTGTGTGTGTGTGTGTGTGTGTGTGTGTGTGTGTGTGTGTGTGTGTGTGGGGTGGGGGTATTAATATGGCTGTGTGCCGCTGAGGAGAGTTCTGTCAGAGTCTGCTCTGGAACCAATTAGGCTAAAGCTCAGTGTCCACTGAGGCTGCTGGGAGAAAAAAAAAAGCCTGCTGCTTGCAATGTCAAACAGCAACATTAACACAGGCCAGAGAGGCAGAGCGAGACAGGCCGACTGAGAGCCAATGAGCAGCGGTCACTCGTACATGCTGGCGGGGAGCCTGATAGACAGACCTTGTTCGGCAGTTGCTCTGCTGGACAAGGGAATACAGTCATAACCTCTGCCTTTACCATTTAAAGATCACAATTAAGCCATTATGTAAAGGGATATAATCCAGCTCTTTATTACCCCTTCACTGGCTCTCCTGCTGTAAGTTAGGCAGAATCAATCAGACGATGTTACAACCAGAGCAGCTTCAGGTGAGGGGGTGTCCAGAGAGGAGGTTCTGTAAAGGTCTTGAAAAGAGGGAGATTTCTTTTCTCCCGCTCATCATCTTTGATCTGGACTGAGAGTGTTTATGAGCCTTAAAGCCACACTTCACCCAAAAAGGTATTTTGCCTGTCAAGTGCAAACAAATATATCTTGAGCTCACAAAGACATTTTTCCCTCCTGCATCACTTCTTTGTGATTCTCGAATGCAGAGAGGACCATCCGCCACAATTAGACTCTGTGAGCCGCAGCCGGCCGCTTCAAACCAGACCCCCCACATCTCCATTGATACATTTAATACATACAGTAGTGTTGGAGATGTGCATCCATAATGCCCAGTATACAGACTCAGCATTTTAAATTTGATATTTAATCAATCAGTGTCCATCCATGGTTGGATTAGAAAACTATTATCGAAGCATCTAAAGGCATCAAAATTTCTGATTTATTATGAGGAAATTTCAAGTTGATTTCAGTGTCTTGCTCGTTTTAAGAACTTTCATATTTATAATGATATTTAATTAAAATTAGCAGATCATCAGATATCCCTTGGTATAGCTGGAGGATGGCGCAGGCTGTATTATAGTAACAGAAAAATGAAGGCACCAAAGGGTATCTACTGTGATTCCCACTTCTGGTAATCTGCTGCTGATTGAATGCTAATTGTTTATTTATACTTATTATTAGTATTTAGAATTTGCTTTAGTCTGGTCAGGTTTAAAACAAATGTTAAACACGAGGAAGAGCTCATGTTTGGGATTAAATTAGAGCATTTAATCTGTGCTCTGAATCTGAGAGTCTCATAATGAAGATGATAGCTTTATATTGGAGTTGATTGGCAGTTTGTAAAAGGGGCGGGGCCTGCATATCAGCTTTGGGGCGTCTACGCACAGGTGTGTGTTGAGGACAGCTGTGTGACAATGCAAAGTTTGAGATGAGTCTCAAAATTGTGTAAAGAAACTGCTTCCTGGCATGGTATAACTGTCTAGATGAAGCTCCATGCAAACACTCTGACCTCTGCTGTGTCACCCTCACTATTCCTTTAACATGAATCACACTAGTTTGGAGAGAAAAAGCACTTAATGTGTGTGTGCATATATGTATATATTATGTATAGTGTGTGTGTGTGCGCGCGCGCGTGCGTGCGTGTGCCTGCATTTGTGCGTAACCTCCTGTGTCAGTCTGACAGGCCCTGTTGGCCCCGCTGGCCGCTGTGCCATGCCATGCTCCTCCCGCTGAGGCCAACAGGAAGTGACACATATGAAATGCTGACCTGGTTGGTTGCAGCCCCCTTCAGGGCCTCAGGATGTTGCACTTTTTGTCACTCTTTCCCTTCTCATCCCCCGCTATTTTTCTCATATTTCAAAGAAGCCTCAAACAACATGCGTCACACTTTGTTCACAGCGTGTAATCACTTTTTCTTCTTGACTAAAGAAACCTTGGCCCCGTTCCCTGGTTAGTGCGCTGGTCTGGATCGTGGGTATCCTGCTGCTGTTTGATTGTGAATTTCGAGTCTTGAAAATGTGAAGCTTTTAAGAAAATTCTTCACCTGATGAAAATGCACAGCCCCCACAAGCAGAAAGACATTGTCACATTCTTGCCTACTTTAATTAATGTGTATCTACCTGTTTAAGAACAGTGTCTTTTGTGTGTGGTTTTGCTGATACAACACTGTTAAAGCTCAGATAAATCCAGCAGAGATTGTAGTTGCTGGTGTTGAATCTGGTACTTAAGCAGCCCTAGAGCCCCATTTCAGGTGTCCCCAGACTATCTCAACGCCATACCTGCGCTTCCACCTCTCCACGCTGTCCCAGTGTCCTCCTCCAATCCCAGGTGCATCTGTGGAATCAGTGAGGGAGTGGCGGTTCTCTCATTTCCACCATGAGGCTTTGTGGAAATCACTCCGCTTCCTCATGTATTAGTAGCGTGCGTCAGCTTCTCCTGGGAGACCTTTTCATCTCTCTTTACTTAGTTATTTATTTGTTTGCCTGCTTTCTGTCTGTAAACTGGGAATAAAAAGCTCCCAAGTACGCTGTACGGCGCTTTGGCACTGAACAGAGCAGAGAGGATAGATGGAACAAGGGTGGAATTGCGATATGTAAATTTGATGTGGAAACCAAATGTATCCACTTCTGATTTCATCCAACAAGCGGCCATGAAAAGCGTACAAACAACAGGAGGATTTACTGTAATGTACCATTGAGGATTTCTTTACATTACACAGGAGACGGTTACAATGCAGCTCGAGGGAATACTAAAGGTGTACCATAGATTGTTAGTATAAAAGTGAAGGAGTTGAGTACCCTGAGGTTTTACAGTGGTAAGCATTTTGTGTGTGTGTATGATTGTGCATCTATGTAAAACACTGCACGGGTTACAGTATCACCGCGCACACTCATCCACATGGTGTGTATTTAAATGCTTGATTATGCATTTTGCATAGCTTTGGGACATGCATCACTCTTCCCAGACTGCTAATAAAGTGACCAGGGAGATGGGGAACCTAAATGAATCCTAAAGTGCCAGGCTTGCATTCCTCACTCTCCCTCACTGCTCTGCTTAGTTATTCCGGCTGCTGGTGGAAGGCTCTCCTCCTCCTTGTGTCTGTCTGCTATAGCCAGGTGCTCCGTCTCCTGGAGAGGTGTGGCCTGCTCCTAATTGCCTGGACTACAATGAACTATGGTCGAATGCCGTGTGTGAGGGAGCACCGCGGAGGAATAATTTTGAATAAATCACATAGTTAGCTGGGTGGTATTTTCTGCTAAATAAGCACTTCCGCAGCCGTCTCTCATGGAGGTGCGAGCGTTAGAATGACGGGTCACTTGCCATAGGTCATGTTGGGGAGGATTTAAATGATTTAAATGATGTCACTGCCACTGAAGGGGACAGGTTGAGGAAGGATGTGTAAAGCAGCACCTCTTTGTTGTTTGAACCTGACAGACTCTTATCCCTCACTCCTTTACTCTCCCCTCTGTGAAGGAGGGCGCGTAGCCCTGGGACGAGGGCTCCTTATGATGCGGGAGGTGAGAGGTGGCTTGGATGGCTTTCGCTCTTTCTCTCTCCGCCAGCGAGAGAATGTTTTTATTGAAGTCTCAGAAGTGCTGACCACAGTGAGACAAGTGCAGCAGATACTGTAATGTTTTAATTCAGGAGATGAGCCAGTTGTAAAAAGCTGCAGCCAAATAGACTCAGGCTCCGTTGATGTCTGCCAAACAAGCAAACATAGTGATATTGAATGCAGAAACCATCTGGTAACTGGCTATAACATTTATCTGCTATTACCCCAAGCTCTTTTAGCATCTTTAGCACAGTTTAAAATGAGTGCGCGTTCTCGGATCTCATGGGAGGCACAATAGGCTAATTACATGTCATTTGGCATTTGATGTCTGTTTGAGATAGTCTGAGTTTGTCTCTTGTCATCCTTCATAACCTAGTGAGAGTATAGTCAGACATCAGATACGACTGTAATTAGTGTGTTTGTGTGTGTGTGTGTGTTGTCGTCCAGGCCTGTGTGTGTTTCACGTAGGAGAAAGGATGTGTTGTACCCTGTTGTCAGTTAGTGTTTGCTATGAAGGACGGAGGGATTGTCCACTAATGAAAAGACAAGTGCGTCACAGCGAGTCAACAGCTGCCATGTCCGACTCCTCTGACACTGCAAGTCATACTTTTCAATGTCAGTCGGATCCAGACCGACAGACACAAAGCTCTCGAAATCAAATGCTTTCTGGAGAGGGAAGTGAACTCAAGTTTGTTTGTTAAAGTCGATAAATGTGGGTGTCTCATTTATACAAAGACAATAATCTGACCTGTCCAATGTGAAATGTCTGCTTGAAACCTGAAAAGATTTTGGTGATTAAAGGTCAAAGGTCATGGTCACTGTAACTGCACAAAAAAAAACAAAAAACATTTCTGGCAATAAATATACAATTCAGATACCAACAATTATTGGGAAAGAATGCAATACAGAATGCAATAATGTGGTCATTTGATTTATTTGTTTATATTGTTCATATTCTAATTCTAATGTCTGACTCTGGATAGTCTTAAGAATTAAGAGTTAATCACTCTATGACAACGTGTACTTGTAACATTATGCTATCGTGTTATCAGTGTTGTAAAAATGAAAAATAATATCTGAAGGTTCTGGGTTCGAGTCCCAGCTCCGGCTCAGGATCTTTCTGTGTGGAGTCTCCATGTTCTCCCTGTTCCTGTGTGGGTTCTCTCTGGTACTCCAGCTTCCTCCCACAGTCCAAAGACATCAAGAGGGGACGAGGCTGATTGATACTCTAAACTGACCGTAGTTGTGACTGTGAGTTGTCTGTCTCTATGTGTTGGTCCTGAGATGGACTGGTGACCCGTCCAGGGTGAACCCCGCCTCACGCGTGAAGGCTGCTGGGATAGGCTCCAGCCTCCCACCCCGCGAATCGTAACAGGGTAAGCGGAAGAAAATGGATGCATGGAGGGAATTTCTGTGTCAACCTAAAATCCAACAGCATTTGCTATCATGATGGGCCTAACTGTAGCTGCGCAGGTTGGTGGAGATACAACCGTGATAATTATAGTTTCTGAAATTTCTATTTATTCTTGTATTTTATGTATTTTGGGTGTAGAACTTTGCAAAACCTGGATCTTGACTGTGTAAAATGGCTTTTGCTGATATGACTGCAATTGTGAACCCTGTGTTTATAGGATATCCTCTGCTGTCAGCTCTCATGGAATTGATATCAGTGAACTGCTGCAGGCATTCAAACGATCCTGCCCCGGGCACAGCTATCATTATTTTCTGGGAAGTTGTGTGTTTTTGTGCACATGGCACGTGTATGTGTGTTCGTACAGAAGAATGTGTGTGATAGTATGTGTTTTGACACAGAGTTAACACTGGTTTACAGCTTAATCCCTCTGTGTAACTAAATGCATATTTATCAGAGAGAAAATTCATGTTCAAAGAATCAGACCTCAGCCCATACATCATTATCACACACGCACACAAGCACACTCACTCACACGCTCGCACGCACGCGCGCACGCGCACACACACACACACACAGATCCACATTTCATTAGAGAGGCAGATTCAGGCAGCAGTAGATTAAAAACAACGTTTTTTTTTTTACAGGTCCATAAATCAAGCATGGGACGAGGGGGATTCATTTAGAGAACACCAGAGTTGTGGCGTAGTTGCCCTCACGTGACTATTGCTTAACTGCGATAGTTTGATACACTGCCTTTTTATTAGTTTCATTCTCTCCTGCCCCATATCAATGATTACCTCTCATCTCACATTTGACTTGCAGAGTAGGGGAGATGTTGTCTTCATTTTGCTTTAACATTTTGTTCATGTAACGGCAGAGATTAAGCCTGCGCAAATGATTAGGTTTAAAGAACAGTTTTAGCGGCACAATCTGACTCTTATACTGCTGCTATGCTACGTGGGATTGATCTTGTGTCCACGATGTGAATAAATCACTGTGTTACTCTATTTTCATGCTGTGCCAGGTCATATTCTCAACACTGTTCATTCATCGAGCCGGCCTGCCTGTGGGAATAGTGGATGGAGAGAAGGGCTTTTAATCACTTATTGCTATTTGGAGCTCAACATTTTTTCCTTTTCCCCAAACTGGCTCCAGTGTTGAATCACACCTATAAAATGTTTAGTTGATCAGCGATGTTGCATGCGTGTGTGTTTGTGTGTCAATGCACTCCCACGCACTTTTCATCCGTGATACAGCTGCCAGTTTCACAGGTGTGCTGATGTGTGTTTATTCCCCAGTTCCTATGTGACATGGCTGGACTCAGGCTGGAGAACAGCTGTAATTTCTTCTGCTCTGAAAGCCCAGCAATTGGCACCAGGGGAGAGAGGAGCATATTACAGGTTCAAGCGTCTGTGCTCCCCTGGACAACAGAGGGCTACAGACTCCTCTGACCAGGCTCAGCCCCGTGTGAACGTGCACGCGTGTGTGTGTGTGTGTGTTTGTTTAGGGAGGCTCAAAGGTGTCCGAGCCACCTCACTGTTTTTCCTTTCATAGCCTTTATTAGGGTCTGGACCTGTTTGTTTGGGGGCTGCAGGGTAATATAACTTCACATGTTCCAGTTGTGTATTTACTGGACAACTTTCCAGATAACCACCTTGATATAGAGGGAGGTTAGAAGGTGAACGCTTTGGGTAAAAATATATATCTAATAAAATCTGCTACAAAGCCATGAACGCAGTTTAAACTTTAACCTGTAACTCCCTCAGTCACAGCACTACGTGCAGACCACAGGGGTTCATCCTGCTCGAGGTTCACTGACTCAGACTCTCTGCCCTTGCAGGACCATCCCCATCTCATCAGGTTTCATCACAACTCGTCATATCTCCACATCTCACAAGCTCATGAGTTTTGCCCTGTGGCTACATCTAGATCCCTCCTATCTAAAACCACTGTGAGATATTGGAAATTTTTAAAACCAATCACAAATGGGATCTAACTGGTCTTCTGCCACCCAACAGTAATGCAGGGCCTGATTGGCTCATGCAGTTGACGATGCTGCTGGCGCTGCAGAAAATGGCATCTCTCGAAATAACAAATGGTTACTTGTTACACTGGCATCGTGAACACAACTGTGACTCTAAAAAGAGCAATATAAAAAAAAAATTAGGGGTGCCGTCCTGATTTTTGTCTTTTCAAATAAAATACATGATAACAGACCTGTAAAGAATAAATGAAACCGTGTGCTGACTATGGCTAACAAGCTTTCTACCTCCAGCAGTAACATCTCCTTCATCATATGCTATGGGACTGTATAAAAAAAACTCAACAACCACTTCATACACTAAAAGCATCAGTAACATCAAACTTGTCTGCTGTGATACTAGCAGGCGATAATAGTGTCCTTTGTGCCTAGATTACTATTCTTCTTTCAGAAAACTATCAAAAACATCTTTGGAGATGAAAACAAAATTTTATGAAACAATACCTGGCCTTCCTCTCAGCTAATACACAATTTTTCAAGTCAGCAACAGGAACAACTCTTTTCCTGACTAAAACTTGTCCTCATAGGCTTTTTAAGTCTTTGATAATTCAGAACAACTTTGGCTACAGTCACGTAGAACTTGTCCCACTACATTACTTCCCTTTTACCTCTGCATCCATGACAGTGTATGCTACTGTATCAGGTATCATTAGCAGCAGCTCTGTCCTTCTCTCTTTTGGATTTGATGATGTTTGCATTACAGGAAATGGTCAGTTAATCACAGCAGAACTGACTTCTATCTACTGGGCTTTTACGCAGTGTCCAGGTTTCAATCCAATCTGTTGAGCTATGAAGGGCTCATGTCTGCGGATGTTTTGCTGTCCGCACAGAGCTAATACAGGAGAGAGTAATTTGACAGACTTTGTCATTTCCACAGGTCTGTGTGTGTGTCAGTGAACGGTGAACAGAGTTAATTGCTGCCTCTCATCTCTCCTCTGAAGGGCACTGCTGGCCATTAATACAGTGTCATGATAAATTAGCCTAAATAAAACCCTACACACGGCAATGAATGATGAGCTTATGTCTGTGTGAGTTTCTTGGGGTACATGTGCACTTGAATACTTCCTTGAGTGAGTCTGCCTCATTAATTTTGGTAACCAAATCTCCATTAGGTTTGAATGAATGACCAAGAAGAGCCAACTAGGACAAAGAAGGGGGACTGGACTGATGAGGAGAGGGGAGGAAAAATCACGAGCGATTAAGGGAGGAGCGCAGGAATGAGAGGAGAAGTAGTGGGAGAAAGTGGTGAGGGGAGGAGTGAGGTGGTGCTGGAGGGGGTATGTGTGTGTGTGTGTGTGTGTGTGGGGGGGGGGGGTAAGGATGCTCATCCATTACATCCCACAGCAGCCCAGGGGTCGGCTTCAGCAAGACAGATTCAGAGCGATCAGGTTTGGACTCCATCTCCCATAAATCCTGTCATGTGACACTGATGGATGTGGACCATAAAGCCTCCTACTCTGACATGTGGAGAGCAACATGGAGAACCATGGGAAAATGTGAGTGCTCCAGGATAATGTCAACGAGGCCTGGGAGTGAAGAGGGGGATGATAGAGAGACGGAAAGATGGGACGGCTAGAGACCAGAGGTGTGGAGAGGGGAATTGAGAGGAATATGAGGGCTGAGAGCAGAACGTGAAGACTAACAGAATCTTCTGTGACACTGCAATGATTCAGCTGTCATCAGTAGAGACGCTTGCAGCCTGGAGTGAAGGGTCCCAGCTCATTTGTAGGAGATGAAGACATCCACATATCTTTCCTGACTCTCACTTTTTAATTTATTTCCTCACATTTCAAAACGTTTAGTAATTAGCTGCGTAGCTCAAACACAATGTTTGGCCAGTGTGTGTTTTTGTGGTGTAATTAATTCTGTGCATCTTCTCATTTATTCTGTTATTGTATGTCTACATGGTGTTTGATGCGTGACCAAGATGAATATAGCTCATTAAAAAAAGCCTCGTGATTATAATAGGGCCAAATACAGGAACTGCAGACCTGGCTAGACAGGAAATGGAGACATGTACACTTCCTCATTAACAGACCCCCATTTGAGCTATAAAGCAGCATCCCCATGTGCACAAGGAAAACGCCCTGATTAGGGGGGGTGGAGGGGCAGTACTGCCCTAATGAAGGTTTCCTAGTCATGATATTGGTATGGGTAGTATGATGACTAGGCCTGTGGGATGCGCGGTACACAGATATGGATGTGAGGTAGCAGATGCACTATATTTGTATGGATGGGAGTGATGAGAGTGCCGCTGGAATGCACATCCACAACTCATTTGCAGGAGTCAGTTTTACTAGGTTGCGGCTAATGGAGATGAGCTCGTGTTAAGAGCCAGGGGAGACGCTAATTTTTACATAAAACCAAAAGAGCTCTGAGACACACAATAGTGCGTGTGCTTGTGTGTGTGTGTGTGTGTGTGTGTTTGTGTGGTCAGGAGTCTTGTTTGTCAGGTGGATCCTCAATTGTTGACCATTGTAACCCCAAAAAATTATTAAATTAACATCTCTTATTGCCATGCTTCCGCTTTAATTAGCATTTTATTTCCATTTATACCCGACAAAAATTAGGTAGCATACAATTTGCCACTTTGTGTCATAAAAATCTGTCAAAAACAAAAATCGCTTAATTGCATAACCTTCTCCAACATAAAGCGATATTTATCAAGGAAGTATATCTGTAGAAAATGCACATACATTTCCGTGTGTGTACACAGACTTTTTTAGGTCTGAAGTCAAGTCTGATTTGAAGACTGCAGAGAGAACCAGCCATGTATATTTAGCTTGAAGCTAATGGCCACTGACGGCTAACAACAGCTTCAGCAATACAACAATAGCAAGTTTGCTTGTTTTTAGCTAAATCAAAGTGTTTTTATGGATTACTGAGCATACGGCTGGACAACAAAAAAGATGTTGATTTTATTGGATGATGCACTTGAGCGTATGGAAGTAGACATTTTAGGACAGTTTTGCTGTTAGCTTGTCACTGTAGTTGTTGTTAGCTGTCAGCCGCTGTTAGCTTCAAGTGAAATATATATGGTTGGCTTTTCCTGCATGCTGAAGACAGGAAGTAGTGATGTAGGAGGTAAGAACGTCTTTGTGAGCTCAATACACATATTGTGAGTAATTAAAAGACAAAATGCATTTTGAAGGTATTGTATTAATTTAACATATGTAATCTACTGAAATCTTACCAGGCCTTTTATTATAATCTGTTTCCTTTTGCGTGCTTTTCTTGTTTGCAGTGATGCCTGTCTATGCCTTCTGTTTGTAGTTTCAGTTTGCCGTAAATTTAGTCTCCTTTAGTTTTATTTATTCTCAGTAGTTTTGGTTCTGTTCGTGATTACAATTCCAACACATCTACATAAAACAAACAAAAGAAAACGGCATATAGAAAAGTTTCTGCTTCCACTCCAGACTTGATTAAATTTCTAGATGAAAAATTGTCAACAAATTTAGGAGCTCCTCCTCCAATAGTGTCTGGAGAAAACTATATATAACATCCCCAGAATACCCCCCACCACTACCAACACATGCACACACACACACACAGGCACACACACACACACACGCACACACACACACACAGGCACACACACAACCGAAGCCCTTCTGTCCACCTCATTCATCAGCGGGGTTTGATGAAGGGAGAAAGAGCTGAAGAGGAAGAGTTAAGAATCACAACAACCCCTCCTCTTTTCTCTTCCCTTCTTTTCTAACACCCCTCCTTGAGTGTGTGAGCGAGAGATGAATGCAGCCAGTGGAATTAATTGCACCCCGTTACTGAAGATCAGCAAGTTTGCACTGTTGGCGTGCTGATCTGCCATATGGCTGCCCACTAGGTGAACACTTTGATTAATGTTGCCCACTCCCCAGTTTTCCCCACTAATATTTGATTTTAACTTAAACTCAGCGTCAGAGTTTCCGTTTTCAGTCCTCACGCTCCCTCCTTTGCTACCTTCTGCAGTGTTTTTCTCTGCTCAACTGAGTCATCTGTGTTTGCTGGTGGAATTTGGATTTCTCTTGTTCTTCTACAAGGTTTGCTTACAAAATATCAGTGGAGTCGGTGTGGAGTTGAGGGTATCATTGAGATTAGAGGGAGACAGAAAGGCAAGCGTGTGTTTGTGTGTGTGAGCCAGAGGTTTGGAGCTATGGGTATGTGTCCTTCGCACTTGATTAGGCCTCTGGTGTGCTGAGTGTTTCTCTATTAGCCTCCACAGCCTCTTGTCTTCTGCTGTGACTCGCTACCCCAGAGGGCTGCAATACACACATATGCACAGGGACAAACACACACACATGCCATGCACACAGTCAGATAGGATGCTGTGCTGCAGGTCCAGCCAGTAACAAGGAGGTGAACAGAAGCTGGAGTCACAATATCAATAGGGCTGAGTGTAGGTAATAATACCTTAGCAAGCTTCAGCCGTGAGACCGCGCTAACTAGAGAGGCAACTCTCAAGTGGAGCATTTACTATCTGCAAATCACACCACGTAGCTGTTTGTGTGTGTGCTTGTGGGTGAACATACATATTAGAGAGAGCTTGTCTCCTCTGCAGTGGAGCAGTGGGATGGTGTCAGCGCCATCATCAACTCTGAGATAAAATGTTCTCACCTCAGGTCACAAGTTCAAGTTTGTTTTCTTTTTTTCCCTCCTTCTTTAATGAGGCAGTGGTACAGAAGACTATGCAGACATCGATGGTGGCACATCTATTACAATCACTCGGATGCTTTGTTTTCCCTCTGCTTTATCGTCTGCTCCTGCTGCTCTTCTATTTTGGTCTTCCTCAGTCTTGTTAAGTGCTGCCATTCTCCTGTGCTTGGATGTGGCCCAGAGGGCCCTTAGCAAGACCAGGGGCTGGGAATGAGCTGCGAGTCCCAGCCAGGGGGTGCCCACAGTAGGCTGCCAGTCTCACTAAATCTCCCTGATTACCGGGGGTGGCTGTGGTGTGATGGGGGTGCTGCCAAGATGTTGGGCTCTCCAACAAGGCAGATTGAGATGCAAATGGAGGCCATAACTCAGAGGTAATGCAGACCTGAGCACCCTTTGCCTCGTCCGTTCCTGCTCACCTCACTCTCTCATCACTTCCCATTTATTCCTGCATAGGAGGAGGGACTGTTATTGTCTCGGGATAAAGTTAGAGATTCATCATACTGTAAGAGAGGAGGAGAGGAAATCTACGTTACAGAGCCGAGCAGAATATGAAGAAGCATATCAATTAAGATAAACAATAACATTTCAGCAAGATAATGTGGTTGACCACGCTCACATAGGGACACACCTGAAGATACTCCGCTTCTGCTTCTCAGAAGGAACAGATGGACACTATAAAGTGTGAGGCTTGCCAGTAGAAAGGTGGAATGAACATGGGAGGAAGAGGGGGAGGAGTAATTGCAAAGTCCTTTGCTGAATTGTTCTGTGGATGCAAATTTAAATCCCTCCTATTATTTTAATAATCTGCCTTTTACTGCTTGTGCTCGGATCATTTGTTTGCAAACCAGGTTATTTGGAGAGGGAGGCTCGGGGGTAATTTCATGCTTTGGAGCATTTATATCTATAACTTAATGAGGAGAGGGCCTGTTGTTTCCTGGTAATACACTGCTAGAGGGGAGCAAACTTTTTATTCTCCGTTTAGGGTACTGTTAGAGGGCAATAATGTGGGATTACTCTGATGGAATTAAGGAGCAAACAGAGGAGAGACCTGATGCGGCTTTAGCAGACCAACTTCATTCTGATCTTCCAAGCAGGGTTTTTTTTTTTTTTTTTTTTTAAGATCATGAGCTTACACAGATTTCCTCATCTTCCATCCTACCTATTTTTTTCTACCATGTCCATTTATTTTTGTTTCCTAATTAGCCAAACTGTAAAATGTTTGTGCAACAGACAAATTGTAGTCTGTGTATTCCTTTATGCAATTCATGTCTGTCTTTCCTTGTGATGTCACTTAGTCCCGGGACAAGGAGTCAGACTAGTGGCCCGGCCCAACTCAATTTAATACAACTTTATTACATTTAGCTGAGAGACAAAAGGAAGACTCGCCGTCTACGGCGTGCAGTCTTGTGAGGTGATCAGGATTCTTAATGTGGTTACTCCTCTTCAGTGGAGCCAAAGGCATGGCAGGATGAAGAGATAGAGGGGAAGGTGTGTGTCCACGTCCAGGCGTCCACTCCTCTGTTCCTCTGGTCCCCTGTGAAGGACTCTTCTCTCAGAAAATCGAATCAGACTGCATGAATTAAAGCAATAATTCAATTTGTTTACGAGGCATCATTTATTCTCTGTCAGGCCAGCGCTCCGTTGACAATCCGTGGCTCGCTGACCTCCGACCTTTGCTTAGGTCACATGATGCATTTATTACATTGTTCACCAACAGTTTTTCAGGCTATTATCAAGTGACAAGGGGCTGAAGATGCATGAGGAGAATTCTATTATTCAAATCTGTCTTCCATTGTCACGGAATGCAGAGAAGACATGACCTTATCAACAGGCGTGACTTAAATAGTGTATAAGCAGCCTGTAATAAATGGTTTGAAGAAACAACAATTATTCTTAAATTAGTGCCACTTTTATTTACTTTATTCCCCCTTTTTAAAAACATTTTGTTGCAGCCAGGTTGCATTTCTTCCTCCAAGTCCGTGAAAACAAGATACTTCCTCCCAGAGAGAAGAGAAAAACTCTTATATTTCCAGGCTAAACTATTGTGACAGTAGAAGTGGTAAGCAGTTTATAATAATGCCAAACAAAAGAGCTTTTAATCAAAGTGCACAGCAGACCCTGCGGATTATAAAACATTCATAAAAAAAAGCCTATTATACACTTACTCACATCAAAGGCCTCCATGTTTCTTAATTGCCAGAATCTTTTTCGTATTCAATTAAGTTATGCTTATGTTTTTATAAATTTAATACAAAAAAATGGGGGCTTTGGTAACCAAATCAGTGAGAGCTGAATTTATCGTCTCTGTGTGTTCAATACAATGAGTGTACATATATGTAAATGCATGTGTTCTGTAATTCAGCAGCCCTCCAGATACTGAGATGATACGAGGCACGAGTGTTTCAGGAGAAATTAAACCGCGTTAAATAATAATAAAAAAAAAACAAAACTAGCAGGTTTAGATAAAGCAATCACATTACTTGCAGCACTTGAAAAGAACACATTATTTTGCACTTGAGAGAGTTGAGCTTTATTGCTGACATGCTAAATAGAAAGTTGTATAGCGTCACGGTATAAGTGCATAGGGTCTAGGAGTTTTCCTGACTTTATTGTTATCTAACCACAACATAATCAGCTTCTAAGTCTACGTGTATCGTTCACCCGGCTGCTAAAGTCCCTGTGCAGAATTGCAAAACAGTCTGGGTGTAAATATGTAATTGCCAGTGCTTATTCTGAGATCTGAAATATTAGGGAGCTATATGGATTGCATTAAAATCCTGGTTGTTAGGGGTATCGGTTACACTGAAGACATGCTGGAAAATGTGCACCGTCTGCGAATCTGGCGGAGATGGAGTGGGTTAGATCAGGGGGGAGATAGGTGCAGGAGAGGCTGAGGAAATGGAGAGGAAGGGGAGAGTAAGATGAAAATCTCTTGATGTCTTTCTGAGAACATAGACACATTATTTAAATCTCCATCACTTTTTAATGTAAATCTGATCAGGCCCTGTGCTGGACGACTGAGGGGAGAAGAAGAGATATGAGAGAGAGAGAGAGAGAGAGAGAGAGAGAGAGAGAGACAAGAGAGAGAGAGAATTGTAAGAGTTGAAAGCTGGATTTTTACCGTCCCACTAAACACTTTGTCGTTTTCAAACACAACTGCACAGAAAACACTTCCAGAATGACATCGGCTGTCCTTTCCCTTTATGACAAACACTACTGTGTGTTGTGTGCGTGTGTGTGAGTTTATCTGAGTGCACGTGGAAGTTTGTATATGCGTGTGTTTGTGTGGAATCTGATATTTGCCTCAGGCCCCATGGCCCTGGTCTGTCTGCATCCGAAAAGCAAACTCTGCAATTATGATGACCGCCCTGTCCTTTTCATTTCCCATCTCTGTCTCCCTCCCTCTCGTTCCCTCTTTCTTTTTGTCTCTGTCTTGTCCTCACCTCCTCGTCTCTATCTGACCTGTCTGTCTTTCCTCTGAAAGGTAAAGCTTGATTACACATCAAGCTCAAATAAAAATGGCCCTGTTACTGTTTGCAATGGCCTGCTCTGAACCTGCTCTTTTAAACCTTACATTGACTCTTTTTGTATTTGTATGATTTTTGTTGCTGTGCGACAAACTATAATGTAATATTTAATGTAAGTAAATACATTTACTGTATCCCTGCACTAGCAATTCTGATGTACCTGAGTATTTCCATTTGATATTAATGTTTACCTCCTCTCTTACTCACTTTGCTGATTTTGAAAACCTATAATGAGCATATAAAATATAATGGTTGTTATACAGTAAATTAAATTATGTAGCAGGATATAAAATACCTAAAATGAGCTCCACCTCTGCAGCTATAACATTAAAATTCTGCTTACACATGAATGTATTAAGAATCCTTTAACATAAAGTGTTATGATATAACACTGCTCTCCTGCCTGCCTAATTAATATCACTTTTATATTTTAAGTGCATTTTACTGCTAATTATTCTTAATTAATTTACTTAAGTCCATTACTAAATGGAGGACTTGGAGTGTCTTTACATTGTGGTATTACTTCTTAATTAAAGGGTGTGAAGACTTATTTCAGAATTGGTCATCAGGAGTTATTTCCACATTTTTCCCAGCATGCTCAGTGTTTCTCTGCAGCCTCTACTTGTCAGGTTTGACTGTGTAATTAACAGATTAGTACTAATTAATTTGTTTCATTAATTACAGTCAGTCAATTCTGTGTTTGCTAAAACTGCCCCGCAGAAGCCGTATAGCACGTTGCCGAATGGAAATGACAGCGAGTACATAACTGAGGCCTGGCCTTTACTCCGTGTGTGTGAGTGTGTGTGTGCATGTGTGTGTGTGGGGGGTGCCCCCTTGATGGCGGTGTTAAGAGTATCCGCACGTATGTGCCTCATTCTCCATGTTTCTCATCTGGAAAATCATCCTATGTCCTTCCTTCACCTTTCCCATATCTGCCCCGGCAATTGCTTGATTTGTAACTTGATTTCAGGAAAGGGAAAACCTGTAGATTATCCAGCTTTCATTAGGGGGGAAAAACCCAGTCCGTGTCAGAGAAAGAAGAAATCAATTTAATACAGACTTAACTGGAGGAAATTGCATATTCTGCCTGTATGTGCTGAACAGGCATTTTCTCTTCCTCACCAGAGACTTGCCTCCTTATTAATTGCAGTGTGTGTGCATGTCAGTGAAAGTGTGTGTGTGCGCGTTTGTTTGTTTGTATTGTGCAACCATGTGTATGTTGTGAGTCTCTGCGCGTGCATGTGTGGAGGTCAGTTCTCAGACCTGCGGTAAGGCACTCAGCCAGATGTGTCTGTTTCTTTATTAGCGGCGTGCATGTGCATTAGCTGCATGTGGTGTGTGTGTGTGTGTGTGTGTGTGTGTGTGTGTGTGTGTGTGTGTGTGTGTGTGTGTGTGTCTCCATATTTCTTTGTTGGTGTATGGTGCGTGCATTAGCGCATGTGACTTAGCCAGGTGGAGAGGAGATTGGTTGGTATTTATGAACAAACGTCATAATTGTGACAGGATGATATACGAGCAGCACATTTCACGCTTTCCCCTCCTCCTCCCTTTTCTCTTTTTCTTTTTTTGCTAAAAATATATATCTATGATAAAATACAGTCTTAAAAGCTGATGACCAATTTAGTTTGGCGTGTTTTGGACAAGGTCATTGAGATCCGAACGCCTGTGTGTTCCTCCCTCCGAGGCCCGTTCTAATCTACAGAGCAAGAAGAGGGGCTCAAAGTCGTTTCTCTAATTGCTTTTATAAGGTGCCCTTTTCACATGGTGTCTTCCCTGCTCATTCACTTTCACCGCCATTATAACACCTTACCTCCGCACCTGCTGGATATCTTCTCGCTGCCGCTTCTCATATTCACTGGAAGATAGAAACTATTTTAACAGAATTCACACTCGTGGTGACTCCTATATCCTCCTCCCGGAATCAAACCAGGGGCCTGCAGGGGAAAGTGTTTTGTTTTAAAAGGGGGTGCTTTTGATTTTTTTTTTAAAGTGTCGCCCCTGCGCTGATGATCTATAAAGGCAGCAGAGGAGCTGAGGTGATGGTGGTGGTGGGGCAGCGTGTGGTGACGCAAGATGGAACCGGGGTGAAAGTGTGAGGGGGAAGGCTAAGAGGGATAAGGGGAGAGGGGATGAGATTGAGCTTACTGCATTAAGACAGTGTATTATTTGGCGGTTCCACTTGCTTGCGTCCATTAGGGTTGGCTGCTGTGCTATTAAAGGGGTCAGCTAAGTGTTTGTGTGTGTGTATGTGTCTGTGTGTGCATGTTTGTGCGTGCGTGCGTGCGTGTGTGTGTGTGAGTAAGTTCAGGTACGTGTGTGTGTATGTGTGGTTTTTTTTAAGTGTAAGGAGAGTGGTCTAGTGTCTTATTGAACAGGACGGGGCTCCCCCTGCTCTAATACCTCTTCATTTTATTGGATTGGATGGCCCCAGTTATAATTGTATTAGAGCTCTTACCCCCTCCACCCCCCCACCCTGACTCCATCTTCCTGTGACCACATGTCATTCCTCAACACACATGCATCACACCAGGGGAGAACCAGAGGCCAACTTCCTCAACTCAAGCAATGTGCCTTTTCTTTCCATCTTCATCCTCGTCCGACTAAGAGCAGTCTCTCCAGTTGGCAGCAGCACTACAGTGATCCGATGCCCCTGTAATCACCACGGTGACCTTGCTGCTTTACATCTTGAGTGCGCATCTCCTCTGCGGAGGAAGATGGACACTCAGTCGCGCCATTTCTATTTTTCAAGCTGTAATGAGTGTTTACACATCTGTTTCTTTAGAGGATTCATAATTAGCCTCTTGGATTTATATGGAGCGAGAGGTTGTGTGTAGCTGGGGGCAGTAAGCTCTGTCACCCCGAGCCGAGCTCTCTGGTGTTGCACACTCAGCGATTACTCCGGAGTTAACCAGAGAGGCTTCGCTGCCTCTCACTTTCCCTTCGCCCTTGAAGAGACCAGAAGTTGTCAGGGTCCTCATAAAAACCCTGAACGATTGCGTCCATGCGTTCTCTCTCTCCTTTTCTACCCTTTTTTTCTGTCTTCTCCTTCCAAAACCTGGCCATCTGTCTAATTGTTCACCTCCATCGCTTTAATGCTTTTTACATGCTTTTCCCCCCTCTTTCCAGGCAATAAACTTTATTTTCTTCGCAAGACTTCAATCTGCAGGGGGAGGGTATGCAGGCAGGCAGGCTGCTCACCTTCTCCCTGCTGGATTTGCTCCAGTGCCCCCCCCCCCCAACCCCCCTCTATTCTCCCTCTGGTCTCCCATTACTCCATCTCCGCTCCCCCCCCCCTCGTCTCCAGAGAAGGGAATATGTGTTCGTCAAGCTGACACCTGCTCTCATCTTCTCTGTTGGTCGTACACCCACGTGGAGGGCTACCCTGTTGAGGAGGCCTTCACTGACCTCTTAATTATCACGCCGCCTCCTCCTCTGACCTTGCTTGGGAGTAATATCTCTTTTCAGATCAACTTCTCTCCTTCTTTCAAACAATTTGGTTTGAAAGTGTTCTCCTCACATTTCTCTCTTTGACACCTGCCCTTTTCACGCGGCTGCTCTGCTAGCGTGTGTTTTCTTTGTATGTAAACTGTGTAAGACAGTTGTCTCCCCTCACCTGTGATTACTGCTGTGTGCAGATCATATAAGCAGGTACCCTATAATCATATTTATAATAGCCATAATCAGCCCTTTAATGCTTTGTAATATCATGCATATAATGGTAGAGAGTAGCAGCAAGAGAATAATTCAGGCATAGATAATGGTGTGATGGCATGGTTTTACCCTTGAGTCACTACACTGAATTTGTTGTGTGTGTATGTGTGTGTGTTTGCATGTATAAATACACCCTGGGGCAGTTAAGTTGTCTGTAAAATGCCTGAAGAATCACATTTCCATCAGAAGGTGCTCCTAACCCTTCCTTTACTTTGTACTCACCGCTCCATGGAGCGTCCTTGCTGCAAGTGTCATGTACACTTAGCTGCTCCAAGACAGACATGCAGAGAAAAAGACATTCCCATACGACGCCCACAGACTGGAGATCAGATCAGTGGAAAAGGCTGACAGGGGAGCAGCAGCAGTAACGGTGGTGGTGGTGGGGGACGGAGTGCGGAACACTGAACTCTCTTCCGGGGTGTAATGTGAGCTGACAGTGTTCCTTAGGGATGGTGGCCAGGACAAGGAGAGAGGGAGCTTCAGGAATTCCTGGTACTGCTAAAACCCAGAACCCATCTGGGAGTCCTGAGTGTGTTTCACTCCTTTTCACTGAGCATGAGGGATGAGTGTAATGGACCATTAGTCTGAAAGTAACACGCTCAACCTTGGTTCATGCTGCATGCGCTCATGCTAACAAAGTCCCGCTAGAGCTCTGTTGATAGGCTCTGTGCTGATGAAGATGTCGAAAAAGGCAAAGAAAGGTAGAGAGGTGACGTTTACACGCTTGTGGACGGAGGGTTGGAACCGGCTGAGATGCAGACAGCCCACCCATAGGTGGTAATTTCGATGGGACCCGCACCTGCCACTCAAAGAGGCCAGTCCCTCAATTAGGCATGATATTAAACCTTAATTATTATAATGATTATAATATAATATGGGCTGTAAACAAGTTTATTTATGTCATAAACCTGGGCAAATTAACAGAGGGTCTATGGGGATTAACTCGGATTGCACTCCCACTTTGGCCTTTGTACCGTGCTCAAGCATGATTGCCCCCCTCAAACAAA
This sequence comes from Aulostomus chinensis, assembly GCF_037954235.1. Taxonomy (NCBI): domain Eukaryota; kingdom Metazoa; phylum Chordata; class Actinopteri; order Syngnathiformes; family Aulostomidae; genus Aulostomus; species Aulostomus chinensis. Next base: position 16,253,538 of record NC_141326.1, read on the forward strand.
TCACTCAACTTTTTTTTGTTTTTTTTTTTGAAAGAAATGCTCCAAATTTAAAGGTTCACATCAAAAGAGTTTACATGGAAGAGATGGCGGCTGAAATCTGCAGTCCTATTTCTGCGCAGTTATATCACAAAGATGATCTGAGGCCTCAGCGGTGAGCGTTAAATCAAATAGTGTTTAAATTACAGTGTTTCAGTCCAAGGGTATTAACATAAAGATGATTTTTTTTTCACTTTTGCACAGAATGAGGACTGTAGAATTGTTGCAGACAGATGTTAAAATTAAGAACACGAGCTTCATTATTCCCTGGTTTCCGTTTTCTTCCAAGAAAACAAATCCAGTTTTTCTATCTATTTTTGTAGATGTCGTCATGGGTTAAGGGATATAATAGAGGGTCATTTGTAAAGTAATTGGATAATGAATTAAAAGACATTTAGCATCATTTTTTACCTGAATGACATGATGTTTTGTTTTTTTTGTTTGTTTTTCTTACTGGCTGAAACATTTCATTCAATTCTTTTACAGGATTAAAACCTAACAGGACAGTTTAACTTTCTGAGTTCAACTGTGTGTGTTTTCTTTTGTCTACAGCACAAAGCGCGAGTTGAAGCCATGCTGTGCGACCTGGCCTCTCTCCGCAGCGTCAGGGAGTTTGCAGACTCTTTCAAGGCTAAGAAACTGTGAGTATGAACAACAAGATTAATGTTGAAAGCTGGAAACACTCTCATCACTTCTACTTTCTAATATTCTTAAGATTTCTCCTGCAGGTATAACAGGATCTGCCCAGATGGGGTTTTTTGGGTTTTGTTTTGTTTTGCTTGGTTTTAGTTTTTTTGTGTTCTGGATAGCATTTCTTTCAGGGCTCCTGGTGGAACCCTTTTGAGGAGGGAGGTGTTACGCCCCTCTGCGCCCCCACTGGCTTTGAAGTGGGAGTGCAAGAGTGTTTGTGTGGTGCAAAGGCCTAAGTGTGATAATTAGGCTCACCTGAGGACACATTTAAGTCAGTGGAGGGCTAACAGGAAGTAATATTAACAGCAGCGACCTACTCCACGGTTTACTTTTTATTGCCTGTGAAATGATGATTAAATTCTTCTGGGCGCCACATAACCCTGTGAAAGTACTTGTTTCACTAGTGGAATTTCATGCATTTGGTATGATAATATTTTGTGAAGTCTAGAAGAACCACACAATGAAATTATCCGTTTTCGAGTAGCTGAAAGATCAGATCATTGTGAGTGTTGCTGCATGCACTCCCACCATCTGGTGTGAATTGTAGACAGATTTACCTGGCGATTCAATGGGAAATGTTTCAAATATGGTACGTGATTCTTTGAAATAATTATTAACCATCATCATTCTCCACTGCGTGCTGCAGCCCACCAACTGGTTGTGAAACAAACAGAATGTTGCTGATTCATACTGTCAAAGAGAGGACAGAAAGACCCGATAACAGAAACCTCCATGAAACTGTAACTGAGGGCTCAACCAAACATCTTATTTAAGTCGATTCCTGTAGTCAAAGGACATCCAACCTGTCACTGATGGACACCATATGGATAAGATCCCAGGAGTGAGTGTGTGTGTGTGTTTGTGTATTTTTGTGCACTTGCTTGACATTGTCCTAACAGACTAACAGATTTCATGGCGCTTATTTTGTGGTGGTCAGCTTTTACCGCATGCGGCTTTGTGTTTGGTGGCCAGTTGCGTTGTTGCTATTTTGGGGTCATGTGTTTTGTCATCTGTACGACTCAACCACCTGCAGGTCCCTATAGGCAGTGTGTTCAGTGTGTGTGTGTGTATGTGTGTTGGTGTCAGGGGAGCCCCTTGGGGAGAGGCAGGGCAGTCATTGCCCGTAGCAGCCCTGGGGCAGGGTATGGCCATCCAGGACACGTGTCTTGGGTCACAGCCAAAAGCTCACGGTGGCTTCCCTCGCTCTGTGTCCCATAGTTTCCTCCAATCTCTATCACATCTCCCCATCCATGCTGAAGCCTCAAACTCCCTTCAGCGCTACTCTTGCCATGAAACTCTTATTTGGGGTTTTTATTTTCATTTCAATTTATTTATTTATCTCTCTCTCCCTTTCTCATGTCGTCACTCCGTCTTTCTCCGTCGGACTCTCTCTACCTCAGTATTTTGGCAAGGTTGTATTTCTTCATTAGCTGTGCTGTTGGGGGGGTAGGGGGGGCAGGGGGGTGGGCAGGGGAGTCCCAGGGGACGTCAGAGTACATTAATTCTCATCAGAAGGCGAACAGAGCAGAGTGGAGGCTGGGAGCTCTGAGCTGTGAATGGCACTGGGCAGCTGTCTGAGTCTACCACCACTCTATTACTGCACGTATGTCTTCAGGCATAACACACACACACACACACACACGCACACACACACGCACACACACACAAAAGTGCACACCCACAGATAGTTTGTGTACGGACATGTGAGCACAAACAGTAACACACACACACACACACACACACACACACACAAGCACAATAATGCTCCTGCAGCGTGTCATTGACAGGTGAAATGTAATCAGAGTCTTTTTCTTTTTCTTCTCTCGTTTCTCACTCCCTTGCTTTTAAGTGCTTTAGTCAGTGGCTTTCACGCTGTTTTGTGTTCCATTGACCCCGATTCTGCTTTAATTGCCTGTCCTTTGAAATGAAATTACCTGGATATTGATATTGTTGAATGCAGTGCAATTTCATTGGGATGAAATTGATGGAGGACGGCCGCTGACAGAATGCCCATAATAGAATTTCTTCTGAACATTCCGTAATTAACACAATTTATTTCCACTTGTGATTGTTTTTTTTTCTAGGTTTCAAACATATAACATGGAATAGATTCATAAATACGTGATCAGATTAGTTAATCCCTTCGTTCTCTTTCTTTTTGTTAACATGTTGTGAGCCTTTTTACACATTATGTGTGTAATTTGTGTGTGTGTGTGTGTGTGTGTGTGTGTGTGTGTGTGTGTGTGTGTGTGTGTGTGTGTGTGCGCGTGTGCATGCACATGTGTGGACAGCGCCAGTTTCTCTGATGACAATAAAGCGCAGTGATAATGACCACTAGTCTGAGTCCAGCTTCCTCCTGCTGGCCCACATTATCAAAGAGGTCAAGGGTCATACCCGGGGGGGTTATTTAAAGTAAATATATAAACTGATGTCTCCCTGTTTGGTAGTTAACATCCTCGTTTGACCAGCGCTGAGATTGCACAGTGCACACAGTGTTGTGTGAGGTCTTAATGTGGAGAGAGGGACTGTGGCACGCAGCAATAGGCCTATTAAAGACATTCATTAGACTTGCACTTATGAGAGAGGGACTAACTGGTGGGCAGTTGAATTAACAGGCCTTTTACATTACAAGCAGACTCATAAGAGGCCCATCTGAGCTGCGTGGGGGAAATCGCTCACCGGCCAGAGAAAAGTTGGTTATTGGAGTTTTTTGATCACAAATATGTGATATACTTGGAGTGACAGGCAGAGTTTTTACTATGAAATAAGAAGAGGAATGCCATTACACAGAATGTTGGAATGAAAAATCTGTCTCAGCACCTGAGGATTCCTTTTCTCTTTTGTCCTCACACCCACGCATGGAAAGGACCCAGCCTGGATCGGAACCAAAGGCCTTGTGGAGCTCAGTGTTACTGGACCTCACCGTCTTTGGAACTGTGGAATAAAAAAAAAGGAGAAAAAAAAAAAGAGAAAACGTTGTTGGGTATCAAATTTTGATGCTTTACCAGTATGAAACGGACTGAATCGCTTCAACGAAATTGAATATCAAACTTTCAGTGCCTCATTTTAACAGAGCTCTGCAGTGATGAGGTGGTGTCGTCAGGGAGTCACCATGGGTTCCCTCAGCTTAACGCCAGTGGGATTTTTGGTATTTGGATCACTGGTGAAATTAAAGCTGTCTGCTGAAGTTCATGACACATTATGTTGGGCAAGATGAACTCCAGAAATGAGCACATCTTTCATGGTTTTTGAAAGTAAAGACATCGAAACTCCTTGTTTTGCCACTTTTAAGCAACCGCAGTTTTTAACAAACACAAATGCTTTCCTATTCGTGTGGTATCCGCTGGTTTGTTCAGGGCTGCAATGTTTCTTACCGAATTTCTGTTTCAGAGCTCATTCCTGCTCTCTGTACCTGAGAGGAAATCTCCAAGTTGCAGTTGAATTTTTATGTTTCCGCTGCTTTTAGTGGAAAAGCATGAATGCGCTAAACATAAAACTAAAGAGATGAAATAGACAAATAATTTAAAATACTCTGACCGTGAAACACTAAAACCAGTCATTTTTAACTTCATGTTATTTTCATTTTTTTTTTTAAATTTGATTTTTTATCTCCATCAAAAAAAGGTATCGATGAGGAAGCGGTAACAACGTCAAGCTATTCAGCATTAAACATTTTTGAAAGCTCCCCATCATTAACAGCTACTAAAACTGAGCAAGGTCCGTAATTTGGGTTCGCCAAAGCTTTTGTCTTTATTCTGTTTTTGAAGCTAATTCAAACATCTGGCTGCCAGTGTTTTCTGTTCATAATATGCTGAGGTCGGTGTTCTCTAGGTTGACTTGTGACTGGGTTTGTGCTCTTTAATGAACCTTGTGTGTTCGCAGGCCTGAAGGTGATCGTACAGTACACTCCTATGTAATAGCATGGGATGGCTCATTATAGCAAGGCATAACAATTCACACATTAATTTTCCAGCATCCAGTTTTTAATTAATCCAGTAGGCAGTCTTAAACACAGGGTACACAAATTGCCTTCGGCCTCATAATTAATTCTAATGGAAGAAATTAAAAATTGGTGGGGTGTGTTTGGATTGTTCGGCTGTGTTACTGTGGTTTCGAGCTCGCTGGAGCGACGCTGTCACCGACAAGGACCTCTTACTGCCCTGACCAATCCAATGAGCCCTCTTCACTGGCATGTGAGAAGGAAAACGCCTTCAAGAAAACTACAAGAATGGAGATGTAGTGTGCGCGTGTGCGTGTTTGTTTGTGCTAAAGCCTTTTTTTTTGTCCTTTTATTGGGATAGTTGCTCTTTGCATCATGGCCTCTTCTATGGTGTGTGTGTTTCCCCTGATGCTCCTCTCCCCTGTCCATACTGGGTTTGGTTACTTGGTGTAGTTACACAGAGCAGTAACACACTTCTTGTGTGTTAAAATGATTGCTTTTCTGTGTGTTGTTGCTCCTGGATTCCAGCCAGCTGTGTTGAGTATCTGCAGCACATGTTGAGCCGTGGAGATCTGAGACCCGTATCACGGCAGCCGTACCGATGCTCTGTCTCCGTGTAGACCCGCTGCACTCTCACACACCTCATCTTATCTCATACCTAGCACGAAACTCACCAGCCGTATGCTTTTTTTTCAGGCAACATTCAAACATGTTTTATGTCTTATTTTCTCCACCCTCTAGTCCCGTGCACATTCTGGTTTGTAACGCAGCAGTGTGTACTCAACCCTGGAGCTTGACGGAGGACGGCCTGGAATCCACCTTCCAGATATGCCATCTAGGACACTTCCTGCTGGTGCAGTGTCTCCAGGACGTGCTGCGTCGCTCAGCCCCCGCCCGTGTCGTGGTGGTCTCATCAGAGTCCCACAGGTAACACACTTAATTATACATCTAGAGATGCTCGTATTTTTTTTACAAGTCCAAGTCAAATGTCAAGCCCGAATGAGTCCTGCTCTCTGTTACCATCATTGTACATTCTGTGTACATTTATTACACAGTTGTGTTGGTTGATGTGTAGTTTTTATACACTTCTTTATAGTGTTTTTTTTTTCAGTAGATCAATTTATATACTTTATTCTTGATTTTATTGGCCTTTCTTATGTTTTGTACACGCTGCTTATCTCATCTCATATGACATTTCTGGAAGGAATAAGTAATGGAGTGAACAACTCTACATTCTGAGATTGTGTACTCACACGCATATTTAGTTGAATTGTTGGAGAAAAACAAATATCCTGGCAATATTGCACATCTGAACATCTACAAAAACAAATTCTTGACAGATTTCGGTGGGATCCTTGTGCCGCAGCCAAGGATATTTCAGTTTTGGTGGAGCATTTTTCTCCTACTCGGAATAGATCTTTCTCACGTCTCTGGGATTGGAGATTGTTGCAAATTATGCCAAAATACACAAGACAACTGTGATAGACATGAACTGAACTTAAAAAAAAAAAAGGTAATTATCTTTACATGCGCACATATCAAGACATCGGTGTGATAAAGTGACTCTCAGTCTGAGTGGGAATGTTGACCGACAAGATGCGACAAAACTAACCCCCAAAAAAACGAGTGTTGAGATGTCTTCCAAAAATATTTGACTGATTTAGAAATTCATATTGATGAAAAGTAACTCGTCAGCTTTCTGGCGCTTCGCTACCCTTTTACACTTCAGCTACAGGAGCGATCTATTCTCATCTCTTCACTTTTCTAAAATGGATATTTTCATATCCTTTCGTCTTTACTTGACAGTGAATGATAGATTATGTGAAGGGAGAGAACATAATCTGTCACAGTTCTGATGACATCTACCATGCTTTGCTCCTGCGATAGCAGACCCCCCCCCCCCCCCCCCACACACACACACACATCAGAAAACACATACATTAATCTAATATGCTGTTCTAAACTGTGGACACTTTCTAAGTAATGCCAAAATTCACCTATTAAAGTCCCACTAACATATTTGAGGCACTATTTTCTCACAGCTACCTTATCTTCTCCAACAGCTCCGCTCATGCGCTTCTCCTCGCTACATTGGCTGGTTCTCCCTTCAAACTGATAGATCAGACTTAATGTGTATTGTCAAACATGACAGCCTCACTCACTGAAAACTCATTTCCGTCCACACGCTGTCACTATAAATTAAACGTATCATCAACATGATGGATGGGCTTATCAGCTAAAATTTACTTTGATCAAGTATCTGCTCCTTTCTCTTTGACCCCCTGACTCAGCCCCTTTCTTTCATCTTTTCCCTTTTTCTTGCCATCTATTCTCTTTTTTTTTTTTGGTGAAGCAACTTCAATCCTTCTGTTTTTCCTGTCATACTGCAGACATGCATGATGCCTTGCAATGATCTGTGAGCCCTGAGCCCATGTGTATCACTCCACATTGATCCTACAGTCAGACGGCCAAGCGGAGTGATTGATCGGAGTGACCTGAGACAAGGAGTACATACGCAGACTTATTCTAGCAGATCTGTGCTATATGCTATCCAGACTGCGATGCATGAGAGGACGGGAGGTTGGACTCTCGGATTCACTTAACGTCACGCGGCTATTACATGCTGGAGGAAGAGTGGGTGGAGAATAGGGTGAAAGCACATCAGGAAGTTCATATTGACAACATTTGATTGATGCTAAATTGCCTACGCAGTAAGAAAAACTGAGTTTCGGTGTTGTGAACACTGTCAGATGACTACTGGAACAGGCCAAATGTGTCGGATTTATATGTTGCAAGAATTGTCCGATATTCCCTTCGTCCTCCAGCTCCCTGTCTCTTTCGCTTCCCAACACATACTCTCACCTTTCCCTCTCCGCTCTACGATCAGTATTGGCTCTAACCTCTTCAAAGAGGGCTTAGGCAGGACCAGAGAGAGTCAGTTACACACTGGCACAGACTAGACGGAGGTGGGTGGGTGGGTGCGGGGAGCGGAAATAGACAATATCTCGTATTACATCTTTCATTCTGTCCACCTCATTCCGGACCTATATTACATCTATTGATGTCCCTCCCTTTTTTGTTTGTGTTATTTCCAGTTCCCGATGATTTTCCCGTTTATTCACTTAGCCTCCCCTCACATACAGTGTGTGACCCTTGACCTGGCAGCATATTGTATTCCCTGAGCCCCTTGTCCGCTGGTGAGGCAGTGACCTATAAGGGACAAGGGTGGGAAGAGATGAACACACGGGTAATGGCTGGACACTTTATCAGTTTCCAACACAGGGGCTTACTGTGGAATTGGTCCGCTACAGGTTTACTTTGCCCTCCAACTGCATCTGATCTGGTCAAACAAGGGAGCGATAATGTCCTTGATGAAATTACCTCTCAGAGATGTAACCTGCACCTCTGGCTCCACACTTTTATGAAGACAGAAGACATATCGGTCAGCTAGAATCTACGTGTTTTACTTGTTGTTGAGATTAATATGTGAATCATCTGGAAGATTAATGAAACCACACTCAGACGTAACCTAAAAAAGAAAAGAACAACAAAAAAAAATTTGTGACTGAGGGAACTGATTTATCAACCTTGCTGAAGTAGTTACGAAGTTGCAGCACATGAAAGGAAAAGCCTGCAGATGTTGTAATTTAGCCATGCGAGGATGTTGCAGCAGGCGACAGTAAACAAAAGGCAGCCAGCTTGTAAAATCACAACAAGGAAGCCAGGTGACATTTTGATTGGTTGTTTTCTAATGACTGGATTAATATGTAGGATGTGTTTGGAGCCTATCTCTCTTACTGTCTCACACACACACACACACACACACACACACACACACACACACACACACACACACACACAGAGTGTCATTTTTGTGCTTGTGTACTCTGATGTTATTGTGTTACTGCATAATAACAGTAGTGTAATGTTTAAGGGGCCTTGTCAAACATCTGGATTTTAACAGCTCTGTCGCAGGCAATTAAAGAACATCATGTCACGTTTTTTGATTTGTATGCAGCCAACGCCACACATCTGCTGCTACACGCACTCTCACTACTCTCTTCCAGGTTCACAGACCTGTTAGACTCATGCGGCAAAGTGGATTTGGCCCTCTTGTCTCCCCCGAGGAAGGACTACTGGTCCATGTTGGCGTACAATCGAGCAAAACTCTGCAACATCCTCTTCAGCTTTGAGCTCCATCGTCGTCTTTCTCCGCACAATGTCACCTGTAATGCAGTGCATCCTGGGAACATGATGTATACCTCCATTCACCGGAGCTGGTGGCTGATGACCTTCCTCTTCACCCTGGCCAGACCTTTCACCAAGTCTATGGTAAGAACAGGAGTTATATAAGCTTGTGACTTAACTGCGGTATCACCTTGAGCTGGGCGTTTGCAGTCGGGCCTGATTTTTGAGCTGCACTTTCAAGTCAAACCGAAACTCACATCTGCACACCTGTTTGATGCGTCTTCCTCCTCGAATCACAACAGACATAAGTGAGAGGAACGCCTGTTTCAATGACTTCTTGAACAAATCCAACTCTAGCAGCTTTTTAATCAAAGCTAGTTCAAGTTTTCTGTATGGGAAACAACTCCGTGAATCCACCATGTTTTATTCCTGTTTTCTTGTCTCTGCTCCTGTGTCGCTCACCGGCGTGCCCCTTAGTCAGCATATATATTTGTCTTGGCACGTTCCTGGGATAGAGAAGAGGAAAAGGATGGAGAGGGGTCGATCTGCTCTTTGTGAGGGCTCAGGAAGAAAGTCTGGTTTTCACAGAGAGATTTTCGTTGTGCTTGTTTTCCTCCTCTGCCTGTCACTGTTTATTTAACTGTGAGGGACTGTTCCTCTATCCTCTCACAAGAGGAGGCGATATCCAAGATCCTGTTTTACTGGGACTGTTAGGTTACAGTAAACGCACTGCACAAGCTCAAGTCTATCCAGCCATGCACTCTAGAGAACCAACACAGTAAGCTCTCGGTCAAATGTGTTTTTACCATACCATATATTTTCAGATGTGTTCTCTTCAGTTCTGTGTCATTATGAGGGGAGGAGAAGAGGCCCCGGGCTGGCACCGAAGGGAATTGATACGTTCTCAGGATTGTTTTTGAATTTGTGTTTCGCTGAGAACGGATCAAGAGAGGATGACAGTTGGTCACGTGACAGTAGAGCGATACCTCCGTGACTGTTGTGTCGCCTGGGGGTTACAGTTGGAGTATCGGTTGCTCAGGATATTACTATGAGCAATCTGGTGTTCATCAGCAGAGTAGAGTACATCCATCCATCCATCCATTTTCTGTACAGCTTTTCCGTTAAGGGTTGCCCGGGGGGGTGGCTGGAGCCTGTCTCAGCTGACATTTGGTGAGAGGCGGGGTTCACTCTGGACGGGTTGCCAGTCCGTCGCAGGGCTAGGGGTTCAGTATCTTGCTCAAGGATACTTAAACGTGGTCACTGGGGGAAGTGAGGATCGATCCAGCGACCTTTTGGCTGCTGGACAGCCACTCTACCTCTGAGCCATGCCGGCCCGAGTACAGATTCTCTACAATAAATCAAACAATTTCTCAGTCAGTTTTTGCAGTTCAAGGCCTTTCGTGGATTTTATTTGTAATTTTCATGGTAGTGCAGTAAAAGGTGTAGCTAAAACGTAAGGACTGTCCATTTTAGTGACTCAGGGTTTGGTCTCTGCATCATTAATCAATATTTTCTAGAGCATCTTTGAATAAAATCTGCCTCTTTTTGTTTGTTGTAGTTCACGCGTCAGTCTCATCCCATATTTGGCAACTTCATCGTCCAATTTTCCATATATGGAAAGAGTGTCGTCACTTCAGATGAGTTTGCACTCTTGCTGCCATACCACAAGCCCGGCTCTGCTCAGAATGTTCTCCCGATTCATTGTTTTATCGCTGATGACAAATTAGTTTCTGTTTTTGTCTTTGGCATACTGGCCATATGCTGTTGCAGCCTTGTACAACTCTAAAACCCCTGTGTCAGGCAGGTCTTACTTTTGCAGGTGCACATTCCTGCTTTTTCTTCATAGGTTTAAGTTTTAAAGTTTGACTTGAGCCTTGGAGAGTTAACTTCATTCGCCCTGAGGTAGAGAACAGCAGACGAGTGATGGTTACCTGCCTCGACTTTGGGTCTGGCTATTGTTTGGGCAGATGTTTGATTGAAGCGACAAAAGGTGTCGTGTCAGACAGCCAGTCAGAGACGGAGGGGCGGGGTTTTCATGACCAGAAACGGAGGTCTCAGGATAGCTGGGTTTACATGGAGCCTAATATTCCAGTTAGAATTGGATTAGAAGCCCAAACCGAATAAAAATGTTCCATATAAACACCTCAATCCGAATAAAGAGGCCCAAACCGAATGGAATTTCATTCGGTTTCACAGGGGTAGAATATTTCTTTTCCCAAACAGATCAGATGTAAAATCTTATCATGTAAACGGTGAAACGGAATGCTGTCAGGCTGTGTTCTGTCTGCGCATGCTCTGTTTTGACGTAAATGCGCAGTGACGTTTCCTCACTTGAAAAAATGGCGGCTTCCAAGCAGCAGTGCGCGCAGAACTGGTCTGCGCCGGAGAGTTTATTTTTAATCGAAACCCTTAAAGATCTGAACATTATCGCACGCTTAGACGGTAGGAAAAAAAGAAATTCTGATCCGTTCAAAAAAGTCCACGTCAAGCTCAACGAAAACGGGCAGCACGGGCCAACACCGCGAAATAAAAACAAAAAGGCCCCCATCTGTACGCCTTCTCCTCTTCCTTGCTTCCAGTAGAAGCGCCTTCGTATCAAGCTTTTGCTT